>NW_028142024.1:0-368672 GCF_055691185.1 Crinia signifera
TAACAGTTGCCAGGGCAACCCTGGGCATGGCAGGGGGCTTTAAGGGGGCCTGGACCCGCCCACTTCCGCTTTGGGGGCCAGCAACAGTTGCCAGGGCAACCCTGGGCATGGCAGGGGGCTTTAAGGGGGCCTGGACCCGCCCACTTCCGCTTTGGGGGCCAGCAACACTTGCCAGGGCAACCCTGGGCAACGCAGGGGGCTTAAGGGGGCCTGGACCCGCCCACTTCCGCTTTGGGGGCCAGCAACAGTTGCCAGGGCAACCCTGGGCATGGCAGGGGGCTTTAAGGGTGCCTGGACCCGCCCACTTCCGCTTTGGGGGCCAGCAACACTTGCCAGGGCAACCCTGGGCATGGCAGGGGGCTTAAAGGGGGCCTGGACCCGCCCACTTCCGCTTTGGGGGCCAGCAACAGTTGCCAGGGCAACCCTGGGCATGGCAGGGGGCTTAAGGGGGCCTGGACCCGCCCACTTCCGCTTTGGGGGCCAGCAACAGTTGCCAGGGCAACCCTGGGCATGGCAGGGGGCTTAAAGGGGCCTAGACCCGCCCACTTCCGCTTTGGGGGCCAGCAACACTTGCCAGGGCAACCCTGGGCAGGGCAGGGGGCTTAAGGGGGCCTGGACCCGCCCACTTCCGCTTTGGGGGCCAGCAACAGTTGCCAGGGCAACCCTGGGCATGGCAGGGGGCTTTAAGGGGGCCTGGACCCGCCCACTTCCGCTTTGGGGGCCAGCAACACTTGCCAGGGCAACCCTGGGCATGGCAGGGGGCTTAAGGGGGCCTGGACCCGCCCACTTCCGCTTTGGGGGCCAGCAACAGTTGCCAGGGCAACCCTGGGCATGGCAGGGGGCTTAAAGGGGCCTAGACCCGCCCACTTCCGCTTTGGGGGCCAGCAACACTTGCCAGGGCAACCCTGGGCAGGGCAGGGGGCTTAAGGGGGCCTGGACCCGCCCACTTCCGCTTTGGGGGCCAGCAACAGTTGCCAGGACAACCCTGGGCATGGCAGGGGGCTTTAAGGGGGCCTGGACCCGCCCACTTCCGCTTTGGGGGCCAGCAACACTTGCCAGGGCAACCCTGGGCATGGCAGGGGGCTTAAAGGGGGCCTGGACCCGCCCACTTCCGCTTTGGGGGCCAGCAACAGTTGCCAGGGCAACCCTGGGCAGGGCAGGGGGCTCAAGGGGGCCTGGACCCACCCACTTCCGCTTTGGGGGCCATCAACAGTTGCCAGGGCAACCCTGGGCATGGCATGGGGCTTTAAGGGGGCCTGGACCCGCCCACTTCCGCTTTGGGGGCCAGCAACAGTTGCCAGGGCAACCCTGGGCAGGGCAGGGGGCTCAAGGGGGCCTGGACCCACCCACTTCCGCTTTGGGGGCCAGCAACAGTTGCCAGGGCAAGCCTGGGCATGGCAGGGGGCTTTAAGGGGGCCTGGACCCGCCCACTTCCGCTTTGGGGGCCAGCAACAGTTGCCAGGGCAACCCTGGGCATGGCAGGGGGCTTAAGGGGGCCTGGACCCGCCCACTTCCGCTTTGGGGGCCAGCAACAGTTGCCAGGGCAACCCTGGGCATGGCAGGGGGCTTAAAGGGGCCTAGACCCGCCCACTTCCGCTTTGGGGGCCAGCAACACTTGCCAGGGCAACCCTGGGCAGGGCAGGGGGCTTAAGGGGGCCTGGACCCGCCCACTTCCGCTTTGGGGGCCAGCAACAGTTGCCAGGGCAACCCTGGGCATGGCAGGGGGCTTTAAGGGTGCCTGGACCCGCCCACTTCCGCTTTGGGGGCCAGCAACACTTGCCAGGGCAACCCTGGGCATGGCAGGGGGCTTAAAGGGGGCCTGGACCCGCCCACTTCCGCTTTGGGGGCCAGCAACAGTTGCCAGGGCAACCCTGGGCATGGCAGGGGGCCTGGACCCGCCCACTTCCGCTTTGGGGGCCAGCAACAGTTGCCAGGGCAACCCTGGGCATGGCAGGGGGCTTAAGGGGGCCTGGACCCGCCCACTTCCGCTTTGGGGGCCAGCAAAAGTTGCCAGGGCAACCCTGGGCATGGCAGGGGGCTTTAAGGCGGCCTGGACCCGCCCACTTCCGCTTTGGGGGCCAGCAACAGTTGCCAAGTCAACCCTGGGCATGGCAGGGGGCTTAAGGGGGCCTGGACCCGCCCACTTCCGCTTTGGGGGCCAGCAACAGTTGCCAGGGCAACCCTGGGCATGGCAGGGGGCTTAAAGGGGGCCTGGACCCGCCCACTTCCGCTTTGGGGGCCAGCAACAGTTGCCAGGGCAACCCTGGGCATGGCAGGGGGCTCAAGGGGGCCTGAACCCGCCCACTTCCGCTTTGGGGGCCAGCAACAGTTGCCAGGGCAACCCTGGGCATGGCAGGGGGCTTAAAGGGGGCCTGGACCCGCCCACTTCCGCTTTGGGGGCCAGCAACAGTTGCCAGGGCAACCCTGGGCATGGCAGGGGGCTCAAGGGGGCCTGGACCCGCCCACTTCCGCTTTGGGGGCCAGCAACAGTTGCCAGGGCAAGCCTGGGCATGGCAGGGGGCTTAAAGGGGCTTAGACCCGCCCACTTCCGCTTTGGGGGCCAGCAACACTTGCCAGGGCAACCCTGGGCATGGCAGGGGGCTTAAGGGGGCCTGGACCCGCCCACTTCCGCTTTGGGGGCCAGCAACAGTTGCCAGGGCAACCCTGGGCATGGCAGGGGGCTTAAAGGGGCCTAGACCCGCCCACTTCCGCTTTGGGGGCCAGCAACACTTGCCAGGGCAACCCTGGGCAGGGCAGGGGGCTTAAGGGGGCCTGGACCCGCCCACTTCCGCTTTGGGGGCCAGCAACAGTTGCCAGGGCAACCCTGGGCATGGCAGGGGGCTTAAGGGGGCCTGGACCCGCCCACTTCCGCTTTGGGGGCCAGCAACAGTTGCCAGGGCAACCCTGGGCATGGCAGGGTGCTTTAAGGGGGCCTGGACCCGCCCACTTCCGCTTTGGGGGCCAGCAACACTTGCCAGGGCAACCCTGGGCATGGCAGGGGGCTTAAGGGGGCCTGGACCCGCCCACTTCCGCTTTGGGGGCCAGCAACACTTGCCAGGGCAACCCTGGGCAGGGCAGGGGGCTTAAGGGGGCCTGGACCCGCCCACTTCCGCTTTGGGGGCCAGCAACAGTTGCCAGGGCAACCCTGGGCATGGCAGGGGGCTTTTAGGGGGCCTGGACCCGCCCACTTCCGCTTTGGGGGCCAGCAACACTTGCCAGGGCAACCCTGGGCATGGCAGGGGGGTTAAGGGGGCCTGGACCCGCCCACTTCCGCTTTGGGGGCCAGCAACAGTTGCCAGGGCAACCCTGGGCATGGCAGGGGGCTTTAAGGGGGCCTGGACCCGCCCACTTCCGCTTTGGGGGCCAGCAACAGTTGCCAGGGCAACCCTGGGCATGGCAGGGGGCTTTAAGGGGGCCTGGACCCGCCCACTTCCGCTTTGGGGGCCAGCAACACTTGCCAGGGCAACCCTGGGCATGGCAGGGGGCTTAAGGGGGCCTGGACCCGCCCACTTCCGCTTTGGGGGCCAGCATCAGTTGCCAGGGCAACCCTGGGCAGGGCAGGGGGCTTTAAGGGGGCCTGGACCCACCCACTTCCGCTTTGGGGGCCAGCAACAGTTGCCAGGGCAACTCTGGGCATGGCAGGGGGCTTAAAGGGGGCCTGGACCCGCCCACTTCCGCTTTGGGGGCCAGCAACAGTTGCCAGGGCAACCCTGGGCATGGCAGGGGGTTTAAAGGGGGCCTGGACCCGCCCACTTCCGCTTTGGGGGGCAGCAACAGTTGCCAGGGCAACCCTGGGCAGGCAGGGGGCTTTAAGGGGGCCTGGACCCGCCCACTTCCGCTTTGGGGGCCAGCAACAGTTGCCAGGGCAACCCTGTGCATGGCAGGTGGCTTAAAGGGGGCCTGGACCCGCCCACTTCCGCTTTGGGGGCCAACAACAGTTGCCAGGGCAACCCTGGGCATGGCAGGGGGCTTAAGGGGGGCCTGGACCCGCCCACTTCCGCTTTGGGGGCCAGCAACAGTTGCCAGGGCAACCCTAAGCATGGCAGGGGGCTCAAGGGGGCCTGGACCTGCCCACTTCCGCTTTGGGGGCCAGCAACAGTTGCCAGGGCAACCCTGGGCATGGCAGGGGGCTCAAGGGGGCCTGGACCCGCCCACTTCATCTTTGGGGGCCAGCAACAGTTGGCAGGGCAAGCCTGGGCATGGCAGGGGGCTTAAAGGGGCCTAGACCCGCCCACTTCCGCTTTGGGGGCCAGCAACAGTTGCCAGGGCAACCCTGGGCATGGCAGGGGGCTTAAGTGGGCCTGGACCCGCCCACTTCCGCTTTGGGGGCCAGCAACAGTTGCCAGGGCAACCCTGGGCATGGCAGGGGGCTTAAGGGGGCCTGGACCCGCCCACTTCCGCTTTGGGGGCCAGCAACACTTGCCAGGGCAACCCTGGGCATGGCAGGGGGCTTAAGGGGGCCTGGACCCGCCCACTTCCGCTTTGGGGGCCAGCAACAGTTGCCAGGGCAACCCTGGGCATGGCAGGGGGCTTAAAGGGGCCTAGACCCGCCCACTTCCGCTTTGGGGGCCAGCAACACTTGCCAGGGCAACCCTGGGCAGGGCAGGGGGCTTAAGGGGGCCTGGACCCGCCCACATCCGCTTTGGGGGCCAGCAACAGTTGCCAGGGCAACCCTGGGCATGGCAGGGGGCTTTAAGGGGGCCTGGACCCGCCCACTTCCGCTTTGGGGGCCAGCAACACTTGCCAGGGCAACCCTGGGCATGGCAGGGGGCTTAAGGGGGCCTGGACCCGCCCACTTCCGCTTTGGGGGCCAGCAACAGTTGCCAGGGCAACCCTGGGCATGGCAGGGGGCTTTAAGGGGGCCTGGACCCGCCCACTTCCGCTTTGGGGGCCAGCAACAGTTGCCAGGGCAACCCTGGGCATGGCAGGGGGCTTTAAGGGGGCCTGGACCCGCCCACTTCCGCTTTGGGGGCCAGCAACACTTGCCAGGGCAACCCTGGGCATGGCAGGGGGCTTAAGGGGGCCTGGACCCGCCCACTTCCGCTTTGGGGGCCAGCATCAGTTGCCAGGGCAACCCTGGGCAGGGCATTGGGCTTTAAGGGGGCCTGGACCCACCCACTTCCGCTTTGGGGGCCAGCAACAGTTGCCAGGGCAACTCTGGGCATGGCAGGGGGCTTAAAGGGGGCCTGGACCCGCCCACTTCCGCTTTGGGGGCCAGCAACAGTTGCCAGGGCAACCCTGGGCATGGCAGGGGGTTTTAAGGGGGCCTGGACCCGCCCACTTCCGCTTTGGGGGGCAGCAACAGTTGCCAGGGCAACCCTGGGCAGGCCGGGGGCTTTAAGGAGGCCTGGACCCGCCCACTTCCGCTTTGGGGGCCAGCAACAGTTGCCAGGGCAACCCTGTGCATGGCAGGTGGCTTAAAGGGGGCCTGGACCCGCCCACTTCCGCTTTGGGGGCCAACAACAGTTGCCAGGGCAACCCTGGGCATGGCAGGGGGCTTAAGGGGGGCCTGGACCCGCCCACTTCCGCTTTGGGGGCCAGCAACAGTTGCCAGGGCAACCCTAAGCATGGCAGGGGGCTCAAGGGGGCCTGGACCTGCCCACTTCCGCTTTGGGGGCCAGCAACAGTTGCCAGGGCAACCCTGGGCATGGCAGGGGGCTCAAGGGGGCCTGGACCCGCCCACTTCCGCTTTGGGGGCCAGCAACAGTTGCCAGGGCAAGCCTGGGCATGGCAGGGGGCTTAAAGGGGCCTAGACCCGCCCACTTCCGCTTTGGGGGCCAGCAACAGTTGCCAGGGCAACCCTGGGCATGGCAGGGGGCTTAAAGGGGGCCTGGACCCGCCCACTTCCGCTTTGGGGGCCAGCAACAGTTGCCAGGGCAACCCTGGGCATGGCAGGGGGCTTAAGGGGGGCCTGGACCCGCCCACTTCCGCTTTGGGGGCCAGCAACAGTTGCCAGGGCAACCCTAAGCATGGCAGGGGGCTCAAGGGGGCCTGGACCTGCCCACTTCCGCTTTGGGGGCCAGCAACAGTTGCCAGGGCAACCCTGGGCATGGCAGGGGGCTCAAGGGGGCCTGGACCCGCCCACTTCCGCTTTGGGGGCCAGCAACAGTTGCCAGGGCAAGCCTGGGCATGGCAGGGGGCTTAAAGGGGCCTAGACCCGCCCACTTCCGCTTTGGGGGCCAGCAACAGTTGCCAGGGCAACCCTGGGCATGGCAGGGGGCTTAAGGGGGCCTGGACCCGCCCACTTCCGCTTTGGGGGCCAGCAACAGTTGCCAGGGCAACCCTGGGCATGGCAGGGGGCTTAAAGGGGCCTAGACCCGCCCACTTCCGCTTTGGGGGCCAGCAACACTTGCCAGGGCAACCCTGGGCAGGGCAGGGGGCTTAAGGGGGCCTGGACCCGCCCACTTCCGCTTTGGGGGCCAGCAACAGTTGCCAGGGCAACCCTGGGCATGGCAGGGGGCTTAAGGGGGCCTGGACCCGCCCACTTCCGCTTTGGGGGCCAGCAACAGTTGCCAGGGCAACCCTGGGCATGGCAGGGGGCTTTAAGGGGGCCTGGACCCGCCCACTTCCGCTTTGGGGGCCAGCAACACTTGCCAGGGCAACCCTGGGCATGGCAGGGGGCTTAAAGGGGGCCTGGACCCGCCCACTTCCGCTTTGGGGGCCAGCAACAGTTGCCAGGGCAACCCTGGGCATGGCAGGGGGCTTAAGGGGGCCTGGACCCGCCCACTTCCGCTTTGGGGGCCAGCAACAGTTGCCAGGGCAACCCTGGGCATGGCAGGGGGCTCAAGGGGGCCTGAACCCGCCCACTTCCGCTTTGGGGGCCAGCAACAGTTGCCAGGGCAACCCTGGGCACGGCAGGGGGCTTAAAGGGGGCCTGGACCCGCCCACTTCCGCTTTGGGGGCCAGCAACAGTTGCCAGGGCAACCCTAGGCATGGCAGGGGGCTTTAAGGGGGCCTGGACCCGCCCACTTCCGCTTTGGGGGCCAGCAACAGTTGCCAGGGCAACCCTGTGCATGGCAGGTGGCTTAAAGGGGGCCTGGACCCGCCCACTTCCGCTTTGGGGGCCAACAACAGTTGCCAGGGCAACCCTGGGCATGGCAGGGGGCTTAAGGGGGGCCTGGACCCGCCCACTTCCGCTTTGGGGGCCAGCAACAGTTGCCAGGGCAACCCTGGGCATGGCAGGGGGCTTAAGGGGGCCTGGACCCGCCCACTTCCGCTTTGGGGGCCAGCAACAGTTGCCAGGGCAACCCTGGGCATGGCAGGGGGCTTAAAGGGGCCTAGACCCGCCCACTTCCGCTTTGGGGGCCAGCAACACTTGCCAGGGCAACCCTGGGCATGGCAGGGGGCTTTAAGGGGGCCTGGACCCGCCCACTTCCGCTTTGGGGGCCAGCAACAGTTGCCAGGGCAACCCTGGGCATGGCAGGGGGCTTTAAGGGGGCCTGGACCCGCCCACTTCCGCTTTGGGGGCCAGCAACACTTGCCAGGGCAACCCTGGGCATGGCAGGGGGCTTAAGGGGGCCTGGACCCGCCCACTTCCGCTTTGGGGGCCAGCATCAGTTGCCAGGGCAACCCTGGGCAGGGCATTGGGCTTTAAGGGGGCCTGGACCCACCCACTTCCGCTTTGGGGGCCAGCAACAGTTGCCAGGGCAACTCTGGGCATGGCAGGGGGCTTAAAGGGGGCCTGGACCCGCCCACTTCCGCTTTGGGGGCCAGCAACAGTTGCCAGGGCAACCCTGGGCATGGCAGGGGGTTTTAAGGGGGCCTGGACCCGCCCACTTCCGCTTTGGGGGGCAGCAACAGTTGCCAGGGCAACCCTGGGCAGGCCGGGGGCTTTAAGGAGGCCTGGACCCGCCCACTTCCGCTTTGGGGGCCAGCAACAGTTGCCAGGGCAACCCTGTGCATGGCAGGTGGCTTAAAGGGGGCCTGGACCCGCCCACTTCCGCTTTGGGGGCCAACAACAGTTGCCAGGGCAACCCTGGGCATGGCAGGGGGCTTAAGGGGGGCCTGGACCCGCCCACTTCCGCTTTGGGGGCCAGCAACAGTTGCCAGGGCAACCCTAAGCATGGCAGGGGGCTCAAGGGGGCCTGGACCTGCCCACTTCCGCTTTGGGGGCCAGCAACAGTTGCCAGGGCAACCCTGGGCATGGCAGGGGGCTCAAGGGGGCCTGGACCCGCCCACTTCCGCTTTGGGGGCCAGCAACAGTTGCCAGGGCAAGCCTGGGCATGGCAGGGGGCTTAAAGGGGCCTAGACCCGCCCACTTCCGCTTTGGGGGCCAGCAACAGTTGCCAGGGCAACCCTGGGCATGGCAGGGGGCTTAAAGGGGGCCTGGACCCGCCCACTTCCGCTTTGGGGGCCAGCAACAGTTGCCAGGGCAACCCTGGGCATGGCAGGGGGCTTAAGGGGGGCCTGGACCCGCCCACTTCCGCTTTGGGGGCCAGCAACAGTTGCCAGGGCAACCCTAAGCATGGCAGGGGGCTCAAGGGGGCCTGGACCTGCCCACTTCCGCTTTGGGGGCCAGCAACAGTTGCCAGGGCAACCCTGGGCATGGCAGGGGGCTCAAGGGGGCCTGGACCCGCCCACTTCCGCTTTGGGGGCCAGCAACAGTTGCCAGGGCAAGCCTGGGCATGGCAGGGGGCTTAAAGGGGCCTAGACCCGCCCACTTCCGCTTTGGGGGCCAGCAACAGTTGCCAGGGCAACCCTGGGCATGGCAGGGGGCTTAAGGGGGCCTGGACCCGCCCACTTCCGCTTTGGGGGCCAGCAACAGTTGCCAGGGCAACCCTGGGCATGGCAGGGGGCTTAAAGGGGCCTAGACCCGCCCACTTCCGCTTTGGGGGCCAGCAACACTTGCCAGGGCAACCCTGGGCAGGGCAGGGGGCTTAAGGGGGCCTGGACCCGCCCACTTCCGCTTTGGGGGCCAGCAACAGTTGCCAGGGCAACCCTGGGCATGGCAGGGGGCTTAAGGGGGCCTGGACCCGCCCACTTCCGCTTTGGGGGCCAGCAACAGTTGCCAGGGCAACCCTGGGCATGGCAGGGGGCTTTAAGGGGGCCTGGACCCGCCCACTTCCGCTTTGGGGGCCAGCAACACTTGCCAGGGCAACCCTTGGCAGGGCAGGGGGCTCAAGGGGGCCTGGACCCGCCCACTTCCGCTTTGGGGGCCAGCAACAGTTGCCAGGGCAACCCTGGGCATGGCAGGGGGCTTAAAGGGGGCCTGGACCCGCCCACTTCCGCTTTGGGGGCCAGCAACAGTTGCCAGGGCAACCCTGGGCATGGCAGGGGGCTTAAGGGGGCCTGGACCCGCCCACTTCCGCTTTGGGGGCCAGCAACAGTTGCCAGGGCAACCCTGGGCATGGCAGGGGGCTCAAGGGGGCCTGAACCCGCCCACTTCCGCTTTGGGGGCCAGCAACAGTTGCCAGGGCAACCCTGGGCACGGCAGGGGGCTTAAAGGGGGCCTGGACCCGCCCACTTCCGCTTTGGGGGCCAGCAACAGTTGCCAGGGCAACCCTAGGCATGGCAGGGGGTTTAAAGGGGGCCTGGACCCGCCCACTTCCGCTTTGGGGGGCAGCAACAGTTGCCAGGGCAACCCTGGGCAGGCAGGGGGCTTTAAGGGGGCCTGGACCCACCCACTTCCGCTTTGGGGGCCAGCAACAGTTGCCAGGGCAACCCTGTGCATGGCAGGTGGCTTAAAGGGGGCCTGGACCCGCCCACTTCCGCTTTGGGGGCCAACAACAGTTGCCAGGGCAACCCTGGGCATGGCAGGGGGCTTAAGGGGGGCCTGGACCCGCCCACTTCCGCTTTGGGGGCCAGCAACAGTTGCCAGGGCAACCCTAAGCATGGCAGGGGGCTCAAGGGGGCCTGGACCTGCCCACTTCCGCTTTGGGGGCCAGCAACAGTTGCCAGGGCAACCCTGGGCATGGCAGGGGGCTCAAGGGGGCCTGGACCCGCCCACTTCCGCTTTGGGGGCCAGCAACAGTTGCCAGGGCAAGCCTGGGCATGGCAGGGGGCTTAAAGGGGCCTAGACCCGCCCACTTCCGCTTTGGGGGCCAGCAACACTTGCCAGGGCAACCCTGGGCATGGCAGGGGGCTTAAGGGGGCCTGGACCCGCCCACTTCCGCTTTGGGGGCCAGCAACACTTGCCAGGGCAACCCTGGGCAGGGCAGGGGGCTTTAAGGGGGCCTGGACCCGCCCACTTCCGCTTTGGGGGCCAGCAACAGTTGCCAGGGCAACCCTGGGCAGGGCAGGGGGCTCAAGGGGGCCTGGACCCGCCCACTTCCGCTTTGGGGGCCAGCAACAGTTGCCAGGGCAAGCCTGGGCATGGCAGGGGGCTTAAAGGGGCCTAAACCCGCCCACTTCCGCTTTGGGGGCCAGCAACACTTGCCAGGGCAACCCTGGGCAGGGCAGGGGGCTTTAAGGGGGCCTGGACCCACCCACTTCCGCTTTGGGGGCCAGCAACAGTTGCCAGGGCAACCCTGGGCATGGCAGGGGGCTCAAGGGGGCCTGGACCCGCCCACTTCCGCTTTGGGGGCCAGCAACAGTTGCCAGGGCAAGCCTGGGCATGGCAGGGGGCTTAAAGGGGCCTAGACCCGCCCACTTCCGCTTTGGGGGCCAGCAACAGTTGCCAGGGCAACCCTGGGCATGGCAGGGGGCTTAAAGGGGCCTAGACCCGCCCACTTCCGCTTTGGGGGCCAGCAACACTTGCCAGGGCAACCCTGGGCAGGGCAGGGGGCTTTAAGGGGGCCTGGACCCGCCCACTTCCGCTTTGGGGGCCAGCAACAGTTGCCAGGGCAACCCTGGGCAGGGCAGGGGGCTCAACGGGGCCTGGACCCGCCCACTTCCGCTTTGGGGGCCAGCAACACTTGCCAGGGCAACCCTGGGCAGGGCAGGGGGCTTTAAGGGGGCCTGGACCCACCCACTTCCGCTTTGGGGGCCAGCAACAGTTGCCAGGGCAACCCTGGGCATGGCAGGGGGCTCAAGGGGGCCTGGACCCGCCCACTTCCGCTTTGGGGGCCAGCAACAGTTGCCAGGGCAAGCCTGGGCATGGCAGGGGGCTTAAAGGGGCCTAGACCCGCCCACTTCCGCTTTGGGGGCCAGCAACAGTTGCCAGGGCAACCCTGGGCATGGCAGGGGGCTTAAAGGGGCCTAGACCCGCCCACTTCCGCTTTGGGGGCCAGCAACACTTGCCAGGGCAACCCTGGGCAGGGCAGGGGGCTTTAAGGGGGCCTGGACCCGCCCACTTCCGCTTTGGGGGCCAGCAACAGTTGCCAGGGCAACCCTGGGCAGGGCAGGGGGCTCAAGGGGGCCTGGACCCGCCCACTTCCGCTTTGGGGGCCAGCAACAGTTGCCAGGGCAACCCTGGACATGGCAGGGGGCTTAAAGGGGGCCTGGACCCGCCCACTTCCGCTTTGGGGGCCAGCAACAGTTGCCAGGGCAACCCTAGGCATGGCAGGGGGCTTAAGGGGGCATGGACCCGCCCACTTCCGCTTTGGGGGCCAGCAACAGTTGCCAGGGCAACCCTGGGCATGGCAGGGGGCTTTAAGGCGGCCTAGACCCGCCCACTTCCGCTTTGGGGGCCAGCAACAGTTGCCAAGGCACCCCTGGGCATGGCAGGGGGCTTAAGGGGGCCTGGACCCGCCCACTTCAGCTTTGGGGGCCAGCAACAGTTGCCAGGAAACCCTGGGCATGGCAGGGGGCTTTAAGGGGGCCTGGACCCGCCCACTTCCGCTTTGGGGGCCAGCAACACTTGCCAGGGCAACCCTGGGCATGGCAGGGGGCTTAAGGGGGCCTGGACCCGCCACTTCCGCTTTGGGGGCCAGCATCAGTTGCCAAGGCAACCCTGGGCAGGGCAGGGGGCTTTAAGGGGGCCTGGACCCGCCCACTTCCGCTTTGGGGGCCATCAACAGTTGCCAGGGCAACCCTGGGCATGGCAGGGGCTCAAGGGGGCCTGGACCCGCCCACTTCCGCTTTGGGGGCCAGCAACAGTTGCCAGGGCAACCCTGGGCAATGGCAGGGGGCTCAAGGGGGCCTGAACCCGCCCACTTCCGCTTTGGGGGCCAGCAACAGTTGCCAGGGCAACCCTGGGCATGGCAGGGGGCTTAAAGGGGGCCTGGACCCACCCACTTCCGCTTTGGGGGCCATCAACAGTTGCCAGGTCAACCCTGGGCATGGCAGGGGGCTTAAAGGGGGCCTGGAGACGCCCACTTCCGCTTTGGGGGCCAGCAACAGTTGGCAGGGCAACCCTGGCAGGGCAGGGGGCTCAAGGGGGCCTGGACCCGCCCACTTCCGCTTTGGGGGCCAGCAACAGTTGCCAGGGCAAGCCTGGGCATGGCAGGGGGCTTTAAGGGGGCCTGGACCCGCCCACTTCCGCTTTGGGGGCCAGCAACAGTTGCCAGGGCAACCCTGGGCATGGCAGGGGGCTTAAGGGGCCTGGACCCGCCCACTTCCGCTTTGGGGCCAGCAACAGTTGCCAGGGCAACCCTGGGCATGGCAGGGGGCTTAAAGGGGCCTAGACCCGCCCACTTCAGCTTTGGGGGCCAGCAACAGTTGCCAGGGAAACCCTGGGCAGGGCAGGGGGCTCAAGGGGGCCTGGACCCGCCCACTTCCGCTTTGGGGCCAGCAACAGTTGCCAGGGCAAGCCTGGGCATGGCAGGGGCTTAAAGGGGCCTAGACCCGCCCACTTCCGCTTTGGGGGCCAGCAACACTTGCCAGGGCAACCCTGGGCAGGGCAGGGGGCTTTAAGGGGGCCTGGACCCGCCCACTTCCGCTTTGGGGGCCAGCAACAGTTGCCAGGGCAACCCTGGGCATGGCAGGGGGCTCAAGGGGGCCTGGACCCGCCCACTTCCGCTTTGTGGGGCCAGCAACAGTTGCCAGGGCAAGCCTGGGCATGGCAGGGGGCTTAAAGGGGCCTAGACCCGCCCACTTCCGCTTTGGGGCCAGCAACAGTTGCCAGGGCAACCCTGGGCATGGCAGGGGGCTTAAAGGGGCCTAGACCCGCCCACTTCCGCTTTGGGGGCCAGCACACTTGCCAGGGCAACCCTGGGCAGGGCAGGGGGCTTTAAGGGGGCCTGGACCCGCCCACTTCCGCTTTGGGGGCCAGCAACAGTTGCCAGGGCAACCCTGGGCAGGGCAGGGGGCTCAAGGGGGCCTGGACCCGCCCACTTCCGCTTTGGGGGCCAGCAACAGTTGCCAGGGCAACCCTGGGCATGGCAGGGGGCTTAAAGGGGGCCTGGACCCGCCCACTTCCGCTTTGGGGGCCAGCAACAGTTGCCAGGGCAACCCTGGGCATGGCAGGGGGCTTAAGGGGGCCTGGACCCGCCCACTTCCGCTTTGGGGGCCAGCAACAGTTGCCAGGGCAACCCTGGGCATGGCAGGGGGCTTTAAGGCGGCCTAGACCCGCCCACTTCCGCTTTGGGGGCCAGCAACAGTTGCCAAGGCAACCCTGGGCATGGCAGGGGGCTTAAGGGGGCCTGGACCCGCCCACTTCAGCTTTGGGGGCCAGCAACAGTTGCCAGGGAAACCCTGGGCATGGCAGGGGGCTTTAAGGGGCCTGGACCCGCCCACTTCCGCTTTGGGGGCCAGCAACACTTGCCAGGGCAACCCTGGGCATGGCAGGGGCTTAAGGGGGCCTGGACCCGCCCACTTCCGCTTTGGGGGCCAGCATCAGTTGCCAAGGCAACCCTGGGCAGGGCAGGGGGCTTTAAGGGGGCCTGGACCCGTCCACTTCCGCTTTGGGGGCCATCAACAGTTGCCAGGGCAACCCTGGGCATGGCAGGGGGCTCAAGGGGCCTGGACCCGCCCACTTCCGCTTTGGGGGCCAGCAACAGTTGCCAGGGCAACCCTGGGCATGGCAGGGGCTCAAGGGGCCTGAACCCGCCCACTTCCGCTTTGGGGGCCAGCAACAGTTGCCAGGGCAACCCTGGGCATGGCAGGGGGCTTAAAGGGGGCCTGGACCCACCCACTTCCGCTTTGGGGGCCATCAACAGTTGCCAGGTCAACCCTGGCATGGCAGGGGGCTTAAAGGGGGCCTGGAGACGCCCACTTCCGCTTTGGGGGCCAGCAACAGTTGGCAGGGCAACCCTGGGCAGGGCAGGGGGCTCAAGGGGGCCTGGACCCGCCCACTTCCGCTTTGGGGCCAGCAACAGTTGCAGGGCAAGCCTGGGCATGGCAGGGGGCTTTAAGGGGGCCTGGACCCGCCCACTTCCGCTTTGGGGGCCAGCAACAGTTGCCAGGGCAACCCTGGGCATGGCAGGGGGCTTAAGGGGGCCTGGACCCGCCACTTCCGCTTTGGGGGCCAGCAACAGTTGCCAGGGCAACCCTGGGCATGGCAGGGGGCTTAAAGGGGCCTAGACCCGCCCACTTCCGCTTTGGGGGCCAGCAACACTTGCTAGGGCAACCCTGGGCAGGGCAGGGGGCTTAAGGGGGCCTGGACCCGCCCACTTCCGCTTTGGGGGCCAGCAACAGTTGCCAGGGCAACCCTGGGCATGGCAGGGGGCTTTAAGGGGGCCTGGACCCGCCCACTTCCGCTTTGGGGGCCAGCAACACTTGCCAGGGCAACCCTGGGCATGGCAGGGGGCTTAAAGGGGGCCTGGACCCGCCCACTTCCGCTTTGGGGGCCAGCAACACTTGCCAGGGCAACCCTGGGCAGGGCAGGGGGCTTAAGGGGGCCTGGACCCGCCCACTTCCGCTTTGGGGGCCAGCAACAGTTGCCAGGGCAACCCTGGGCATGGCAGGGGGCTTAAGGGGGCCTGGACCCGCCCACTTCCGCTTTGGGGGCCAGCAACAGTTGCCAGGGCAACCCTGGGCATGGCAGGGGGCTTTAAGGGGGCCTGGACCCGCCCACTTCCGCTTTGGGGGCCAGCAACACTTGCCAGGGCAACCCTGGGCATGGCAGGGGGCTTAAGGGGGCCTGGACCCGCCCACTTCCGCTTTGGGGGCCAGCAACAGTTGCCAGGGCAACCCTGGGCATGGCAGGGGGCTTAAAGGGGCCTAGACCCGCCCACTTCCGCTTTGGGGGCCAGCAACACTTGCCAGGGCAACCCTGGGCAGGGCAGGGGGCTTAAGGGGGCCTGGACCCGCCCACTTCCGCTTTGGGGGCCAGCAACAGTTGCCAGGGCAACCCTGGGCAGGGCAGGGGGCTTAAGGGGGCCTGGACCCGCCCACTTCCGCTTTGGGGGCCAGCAACAGTTGCCAGGGCAACCCTGGGCATGGCAGGGGGCTTAAGGGGGCCTGGACCCGCCCACTTCCGCTTTGGGGGACAGCAACATTTGCCAGGGCAACCCTGGGCATGGCAGGGGGCTTTAAGGGGGCCTGGACCCGCCAACTTCCGCTTTGGGGGGCAGCAACAGTTGCCAGGGCAAGCCTGGGCATGGCAGGGGGCTTAAAGGGGCCTAGACCCGCCCACTTCCGCTTTGGGGGCCAGCAACACTTGCCAGGGCAACCCTGGGCATGGCAGGGGGCTTAAGGGGGCCTGGACCCGCCCACTTCCGCTTTGGGGGCCAGCAACAGTTGCCAGGGCAACCCTGGGCATGGCAGGGGGCTTAAGGGGGCCTGGACCCGCCCACTTCCGCTTTGGGGGCCAGCAACAGTTGCCAGGGCAACCCTGGGCATGGCAGGGGGCTTTAAGGGGGCCTGGACCCGCCCACTTCCGCTTTGGGGGCCAGCAACACTTGCCAGGGCAACCCTGGGCATGGCAGGGGGCTTAAGGGGGCCTGGACCCGCCCACTTCCGCTTTGGGGGCCAGCAACAGTTGCCAGGGCAACCCTGGGCATGGCAGGGGGCTTAAAGGGGCCTAGACCCGCCCACTTCCGCTTTGGGGGCCAGCAACACTTGCCAGGGCAACCCTGGGCAGGGCAGGGGGCCTGGACCCGCCCACTTCCGCTTTGGGGGCCAGCAACAGTTGCCAGGGCAACCCTGGGCATGGCAGGGGGCTTTAAGGGGGCCTGGACCCGCCCACTTCCGCTTTGGGGGCCAGCAACTCTTGCCAGGGCAACCCTGGGCATGGCAGGGGGCTTAAGGGGGCCTGGACCCGCCCACTTCCGCTTTGGGGGCCAGCAACAGTTGCCAGGGCAACCCTGGGCATGGCAGGGGGCTTAAAGGGGCCTAGACCCGCCCACTTCCGCTTTGGGGGCCAGCAACACTTGCCAGGGCAACCCTGGGCAGGGCAGGGGGCTTAAGGGGGCCTGGACCCGCCCACTTCCGCTTTGGGGGCCAGCAACAGTTGCCAGGGCAACCCTGGGCATGGCAGGGGGCTTAAGGGGGCCTGGACCCGCCCACTTCCGCTTTGGGGGCCAGCAACAGTTGCCAGGGCAACCCTGGGCATGGCAGGGGGCTTTAAGGGGGCCTGGACCCGCCCACTTCCGCTTTGGGGGCCAGCAACACTTGCCAGGGCAACCCTGGGCATGGCAGGGGGCTTAAGGGGGCCTGGACCCGCCCACTTCCGCTTTGGGGGCCAGCAACAGTTGCCAGGGCAACCCTGGGCATGGCAGGGGGCTTAAAGGGGCCTAGACCCGCCCACTTCCGCTTTGGGGGCCAGCAACACTTGCCAGGGCAACCCTGGGCAGGGCAGGGGGCCTGGACCCGCCCACTTCCGCTTTGGGGGCCAGCAACAGTTCCCAGGGCAACCCTGGGCATGGCAGGGGGCTTTAAGGGGGCCTGGACCCGCCACTTCCGCTTTGGGGGCCAGCAACACTTGCCAGGGCAACCCTGGGCATGGCAGGGGGCTTAAGGGGGCCTGGACCCGCCCACTTCCGCTTTGGGGGCCAGCAACAGTTGCCAGGGCAACCCTGGGCAGGCAGGGGGCTTTAAGGGGGCCTGGACCTTCCCACTTCCTCTTTGGGGGCCAGCAACAGTTGCCAGGGCAACCCTGGGCAGGGCAGGGGGCTTTAAGGGGGCCTGGACCCACCCACTTCCGCTTTGGGGGCCAGCAACAGTTGCCAGGGCAACCCTGGGCATGGCAGGGGGCTTTAAGGGGGCCTGGACCCGCCCACTTCCGCTTTGGGGGCCAGCAACACTTGCCAGGGCAACCCTGGGCATGGCAGGGGGCTTAAGGGGGCCTGGACCCGCCCACTTCCGCTTTGGGGGCCAGCAACAGTTGCCAGGGCAACCCTGGGCATGGCAGGGGGCTTAAAGGGGCCTAGACCCGCCCACTTCCGCTTTGGGGGCCAGCAACACTTGCCAGGGCAACCCTGGGCAGGGCAGGGGGCTTAAGGGGGCCTGGACCCGCCCACTTCCGCTTTGGGGGCCAGCAACAGTTGCCAGGGCAACCCTGGGCATGGCAGGGGGCTTAAGGGGGCCTGGACCCGCCCACTTCCGCTTTGGGGGCCAGCAACAGTTGCCAGGGCAACCCTGGGCATGGCAGGGGGCTTTAAGGGGGCCTGGACCCGCCCACTTCCGCTTTGGGGGCCAGCAACAGTTGCCAGGGCAACCCTGGGCATGGCAGGGGGCTTTAAGGCGGCCTGGACCCGCCCACTTCCGCTTTGGGGGCCAGCAACAGTTGCCAAGGCAACCCTGGGCATGGCAGGGGGCTTAAGGGGGCCTGGACCCGCCCACTTCCGCTTTGGGGGCCAGCAACAGTTGCCAGGGCAACCCTGGGCAGGGCAGGGGGCCTGGACCCGCCCACTTCCGCTTTGGGGGCCAGCAACAGTTCCCAGGGCAACCCTGGGCATGGCAGGGGGCTTTAAGGGGGCCTGGACCCGCCACTTCCGCTTTGGGGGCCAGCAACACTTGCCAGGGCAACCCTGGGCATGGCAGGGGGCTTAAGGGGGCCTGGACCCGCCCACTTCCGCTTTGGGGGCCAGCAACAGTTGCCAGGGCAACCCTGGGCATGGCAGGGGGCTTAAAGGGGCCTAGACCCGCCCACTTCCGCTTTGGGGGCCAGCAACACTTGCCAGGGCAACCCTGGGCAGGGCAGGGGGCTTAAGGGGGCCTGGACCCGCCCACTTCCGCTTTGGGGGCCAGCAACAGTTGCCAGGGCAACCCTGGGCAGGCAGGGGGCTTTAAGGGGGCCTGGACCTTCCCACTTCCTCTTTGGGGGCCAGCAACAGTTGCCAGGGCAACCCTGGGCAGGGCAGGGGGCTTTAAGGGGGCCTGGACCCACCCACTTCCGCTTTGGGGGCCAGCAACAGTTGCCAGGGCAACTCTGGGCATGGCAGGGGGTTTAAAGGGGGCCTGGACCCGCCCACTTCCGCTTTGGGGGGCAGCAACAGTTGCCAGGGCAACCCTGGGCAGGCAGGGGGCTTTAAGGGGGCCTGGACCCGCCCACTTCCGCTTTGGGGGCCAGCATCAGTTGCCAGGGCAACCCTGGGCAGGGCAGGGGGCTTTAAGGGGGCCTGGACCCACCCACTTCCGCTTTGGGGGCCAGCAACAGTTGCCAGGGCAACTTTGGGCATGGCAGGGGGCTTAAAGGGGGCCTGGACCCGCCCACTTCCGCTTTGGGGGCCAGCAACAGTTGCCAGGGCAACCCTGGGCATGGCAGGGGGTTTAAAGGGGCCTGGACCCGCCCTTTTCCGCATTGGGGGGCAGCAACAGTTGCCAGGGCAACCCTGGGCAGGCAGGGGGCTTTAAGGGGGCCTGGACCCGCCCACTTCCGCTTTGGGGGCCAGCAACAGTTGCCAGGGCAACCCTGGGCATGGCAGGGGGCTTAAAGGGGCCTAGACCCGCCCACTTCCGCTTTGGGGGCCAGCAACACTTGCCAGGGCAACCCTGGGCAGGGCAGGGTGCTTTAAGGGGGCCTGGACCCGCCCACTTCCGCTTTGGGGGCCAGCAACAGTTGCCAGGGCAACCCTGGGCAGGGCAGGGGGCTCAAGGGGGCCTGGACCCGCCCACTTCCGCTTTGGGGGCCAGCAACAGTTGCCAGGGCAACCCTGGGCATGGCAGGGGGCTTAAAGGGGGCCTGGACCCGCCCACTTCCGCTTTGGGGGCCAGCAACAGTTGCCAGGGCAACCCTGGGCATGGCAGGGGGCTTAAGGGGGCCTGGACCCGCCCACTTCCGCTTTGGGGGCCAGCAACAGTTGCCAGGGCAACCCTGGGCATGGCAGGGGGCTTTAAGGCGGCCTGGACCCGCCCACTTCCGCTTTGGGGGCCAGCAACAGTTGCCAAGGCAACCCTGGGCATGGCAGGGGGCTTAAGGGGGCCTGGACCCGCCCACTTCCGCTTTGGGGGCCAGCAACAGTTGCCAGGGAAACCCTGGGCATGGCAGGGGGCTTTAAGGGGGCCTGGACCCGACCACTTCCGCTTTGGGGGCCAGCAACACTTGCCAGGGCAACCCTGGGCATGGCAGGGGGCTTAAAGGGGCCTAGACCCGCCCACTTCCGCTTTGGGGGCCAGCAACACTTGCCAGGGCAACCCTGGGCAGGGCAGGGGGCTTAAGGGGGCCTGGACCCGCCCACTTCCGCTTTGGGGGCCAGCAACAGTTGCCAGGGCAACCCTGGGCATGGCAGGGGGCTTTAAGGGGGCCTGGACCCGCCCACTACCGCTTTGGGGGCCAGCAACACTTGCCAGGGCAACCCTGGGCATGGCAGGGGGCTTAAAGGGGGCCTGGACCCGCCCACTTCCGCTTTGGGGGCCAGCAACACTTGCCAGGGCAACCCTGGGCAGGGCAGGGGGCTTAAGGGGGCCTGGACCCGCCCACTTCCGCTTTGGGGGCCAGCAACAGTTGCCAGGGCAACCCTGGGCATGGCAGGGGGCTTAAAGGGGCCTAGACCCGCCCACTTCCGCTTTGGGGGCCAGCAACACTTGCCAGGGCAACCCTGGGCAGGGCAGGGGGCTTAAGGGGGCCTGGACCCGCCCACTTCCGCTTTGGGGGCCAGCAACAGTTGCCAGGGCAACCCTGGGCATGGCAGGGGGCTTAAGGGGGCCTGGACCCGCCCACTTCCGCTTTGGGGGCCAGCAACAGTTGCCAGGGCAACCCTGGGCATGGCAGGGGGCTTTAAGGGGGCCTGGACCCGCCCACTTCCGCTTTGGGGGGCAGCAACAGTTGCCAGGGCAACCCTGGGCAGGCAGGGGGCTTTAAGGGGGCCTGGACCCGCCCACTTCCGCTTTGGGGGCCAGCATCAGTTGCCAGGGCAACCCTGGGCAGGGCAGGGGGCTTTAAGGGGGCCTGGACCCACCCACTTCCGCTTTGGGGGCCAGCAACAGTTGCCAGGGCAACTTTGGGCATGGCAGGGGGCTTAAAGGGGGCCTGGACCCGCCCACTTCCGCTTTGGGGGCCAGCAACAGTTGCCAGGGCAACCCTGGGCATGGCAGGGGGTTTAAAGGGGCCTGGACCCGCCCTTTTCCGCATTGGGGGGCAGCAACAGTTGCCAGGGCAACCCTGGGCAGGCAGGGGGCTTTAAGGGGGCCTGGACCCGCCCACTTCCGCTTTGGGGGCCAGCAACAGTTGCCAGGGCAACCCTGGGCATGGCAGGGGGCTTAAAGGGGCCTAGACCCGCCCACTTCCGCTTTGGGGGCCAGCAACACTTGCCAGGGCAACCCTGGGCAGGGCAGGGTGCTTTAAGGGGGTCTGGACCCGCCCACTTCCGCTTTGGGGGCCAGCAACAGTTGCCAGGGCAACCCTGGGCAGGGCAGGGGGCTCAAGGGGGCCTGGACCCGCCCACTTCCGCTTTGGGGGCCAGCAACACTTGCCAGGGCAACCCTGGGCATGGCAGGGGGCTTAAAGGGGGCCTGGACCCGCCCACTTCCGCTTTGGGGGCCAGCAACAGTTGCCAGGGCAACCCTGGGCATGGCAGGGGGCTTAAGGGGGCCTGGACCCGCCCACTTCCGCTTTGGGGGCCAGCAACAGTTGCCAGGGCAACCCTGGGCATGGCAGGGGGCTTTAAGGCGGCCTGGACCCGCCCACTTCCGCTTTGGGGGCCAGCAACAGTTGCCAAGGCAACCCTGGGCATGGCAGGGGGCTTAAGGGGGCCTGGACCCGCCCACTTCCGCTTTGGGGGCCAGCAACAGTTGCCAGGGAAACCCTGGGCATGGCAGGGGGCTTTAAGGGGGCCTGGACCCGACCACTTCCGCTTTGGGGGCCAGCAACACTTGCCAGGGCAACCCTGGGCATGGCAGGGGGCTTAAAGGGGCCTAGACCCGCCCACTTCCGCTTTGGGGGCCAGCAACACTTGCCAGGGAAACCCTGGGCAGGGCAGGGGGCTTAAGGGGGCCTGGACCCGCCCACTTCCGCTTTGGGGGCCAGCAACAGTTGCCAGGGCAACCCTGGGCATGGCAGGGGGCTTTAAGGGGGCCTGGACCCGCCCACTACCGCTTTGGGGGCCAGCAACACTTGCCAGGGCAACCCTGGGCATGGCAGGGGGCTTAAAGGGGGCCTGGACCCGCCCACTTCCGCTTTGGGGGCCAGCAACACTTGCCAGGGCAACCCTGGGCAGGGCAGGGGGCTTAAGGGGGCCTGGACCCGCCCACTTCCGCTTTGGGGGCCAGCAACAGTTGCCAGGGCAACCCTGGGCATGGCAGGGGGCTTAAGGGGGCCTGGACCCGCCCACTTCCGCTTTGGGGGCCAGCAACAGTTGCCAGGGCAACCCTGGGCATGGCAGGGGGCTTTAAGGGGGCCTGGACCCGCCCACTTCCGCTTTGGGGGCCAGCAACACTTGCCAGGGCAACCCTGGGCATGGCAGGGGGCTTAAGGGGGCCTGGACCCGCCCACTTCCGCTTTGGGGGCCAGCAACAGTTGCCAGGGCAACCCTGGGCATGGCAGGGGGCTTAAAGGGGCCTAGACCCGCCCACTTCCGCTTTGGGGGCCAGCAACACTTGCCAGGGCAACCCTGGGCAGGGCAGGGGGCTTAAGGGGGCCTGGACCCGCCCACTTCCGCTTTGGGGGCCAGCAACAGTTGCCAGGGCAACCCTGGGCATGGCAGGGGGCTTAAGGGGGCCTGGACCCGCCCACTTCCGCTTTGGGGGCCAGCAACAGTTGCCAGGGCAACCCTGGGCATGGCAGGGGGCTTTAAGGGGGCCTGGACCCGCCCACTTCCGCTTTGGGGGCTATCAACACTTGCCAGGGCAACCCTGGGCATGGCAGGGGGCTTAAGGGGGCCTGGACCCGCCCACTTCCGCTTTGGGGGCCAGCATCAGTTGCCAGGGCAACCCTGGGCAGGGCAGGGGGCTTTAAGGGGGCCTGGACCCACCCACTTCCGCTTTGGGGGCCAGCAACAGTTGCCAGGGCAACTCTGGGCATGGCAGGGGGCTTAAAGGGGGCCTGGACCCGCCCACTTCCGCTTTGGGGGCCAGCAACACTTGCCAGGGCAACCCTGGGCAGGGCAGGGGGCTTTAAGGGGGCCTGGACCCGCCCACTTCCGCTTTGGGGGCCAGCAACAGTTGCCAGGGCAACCCTGGGCAGGGCAGGGGGCTCAAGGGGGCCTGGACCCGCCCACTTCCGCTTTGGGGGCCAGCAACAGTTGCCAGGGCAACCCTGGGCATGGCAGGGGGCTTAAAGGGGGCCTGGACCCGCCCACTTCCGCTTTGGGGGCCAGCAACAGTTGCCAGGGCAACCCTGGGCATGGCAGGGGGCTTAAGGGGGCCTGGACCCGCCCACTTCCGCTTTGGGGGCCAGCAACAGTTGCCAGGGCAACCCTGGGCATGGCAGGGGGCTTTAAGGCGGCCTGGACCCGCCCACTTCCGCTTTGGGGGCCAGCAACAGTTGCCAAGGCAACCCTGGGCATGGCAGGGGGCTTAAGGGGGCCTGGACCCGCCCACTTCCGCTTTGGGGGCCAGCAACAGTTGCCAGGGAAACCCTGGGCATGGCAGGGGGCTTTAAGGGGGCCTGGACCCGACCACTTCCGCTTTGGGGGCCAGCAACACTTGCCAGGGCAACCCTGGGCATGGCAGGGGGCTTAAGGGGGCCTGGACCCGCCCACTTCCGCTTTGGGGGCCAGCATCAGTTGCCAGGGCAACCCTGGGCAGGGCAGGGGGCTTTAAGGGGGCCTGGACCCACCCACTTCCGCTTTGGGGGCCATCAACAGTTAACAGGGCAACCCTGGGCATGGCAGGGGGCTCAAGGGGGCCTGGACCCGCCCACTTCCGCTTTGGGGGCCAGCAACAGTTGCCAGGGCAACCCTGGGCATGGCAGGGGGCTCAAGGGGGCCTGAACCCGCCCACTTCCGCTTTGGGGGCCAGCAACAGTTGCCAGGGCAACCCTGGGCAGGGCAGGGGGCTTAAAGGGGGCCTGGACCCACCCACTTCCGCTTTGGGGGCCATCAACAGTTGCCAGGGCAACCCTGGGCATGGCAGGGGGCTTAAAGGGGGCCTGGACCCGCCCACTTCCGCTTTGGGGGACAGCAACAGTTGCCAGGGCAACCCTGGGCAGGGCAGGGGGCTCAAGGGGGCCTGGACCCGCCCACTTCCGCTTTGGGGGCCAGCAACAGTTGCCAGGGCAAGCCTGGGCATGGCAGGGGGCTTATGGGGGCCTGGACCCGCCCACTTCCGCTTTGGGGGCCAGCAACAGTTGCCAGGGCAACCCTGGGCATGGCACGGGGCTTAAGGGGGCCTGGACCCGCCCACTTCCGCTTTGGGGGCCAGCAACAGTTGCCAGGGCAACCCTGGGCATGGCAGGGGGCTTAAAGGGGCCTAGACCCGCCCACTTCCGCTTTGGGGGCCAGCAACACTTGCCAGGGCAACCCTGGGCAGGGCAGGGGGCTTAAGGGGGCCTGGACCCGCCCACTTCCGCTTTGGGGGCCAGCAACAGTTGCCAGGGCAACCCTGGGCATGGCAGGGGGCTTTAAGGGGGCCTGGACCCGCCCACTTCCGCTTTGGGGGCCAGCAACACTTGCCAGGGCAACCCTGGGCATGGCAGGGGGCTTAAAGGGGGCCTGGACCCGCCCACTTCCGCTTTGGGGGCCAGCAACAGTTGCCAGGGCAACCCTGGGCATGGCAGGGGGCTTAAGGGGGGCCTGGACCCGCCCACCTCCGCTTTGGGGGGCGGCAACCCTGGGCATGGCAGGGGGCCTGGACCCGCCCACTTCCGCTTTGGGGGCCAGCAACAGTTGCCAGGGCACCCCTGGGCATGGCAGGGGGCTTAAGGGGGCCTGGACCCGCCCACTTCCGCTTTGGGGGCCAGCAACAGTTGCCAGGGCAACCCTGGGAATGGCAGGGGGCTTTAAGGCGGCCTGGACCCGCCCACTTCCGCTTTGGGGGCCAGCAACAGTTGCCAGGTCAACCCTGGGCATGGCAGGGGGCTTAAGGGGGCCTGGACCCGCCCACTTCCGCTTTGGGGGCCAGCAACAGTTGCCAGGGCAACCCTGGGCATGGCAGGGGGCTTAAAGGGGGCCTGGACCCGCCCACTTCCGCTTTGGGGGCCAGCAACAGTTGCCAGGGCAACCCTGGGCATGGCAGGGGGTTTAAAGGGGGCCTGGACCCGCCCACTTCCGCTTTGGGGGGCAGCAACAGTTGCCAGGGCAACCCTGGGCAGGCAGGGGGCTTTAAGGGGGCCTGGACCCGCCCACTTCCGCTTTGGGGGCCAGCAACAGTTGCCAGGGCAACCCTGGGCATGGCATGGGGCTTAAAGGGGGCCTGGACCCGCCCACTTCCGATTTGGGGGCCAGCAACAGTTGCCAGGGCAACCCTGGGCATGGCAGGGGGCTTAAGGGGGGCCTGGACCTGCCCACTTCCGCTTTGGGGGCCAGCAACAGTTGCCAGGGCAACCCTAAGCATGGCAGGGGGCTCAAGGGGGCCTGGACCCGCCCACTTCCGCTTTGTGGGCCTGCAACAGTTGCCAGGGCAACCCTGGGCATGGCAGGGGCTCAAGGGGGCCTGAACCCGCCCACTTCCGCTTTGGGGGCCAGCAACAGTTGCCAGGGCAACCATGGGCATGGCAGGGGGCTTAAAGGGGGCCTGGACCCGCCCACTTCCGCTTTGGGGGCCAGCAACAGTTGCCAGGGCAACCCTGGGCATGGCAGGGGGCTCAAGGGGGCCTGGACCCGCCCACTTCCGCTTTGGGGGCCAGCAACAGTTACCAGGGCAAGCCTGGGCATGGCAGGGGGCTTAAAGGGGCCTAGACCCGCCCACTTCCGCTTTGGGGGCCAGCAACACTTGCCAGGGCAACCCTGGGCATGGCAGGGGGCTTAAGGTGGCCTGGACCCGCCCACTTCCGCTTTGGGGGCCAGCAACAGTTGCCAGGGCAACCCTGGGCATGGCAGGGGGCTTAAAGGGGCCTAGACCCGCCCACTTCCGCTTTGGGGGCCAGCAACACTTGCCAGGGCAACCCTGGGCAGGGCAGGGGGCTTAAGGGGGCCTGGACCCGCCCACTTCCGCTTTGGGGGCCAGCAACAGTTGCCAGGGCAACCCTGGGCATGGCAGGGGGCTTAAGGGGGCCTGGACCCGCCCACTTCCGCTTTGGGGGCCAGCAACAGTTGCCAGGGCAACCCTGGGCAGGGGGCTTTAAGGGGGCCTGGACCCGCCCACTTCCGCTTTGGGGGCCAGCAACAGTTGCCAGGGCAACCCTGGGCATGGCAGGGGGCTTAAGGGGGCCTGGACCCGCCCACTTCCGCTTTGGGGGCCAGCAACAGTTGCCAGGGCAACCCTGGGCATGGCAGGGGGCTTAAAGGGGCCTAGACCCGCCCACTTCCGCTTTGGGGGCCAGCAACACTTGCCAGGGCAACCCTGGGCAGGGCAGGGGGCTTAAGGGGGCCTGGACCCGCCCACTTCCGCTTTGGGGGCCAGCAACAGTTGCCAGGGCAACCCTGGGCATGGCAGGGGGCTTAAGGGGGCCTAGACCCGCCCACTTCCGCTTTGGGGGCCAGCAACACTTGCCAGGGCAACCCTGGGCAGGGCAGGGGGCTTAAGGGGGCCTGGACCCGCCCACTTCCGCTTTGGGGGCCAGCAACAGTTGCCAGGGCAACCCTGGGCATGGCAGGGGGCTTAAGGGGGCCTGGACCCGCCCACTTCCGCTTTGGGGGCCAGCAACAGTTGCCAGGGCAACCCTGGGCATGGCAGGGGGCTTTAAGGGGGCCTGGACCCGCCCACTTCCGCTTTGGGGGCCAGCAACAGTTGCCAGGGCAACTCTGGGCATGGCAGGGGGCTTAAAGGGGGCCTGGACCCGCCCACTTCCGCTTTGGGGGCCAGCAACACTTGCCAGGGCAACCCTGGGCATGGCAGGGGGCTTAAGGGGGCCTGGACCCGCCCACTTCCGCTTTGGGGGCCAGCAACAGTTGCCAGGGCAACCCTGGGCATGGCAGGGGGCTTAAAGGGGCCTAGACCCGCCCACTTCCGCTTTGTGGGCCAGCAACACTTGCCAGGGCAACCCTGGGCAGGGCAGGGTGCTTTAAGGGGGCCTGGACCCGCCCACTTCCGCTTTGGGGGCCAGCAACAGTTGCCAGGGCAACCCTGGGCAGGGCAGGGGGCTCAAGGGGGCCTGGACCCGCCCACTTCCGCTTTGGGGGCCAGCAACAGTTGCCAGGGCAACCCTGGGCATGGCAGGGGGCTTAAAGGGGGCCTGGACCCGCCCACTTCCGTTTTGGGGGCCAGCAACAGTTGCCAGGGCAACCCTGGGCATGGCAGGGGGCTTTAAGGCGGCCTGGACCCGCCCACTTCCGCTTTGGGGGCCAGCAACAGTTGCCAGGGCAACCCTGGGCATGGCAGGGGGCTTAAGGGGGCCTGGACCCGCCCACTTCCGCTTTGGGGGCCAGCAACACTTGCCAGGGCAACCCTGGGCATGGCAGGGGGCTTAAGGGGGCCTGGACCCGCCCACTTCCGCTTTGGGGGCCAGCAACAGTTGCCAGGGCAACCCTGGGCATGGCAGGGGGCTTAAAGGGGCCTAGACCCGCCCACTTCCGCTTTGGGGGCCAGCAACACTTGCCAGGGCAACCCTGGGCAGGGCAGGGTGCTTTATGGGGGCCTGGACCCGCCCACTTCCGCTTTGGGGGCCAGCAACAGTTGCCAGGGCAACCCTGGGCAGGGCAGGGGGCTCAAGGGGGCCTGGACCCGCCCACTTCCGCTTTGGGGGCCAGCAACAGTTGCCAGGGCAACCCTGGGCAGGGCAGGGGGCTTAAAGGGGGCCTGGACCCGCCCACTTCCGCTTTGGGGGCCAGCAACAGTTGCCAGGGCAACCCTGGGCATGGCAGGGGGCTTAAGGGGGCCTGGACCCGCCCACTTCCGCTTTGGGGGCCAGCAACAGTTGCCAGGGCAACCCTGGGCATGGCAGGGGGCTTTAAGGCGGCCTGGACCCGCCCACTTCCGCTTTGGGGGCCAGCAACAGTTGCCAAGGCAACCCTGGGCATGGCAGGGGGCTTAAGGGGGCCTGGACCCGCCCACTTCCGCTTTGGGGGCCAGCAACAGTTGCCAGGGAAACCCTGGGCATGGCAGGGGGCTTTAAGGGGGCCTGGACCCGACCACTTCCGCTTTGGGGGCCAGCAACACTTGCCAGGGCAACCCTGGGCATGGCAGGGGGCTTAAGGGGGCCTGGACCCGCCCACTTCCGCTTTGGGGGCCAGCATCAGTTGCCAGGGCAACCCTGGGCAGGGCAGGGGGCTTTAAGGGGGCCTGGACCCACCCACTTCCGCTTTGGGGGCCATCAACAGTTAACAGGGCAACCCTGGGCATGGCAGGGGGCTCAAGGGGGCCTGGACCCGCCAACTTCCGCTTTGGGGGCCAGCAACAGTTGCCAGGGCAACCCTGGGCATGGCAGGGGGCTCAAGGGTTCCTGAACCCGCCCACTTCCGCTTTGGGGGCCAGCAACAGTTGCCAGGGCAACCCTGGGCATGGCAGGGGGCTTAAAGGGGGCCTGGACCCACCCACTTCCGCTTTGGGGGCCAGCAACAGTTGCCAGGGCAACCCTGGTCATGGCAGGGGGCTTAAAGGGGGCCTGGACCCGCCCACTTCCGCTTTGGGGGACAGCAACAGTTGCCAGGGCAACCCTGGGCAGGGCAGGGGGCTCAAGGGGGCCTGGACCCGCCCACTTCCGCTTTGGGGGCCAGCAACAGTTGCCAGGGCAAGCCTGGGCATGGCAGGGGGCTTAAGGGGGCCTGGACCCGCCCACTTCCGCTTTGGGGGCCAGCAACAGTTGCCAGGGCAACCCTGGGCATGGCAGGGGGCTTAAGGGGGCCTGGACCCGCCCACTTCCGCTTTGGGGGCCAGCAACAGTTGCCAGGGCAACCCTGGGCATGGCAGGGGGCTTAAAGGGGCCTAGACCCGCCCACTTCCGCTTTGGGGGCCAGCAACACTTGCCAGGGCAACCCTGGGCAGGGCAGGGGGCTTAAGGGGGCCTGGACCCGCCCACTTCCGCTTTGGGGGTCAGCAACAGTTGCCAGGGCAACCCTGGGCATGGCAGGGGGCTTTAAGGGGCCTGGACCCGCCCACTTCCGCTTTGGGGGCCAGCAACACTTGCCAAGGCAACCCTGGGCATGGCAGGGGGCTTAAAGGGGGCCTGGACCCACCCACTTCCGCTTTGGGGGCCAGCAACAGTTGCCAGGGAAACCCTGGGCATGGCAGGGGGCTTTAAGGGGGCCTGGACCCGCCCACTTCCGCTTTGGGGGCCAGCAACACTTGCCAGGGCAACCCTGGGCATGGCAGGGGGCTCAAGGGGGCCTGGACCCGCCCACTTCCGCTTTGGGGGCCAGCAACAGTTGCCAGGGCAACCCTGGGCATGGCAGGGGGCTCAAGGGGGCCTGAACCCGCCCACTTCCGCTTTGGGGGCCAGCAACAGTTGCCAGGGCAACCCTGGGCATGGCAGGGGGCTTAAAGGGGGCCTGGACCCACCCACTTCCGCTTTGGGGACCATCAACAGTTGCCAGGGAAACCCTGGGCATGGCAGGGGGCTTAAAGGGGGCCTGGACCCGCCCACTTCCGCTTTGGGGGCCAGCAACAGTTGCCAGGGCAACCCTGGGCAGGGCAGGGGGCTCAAGGGGGCCTGGACCCGCCCAATTCCGCTTTGGGGGCCAGCAACAGTTGCCAGGGCAACCCTGGGCATGGCAGGGGGCTTAAGGGGGCCTAGACCCGCCCACTTCCGCTTTGGGGGCCAGCAACACTTGCCAGGGCAACCCTGGGCAGGGCAGGGGGCTTAAGGGGGCCTGGACCCGCCCACTTCCGCTTTGGGGGCCAGCAACAGTTGCCAGGGCAACCCTGGGCATGGCAGGGGGCTTAAGGGGGCCTGGACCCGCCCACTTCCGCTTTGGGGGCCAGCAACAGTTGCCAGGGCAACCCTGGGCATGGCAGGGGGCTTTAAGGGGGCCTGGACCCGCCCACTTCCGCTTTGGGGGCCAGCAACAGTTGCCAGGGCAACTCTGGGCATGGCAGGGGGCTTAAAGGGGGCCTGGACCCGCCCACTTCCGCTTTGGGGGCCAGCAACACTTGCCAGGGCAACCCTGGGCATGGCAGGGGGCTTAAGGGGGCCTGGACCCGCCCACTTCCGCTTTGGGGGCCAGCAACAGTTGCCAGGGCAACCCTGGGCATGGCAGGGGGCTTAAAGGGGCCTAGACCCGCCCACTTCCGCTTTGTGGGCCAGCAACACTTGCCAGGGCAACCCTGGGCAGGGCAGGGTGCTTTAAGGGGGCCTGGACCCGCCCACTTCCGCTTTGGGGGCCAGCAACAGTTGCCAGGGCAACCCTGGGCAGGGCAGGGGGCTCAAGGGGGCCTGGACCCGCCCACTTCCGCTTTGGGGGCCAGCAACAGTTGCCAGGGCAACCCTGGGCATGGCAGGGGGCTTAAAGGGGGCCTGGACCCGCCCACTTCCGTTTTGGGGGCCAGCAACAGTTGCCAGGGCAACCCTGGGCATGGCAGGGGGCTTTAAGGCGGCCTGGACCCGCCCACTTCCGCTTTGGGGGCCAGCAACAGTTGCCAGGGCAACCCTGGGCATGGCAGGGGGCTTAAGGGGGCCTGGACCCGCCCACTTCCGCTTTGGGGGCCAGCAACACTTGCCAGGGCAACCCTGGGCATGGCAGGGGGCTTAAGGGGGCCTGGACCCGCCCACTTCCGCTTTGGGGGCCAGCAACAGTTGCCAGGGCAACCCTGGGCATGGCAGGGGGCTTAAAGGGGCCTAGACCCGCCCACTTCCGCTTTGGGGGCCAGCAACACTTGCCAGGGCAACCCTGGGCAGGGCAGGGTGCTTTATGGGGGCCTGGACCCGCCCACTTCCGCTTTGGGGGCCAGCAACAGTTGCCAGGGCAACCCTGGGCAGGGCAGGGGGCTCAAGGGGGCCTGGACCCGCCCACTTCCGCTTTGGGGGCCAGCAACAGTTGCCAGGGCAACCCTGGGCATGGCAGGGGGCTTAAAGGGGGCCTGGACCCGCCCACTTCCGCTTTGGGGGCCAGCAACAGTTGCCAGGGCAACCCTGGGCATGGCAGGGGGCTTAAGGGGGCCTGGACCCGCCCACTTCCGCTTTGGGGGCCAGCAACAGTTGCCAGGGCAACCCTGGGCATGGCAGGGGGCTTTAAGGCGGCCTGGACCCGCCCACTTCCGCTTTGGGGGCCAGCAACAGTTGCCAAGGCAACCCTGGGCATGGCAGGGGGCTTAAGGGGGCCTGGACCCGCCCACTTCCGCTTTGGGGGCCAGCAACAGTTGCCAGGGAAACCCTGGGCATGGCAGGGGGCTTTAAGGGGGCCTGGACCCGACCACTTCCGCTTTGGGGGCCAGCAACACTTGCCAGGGCAACCCTGGGCATGGCAGGGGGCTTAAGGGGGCCTGGACCCGCCCACTTCCGCTTTGGGGGCCAGCATCAGTTGCCAGGGCAACCCTGGGCAGGGCAGGGGGCTTTAAGGGGGCCTGGACCCACCCACTTCCGCTTTGGGGGCCATCAACAGTTAACAGGGCAACCCTGGGCATGGCAGGGGGCTCAAGGGGGCCTGGACCCGCCAACTTCCGCTTTGGGGGCCAGCAACAGTTGCCAGGGCAACCCTGGGCATGGCAGGGGGCTCAAGGGGGCCTGAACCCGCCCACTTCCGCTTTGGGGGCCAGCAACAGTTGCCAGGGCAACCCTGGGCATGGCAGGGGGCTTAAAGGGGGCCTGGACCCACCCACTTCCGCTTTGGGGGCCAGCAACAGTTGCCAGGGCAACCCTGGTCATGGCAGGGGGCTTAAAGGGGGCCTGGACCCGCCCACTTCCGCTTTGGGGGACAGCAACAGTTGCCAGGGCAACCCTGGGCAGGGCAGGGGGCTCAAGGGGGCCTGGACCCGCCCACTTCCGCTTTGGGGGCCAGCAACAGTTGCCAGGGCAAGCCTGGGCATGGCAGGGGGCTTAAGGGGGCCTGGACCCGCCCACTTCCGCTTTGGGGGCCAGCAACAGTTGCCAGGGCAACCCTGGGCATGGCAGGGGGCTTAAGGGGGCCTGGACCCGCCCACTTCCGCTTTGGGGGCCAGCAACAGTTGCCAGGGCAACCCTGGGCATGGCAGGGGGCTTAAAGGGGCCTAGACCCGCCCACTTCCGCTTTGGGGGCCAGCAACACTTGCCAGGGCAACCCTGGGCAGGGCAGGGGGCTTAAGGGGGCCTGGACCCGCCCACTTCCGCTTTGGGGGTCAGCAACAGTTGCCAGGGCAACCCTGGGCATGGCAGGGGGCTTTAAGGGGCCTGGACCCGCCCACTTCCGCTTTGGGGGCCAGCAACACTTGCCAAGGCAACCCTGGGCATGGCAGGGGGCTTAAAGGGGGCCTGGACCCACCCACTTCCGCTTTGGGGGCCAGCAACAGTTGCCAGGGAAACCCTGGGCATGGCAGGGGGCTTTAAGGGGGCCTGGACCCGCCCACTTCCGCTTTGGGGGCCAGCAACACTTGCCAGGGCAACCCTGGGCATGGCAGGGGGCTCAAGGGGGCCTGGACCCGCCCACTTCCGCTTTGGGGGCCAGCAACAGTTGCCAGGGCAACCCTGGGCATGGCAGGGGGCTCAAGGGGGCCTGAACCCGCCCACTTCCGCTTTGGGGGCCAGCAACAGTTGCCAGGGCAACCCTGGGCATGGCAGGGGGCTTAAAGGGGGCCTGGACCCACCCACTTCCGCTTTGGGGACCATCAACAGTTGCCAGGGAAACCCTGGGCATGGCAGGGGGCTTAAAGGGGGCCTGGACCCGCCCACTTCCGCTTTGGGGGCCAGCAACAGTTGCCAGGGCAACCCTGGGCAGGGCAGGGGGCTCAAGGGGGCCTGGACCCGCCCAATTCCGCTTTGGGGGCCAGCAACAGTTGCCAGGGCAAGCCTGGGCATGGCAGGGGGCTTTAAGGGGGCCTGGACCCGCCCACTTCCGCTTTGGGGGCCAGCAACAGTTGCCAGGGCAACCCTGGGCATGGCAGGGGGCTTAAGGGGGCCTGGACCCGCCCACTTCCGCTTTGGGGGCCAGCAACAGTTGCCAGGGCAACCCTGGGCATGGCAGGGGGCTTAAAGGGGCCTAGACCCGCCCACTTCCGCTTTGGGGGCCAGCAACACTTGCCAGGGCAACCCTGGGCAGGGCAGGGGGCTTAAGGGGGCCTGGACCCGCCCACTTCCGCTTTGGGGGCCAGCAACACTTGCCAGGGCAACCCTGGGCAGGGCAGGGGGCTTAAGGGGGCCTGGACCCGCCCACTTCCGCTTTGGGGGCCAGCAACAGTTGCCAGGGCAACCCTGGGCATGGCAGGGGGCTTAAGGGGGCCTGGACCCGCCCACTTCCGCTTTGGGGGCCAGCAACAGTTGCCAGGGCAACCCTGGGCATGGCAGGGGGCTTTAAGGGGGCCTGGACCCGCCCACTTCCGCTTTGGGGGCCAGCAACAGTTGCCAGGGCAACTCTGGGCATGGCAGGGGGCTTAAAGGGGGCCTGGACCCGCCCACTTCCGCTTTGGGGGCCAGCAACACTTGCCAGGGCAACCCTGGGCATGGCAGGGGGCTTAAGGGGGCCTGGACCCGCCCACTTCCGCTTTGGGGGCCAGCAACAGTTGCCAGGGCAACCCTGGGCATGGCAGGGGGCTTAAAGGGGCCTAGACCCGCCCACTTCCGCTTTGTGGGCCAGCAACACTTGCCAGGGCAACCCTGGGCAGGGCAGGGTGCTTTAAGGGGGCCTGGACCCGCCCACTTCCGCTTTGGGGGCCAGCAACAGTTGCCAGGGCAACCCTGGGCAGGGCAGGGGGCTCAAGGGGGCCTGGACCCGCCCACTTCCGCTTTGGGGGCCAGCAACAGTTGCCAGGGCAACCCTGGGCATGGCAGGGGGCTTAAAGGGGCCTGGACCCGCCCACTTCCGTTTTGGGGGCCAGCAACAGTTGCCAGGGCAACCCTGGGCATGGCAGGGGGCTTTAAGGCGGCCTGGACCCGCCCACTTCCGCTTTGGGGGCCAGCAACAGTTGCCAGGGCAACCCTGGGCATGGCAGGGGGCTTAAGGGGGCCTGGACCCGCCCACTTCCGCTTTGGGGGCCAGCAACACTTGCCAGGGCAACCCTGGGCATGGCAGGGGGATTAAGGGGGCCTGGACCCGCCCACTTCCGCTTTGGGGGCCAGCAACAGTTGCCAGGGCAACCCTGGGCATGGCAGGGGGCTTAAAGGGGCCTAGACCCGCCCACTTCCGCTTTGGGGGCCAGCAACACTTGCCAGGGCAACCCTGGGCAGGGCAGGGTGCTTTATGGGGGCCTGGACCCGCCCACTTCCGCTTTGGGGGCCAGCAACAGTTGCCAGGGCAACCCTGGGCAGGGCAGGGGGCTCAAGGGGGCCTGGACCCGCCCACTTCCGCTTTGGGGGCCAGCAACAGTTGCCAGGGCAACCCTGGGCATGGCAGGGGGCTTAAAGGGGGCCTGGACCCGCCCACTTCCGCTTTGGGGGCCAGCAACAGTTGCCAGGGCAACCCTGGGCATGGCAGGGGGCTTAAGGGGGCCTGGACCCGCCCACTTCCGCTTTGGGGGCCAGCAACAGTTGCCAGGGCAACCCTGGGCATGGCAGGGGGCTTTAAGGCGGCCTGGACCCGCCCACTTCCGCTTTGGGGGCCAGCAACAGTTGCCAAGGCAACCCTGGGCATGGCAGGGGGCTTAAGGGGGCCTGGACCCGCCCACTTCCGCTTTGGGGGCCAGCAACAGTTGCCAGGGAAACCCTGGGCATGGCAGGGGGCTTTAAGGGGGCCTGGACCCGACCACTTCCGCTTTGGGGGCCAGCAACACTTGCCAGGGCAACCCTGGGCATGGCAGGGGGCTTAAGGGGGCCTGGACCCGCCCACTTCCGCTTTGGGGGCCAGCATCAGTTGCCAGGGCAACCCTGGGCAGGGCAGGGGGCTTTAAGGGGGCCTGGACCCACCCACTTCCGCTTTGGGGGCCATCAACAGTTAACAGGGCAACCCTGGGCATGGCAGGGGGCTCAAGGGGGCCTGGACCCGCCAACTTCCGCTTTGGGGGCCAGCAACAGTTGCCAGGGCAACCCTGGGCATGGCAGGGGGCTCAAGGGGGCCTGAACCCGCCCACTTCCGCTTTGGGGGCCAGCAACAGTTGCCAGGGCAACCCTGGGCATGGCAGGGGGCTTAAAGGGGGCCTGGACCCACCCACTTCCGCTTTGGGGGCCAGCAACAGTTGCCAGGGCAACCCTGGTCATGGCAGGGGGCTTAAAGGGGGCCTGGACCCGCCCACTTCCGCTTTGGGGGACAGCAACAGTTGCCAGGGCAACCCTGGGCAGGGCAGGGGGCTCAAGGGGGCCTGGACCCGCCCACTTCCGCTTTGGGGGCCAGCAACAGTTGCCAGGGCAAGCCTGGGCATGGTAGGGGGCTTAAGGGGGCCTGGACCCGCCCACTTCCGCTTTGGGGGCCAGCAACAGTTGCCAGGGCAACCCTGGGCATGGCAGGGGGCTTAAGGGGGCCTGGACCCGCCCACTTCCGCTTTGGGGGCCAGCAACAGTTGCCAGGGCAACCCTGGGCATGGCAGGGGGCTTAAAGGGGCCTAGACCCGCCCACTTCCGCTTTGGGGGCCAGCAACACTTGCCAGGGCAACCCTGGGCAGGGCAGGGGGCTTAAGGGGGCCTGGACCCGCCCACTTCCGCTTTGGGGGTCAGCAACAGTTGCCAGGGCAACCCTGGGCATGGCAGGGGGCTTTAAGGGGCCTGGACCCGCCCACTTCCGCTTTGGGGGCCAGCAACACTTGCCAAGGCAACCCTGGGCATGGCAGGGGGCTTAAAGGGGGCCTGGACCCACCCACTTCCGCTTTGGGGGCCAGCAACAGTTGCCAGGGAAACCCTGGGCATGGCAGGGGGCTTTAAGGGGGCCTGGACCCGCCCACTTCCGCTTTGGGGGCCAGCAACACTTGCCAGGGCAACCCTGGGCATGGCAGGGGGCTCAAGGGGGCCTGGACCCGCCCACTTCCGCTTTGGGGGCCAGCAACAGTTGCCAGGGCAACCCTGGGCATGGCAGGGGGCTCAAGGGGGCCTGAACCCGCCCACTTCCGCTTTGGGGGCCAGCAACAGTTGCCAGGGCAACCCTGGGCATGGCAGGGGGCTTAAAGGGGGCCTGGACCCACCCACTTCCGCTTTGGGGACCATCAACAGTTGCCAGGGAAACCCTGGGCATGGCAGGGGGCTTAAAGGGGGCCTGGACCCGCCCACTTCCGCTTTGGGGGCCAGCAACAGTTGCCAGGGCAACCCTGGGCAGGGCAGGGGGCTCAAGGGGGCCTGGACCCGCCCAATTCCGCTTTGGGGGCCAGCAACAGTTGCCAGGGCAAGCCTGGGCATGGCAGGGGGCTTTAAGGGGGCCTGGACCCGCCCACTTCCGCTTTGGGGGCCAGCAACAGTTGCCAGGGCAACCCTGGGCATGGCAGGGGGCTTAAGGGGGCCTGGACCCGCCCACTTCCGCTTTGGGGGCCAGCAACAGTTGCCAGGGCAACCCTGGGCATGGCAGGGGGCTTAAAGGGGCCTAGACCCGCCCACTTCCGCTTTGGGGGCCAGCAACACTTGCCAGGGCAACCCTGGGCAGGGCAGGGGGCTTAAGGGGGCCTGGACCCGCCCACTTCCGCTTTGGGGGCCAGCAACAGTTGCCAGGGCAACCCTGGGCATGGCAGGGGGCTTTAAGGGGGCCTGGACCCGCCCACTTCCGCTTTGGGGGCCAGCAACACTTGCCAGGGCAACCCTGGGCATGGCAGGGGGCTTAAAGGGGGCCTGGACCCGCCCACTTCCGCTTTGGGGGCCAGCAACACTTGCCAGGGCAACCCTGGGCAGGGCAGGGGGCTTAAGGGGGCCTGGACCAGCCCACTTCCGCTTTGGGGGCCAGCAACAGTTGCCAGGGCAACCCTGGGCATGGCAGGGGGCTTAAGGGGGCCTGGACCCGCCCACTTCCGCTTTGGGGGCCAGCAACAGTTGCCAGGGCAACCCTGGGCATGGCAGGGGGCTTTAAGGGGGCCTGGACCCGCCCACTTCCGCTTTGGGGGCCAGCAACACTTGCCAGGGCAACCCTGGGCATGGCAGGGGGCTTAAGGGGGCCTGGACCCGACCACTTCCGCTTTGGGGGCCAGCAACAGTTGCCAGGGCAACCCTGGGCATGGCAGGGGGCTTAAAGGGGCCTAGACCCGCCCACTTCCGCTTTGGGGGCCAGCAACACTTGCCAGGGCAACCCTGGGCAGGGCAGGGGGCTTAAGGGGGCCTGGACCCGCCCACTTCCGCTTTGGGGGCCAGCAACAGTTGCCAGGGCAACCCTGGGCATGTGCAAAAGACGGAGTTGGGTAGTCTTCCGCACAGGATTGGTAGTTATGTATTTAGATAAGAATGAAGGCCCCCTCTTATTGAAATAATTACTTGATATTGTAGTGCTTCTTAGGGGTGTGCTACCACTGACACAAAAATGATGTATCGGAATATGGAAAAAGAGAACGTGTGTCTTTGTTTGTGGTGCACCAGAGAGAATTAATTAGAGTCAGTAAAAATTAACCTTTAATTTGTTTATTTAAAAAAACGCGAAATATAAAACCAAAACATAAAAATTGACAAACAAAGTGCAAAATAGTGCGTGTTTAAAAACAGCACATGTGGGGACTTTCTTGTGTGTTTTAATGAGTCTCTTTAATGATATATTGATTTGTTGTTAGCGTCTTTGGAAACAGTTTCTTGTCACAAAGTGTGGGAAAAACCTCATATACACTTGTGGCTGTTTTATAAATACACTCCTAGCACTTGAAGTGAGAACTTATTCTTTATATATGTTGCCAAATCTCTTAGTGTGTTGACACCTGTCTTTTGGTATCACTTGCCGCTGGTTGCTAATTTATCTGTGTGTCGACATTTTGATGTCGATATAATCTGACATTTGAAATAACCTGGTTAGGGGCTTTAATTGCCTCCAATTACCTTTTCTTGATACAATTTATTTGTTAATTAGCAACCAAGCAGCTTGTAATAAGATTCAATTATAATATGTAGGCAGGTATTGTTTGCAGCCTCAATTGTCTTGGATATATGGACAATGTTTAGACACTTGAGCTGATGTTGAAATGACCTGGTATGGGGCTTTAATTCCCTCTAATTACCTTTTTCCTATTTCAATCTGTCAGCATTTAAGAATTTAAGCAGCATATTATGAAGACATTTGTAGTAATTGTGCAGGTACTTTGTTACTGCAAGGCTGGTTGATAATATGATGCTGTTAGGTTACAACATACAGACAAGTGCTGATTGCAGCCCCAATTATCTTTAATCCTTATGAACCAAACTGTCAGTGTGTGAGGCAGCACCGATTTGTGAATATTAGTCTGATGGTCACGCTGGTTTCTGAATGTTAATTGACAGTGTGTTGACACTTGTGATGTAGACCAAGTTGACCACTTGAGCTGATCTTGAAATGACCTGGTTTTAGGGGTTTTAATTCCCTCCAATTCCTTATTCCTATTTCAGTTTATCAGCATTTAGTGGCTAAACAGCGTGTAATAGAAACAATTGTAGCGATTATGCAGGTACTTTGTTACTGCAAGGCTGGTTTGATAATATACTGCTGTTACATTTGTAATATGCAAACAGGTATTAATTTACAGCCTCAAAGATCCTCAATTTTTATGGATCAGCGTGTGAAACAGCGCTGATTTGTAAATATTTATCTGATAATTACGCTGTTCGCTGTTCATGCAAGCAGTTTGGTACTGGTATAGATAGATATACAGTGGCTATTTAGGGTCATCAAACTGTGTGATGCTGCTATGCTTGTGCATTTAAAGCAGTCATTCATATGAACAGCCCAAAATGCCGCTAATTCGCAAATCAAGAGGCTGTCAATGGATAAGGTAGCGCTGATCGTCAGTGTGCCTAGCAGTGATTTAGCAATAAGACAGTAGAAATATCAGGACAGTATATGTCTCTGCTTTTACAGTCACTGAGTGCTATATAGTGTCACATATAAGGTATAGATGGGACAGCGCTAGCACTTAGCGTGTCTGTCCGTTTTTTAAGCAGTAAGGCAATTAGGATGGCAAGCCTGCCTTTATGCAAGTAGTTTAATACTGGTGCAAATCTACAGTAGCTAATTTAGGCTCATTAACCTGTGTAATGCTGCTATGCTTATGCATTTAAAGCAGTCATTCATATGACCAGCCCAAAATGCCGCTAATTCGCAAATCAAGAGGCTGTCAATGGATAAGGTAGCGCTGATCGTCAGTGTGCCTACTAGTTATTTGGCAATAAGACAGTATTAATATCAGGACAGTATATATCCCTGCTTTTACAATCACTGAGTGCTATATAGTGTCACATACTGTATAAGGTATAGATGGGACAGCGCTAGCACTTAGCGTGTCTGTCCGTTTTTTAAGCAGTAAGGCAAATAGGATGGCAAGCCTGCCTTTATGCAAGTAGTTTAATACTGGTGCAAATATACAGTGGCTATTTTGGGCTCATTAACCTGTGTAATGCTGCTATGCTTGTGCATTTAAAGCAGTCATTCATATGAACAGCCCAAAACGCCGCTAATTCGCAAATCAAGAGGCTGTCAATGGATAAGGTAGCGCTGATCGTCAGTGTGCCTACTAGTGATTTGGCAATAAGACAGTAGTAATATCAGGACAGTATATATCCCTGCTTTTACAATCACTGAGTGCTATATAGTGTCACATATAAGGTATAGATGGGACAGCGCTAGCACTTAGCGTATCTGTCCGTTTTTTTAGCAGTGAGGCAATTAGGATGGCAAGCCTGCCTTTATGCAAGTAGTTTAATACTGGTGCAAATATACAGTGGCTAATTAGGCTCATCAAACTGTGTAATGCTGCTATGCTTGTGCATTTAAAGCAGTCATTCATATGAATAGCCAAAGATGCCGCTAATTCGCAAATCAAGAGGCTGTAAATGAATAAGGTAGCGCTGATCGTCAGCGTGCCTGCCAGTGGTTTTGCAATATGACAGTAGTAATATCAGGACAGTATATGTCCCTGTTTGTTATAGTTACTGAGTGCTAGGTAGTGTCACATATAAAGTATGAGTACAGCCCTGAAAAGGGCTAACAGTAATAGACGCTAAGTTCAAAATTATGCGTTAAGTTAGAGACAGTGTACACACAAGTACACCCACACGGCCGTGCTGCCGGCGCGCGCGTTTCGCTCCCCGCTTTTTCAAGGCAAGCAGCTCTGGTGCCTTGATGGGGTTTAAATTCTAGATTCAAATTTAACATCGTCCAATGGCCTTAGCTGGTGTGTGGGAGTCTCCTCCCATTGGTTGCTGATGGGTGTGTTCCTTCATAGTAATCACTATGTACACACCGGGAGATTTTTGGATTGTCACATTCTCAGGTAAGTAGAAATGTTTTTAATTATTTTTTGTTTTGTGTTTGTATTTATTTATTCGTTTGGAAATAACTCCTGGTAAGCAAGCATGTAATATGCATACTTGGCGAAGAATAAGATCACAACTAAAATTGGAGATAAGCAGTTTGTAGGAATATTGATGTCTATAACATCTCTCTTGTTAATTCCATTCGGTTAATTGCTGCATACACACTGAGCGATTTTGATATGCTCAAATCCGCCAATTTAATGGATTATTTTCTATTTATTATCTATTTATTATGGGTTTCATATAATTAGTGTAATGAAATAAGGTGAATTTAGACATAAATTCGGATATCTACTGAGGAATTGTTTAATAATTATGAGAAAATTATAGGTGTGTTGATAAGTACTCAATTATAGTACTGGGGCTAAAGAGTCGTGTAATCCTTGTGTGGTGTGTTAGCATCCTTGTGAATTAATACCAAAATTCTGTGCTGGATATAGAGATGTCTAAATATTACCCCACACTAGAGTGTGGGTAAAGAATAAGTTTCTAGTGTAATTGGATCATGGTAATAGAAATAGGAGTTAAGGTTAGGGTTAGGGTTAGGGTTAGGATTAGGGTTAGGGTTAGGGTTAGGGTTAGGGTTTAAGGGTTAGGGTTAGGGTTAGGGTTAGGGTTTAAGGGTTAGGGTTAGGGTTAGGGTTAGGGTTAGGATTAGGGTTAGGGTTTAGTACTAGATTTATATTAGAGTGTTGGGGATGGGATCCAAAGTTGTAACCAATATATGGCGTGCTTGTGTCCTTAGGTGCTGACCCAGGGATGATGTGTTTTGGTGTTGACACCTCTAAGTGTGGCCCCACTTTGGGGTGTGGGTGAAGATAAGGTTTAGGATGTGGTTGGATCGTGATGTCCCTATGCCTCATGAGCTAGATCACTCATGAGTAATGTTTTTGGGTATAGTGCTTATCGTGAATTGAGGAAAAGATAGTAGTGAATAAGGTGAGGTAAAAACAACAAAAAAAATTTAGTGACACTCTGTAATAAACAGCAAAAAAATAGACAAAAAAACCCAATAAAGAACACGTGTGGGAAAGGAGGTGTAGTAAGTATCTTCTCAGTATTATGATAATGGTAAATGAAGTGTCTTTTGATAGGGTGATCTGTATCACCCTGATGCAGTTACTTCTGCTGTCTCAGCGTATCCTTCACTGAGTGTGTATTTATTCTAGCTGGTCTCTATGAAGAAAAACTGTATTGAGGTATCACTTTACAGAAAAGCTGCAAAGCAATTTTCTTCGTTTAGACCTGTGGGGACCATGGTGTTCATAAGAAAGATGAATTTGGTCTCTTGTCGGAGCAATTCCTTATCTTTGTTGCCCCGTCTGATACCCAAATCAACCTTATGCATGCCAAAGGCCTTGAGTCCTCCACATTTACTCTGATGGAATCGCAGAAAGTGTTTTGCGATAGGTGTTAGTATCTTCATATTCTGCTTATCTCTTGGGGCGTTCCTAATGCTGGCAAGGTGTTCAAGTATTCGATGTTTGAGAGGTCTGAGAGTTTTACCTATATATGTCAGATTGCATGGACATGTTAGGCTGTATATGACTCCTGGGGTGTCACATGTGATGTAGTCTCTTATTTGCCAATTTTTCGCAAATTTGTCTTGGAAGGACGTGGTGGTGACCATGATAGAGCATGCTTTGCAGTGGCCACATTTGTATGAACCTTTTTTCTGGATCCTTGGGGGTCCGATTTTCCCTAAGTGACTATGGACCAACATATCTCTTAAGTTGCTACTTCGTCTACAACTTATGTCAATGTGGTCTGTCATGATGCTTTTCAGATCCTTATCAGTTTTAAGTACGTCAGTATGTTTATTCAGGATATGGCGTATGTCTTTCCATTCCTTACAATACGTACCTATGTATCTGACCGTGTTGTTATTCTCTTCCGGATCTTTAGGTTGAGGAATGAGTAGGTCATCTCGATTGTAATTCCTGGCCTCTTTAGCAGCTCTTTTAATGTGGCGTTTACTGTACCCTCTGTTAACCAGTCTATTTCCCAGTTGTTCTGCTCTCAGGTCATATGTCTCTATTTGGGAGCAGTTCCTCTTAGTTCTTAGGAACTCACCCTTGGGTAGACCCTTCAGAACTGGAGGGAAGTGGGAGCTGTCATGGTGTAAAATGGAGTTAGTAGCTGTCTTCTTTCGAAAGACATCCGAGGATATGTGACCATCTTGTTCTATTGTTAATTTAAGATCTAGGAAGGTCACTGTCTCCTGGCTCATGTCTGTCGTGAGTCTGAGGTTCAGCTTGTTGTTGTTGAGTTTATTGATGAATTGGGTGAATAGGTCTATATCTCCCTCCCAGATGATCAGGAGATCATCAATATATCTCAACCACATAAGTATGTGTCCTGTATACTCCTCATTAGACTCAACAAACACGTGCTCTCTCTCCCACCACCCCAGGTACAGGTTCGCATACGTGGGTGCACAAACGCTACCCATCGCAGTCCCCTGTACCTGGAGGTAGAATATATTGTTGCATACAAAAAAGTTTTTCGTGAGAACGAAGTGCAGTAATTTCACAATGAAATCGTTAAAGGGGTCAGTTCTTTCCATGCTCAGAAAGTATTTGGTAGCCTCTATACCGTATTGATGGATTATACTGGTATAGAGGCTCTCTACATCACATGTGATTAACCAACTTTGGTTATTCAATACGACATCTTGAATCTTATTCAATACGTCCATCGTATCTCGGATGTAAGATGGTAGGGTACATACATAATCTTTCAAGAAGTGGTCCACAAATTTGCTGGCATTTTCTGTTAAACTCCCTACCCCTGAGACTATTGGTCTCCCTGGTGGGTTTGTTTCATTCTTATGTATCTTGGGTAGGAGATACAGGGTTGCCACCCTTGGTTCATCTGTTTTTAGGAACTCGTATTGTTTTTTGGTGATGGTGTTATCTCTCAGAGCTCTTTGTAGGATGTTATTGTATATCTCCAAGAAGTTGTCCATCGGATTGAAGTATAATCTCTGATAGCATGTTTTATCATTTAGTTGGCGTTCCAGTTCCTTGATATATCCGGAACAAGGCCATAGGACTACATTGCCCCCTTTATCAGATGGCTTTATTATCGTGTCATCCCATTTTTTTATTTCATCCAAAGCATGTCTTTCCTGCGACGTGAGGTTATCATGAGGGAATCTAGTATGCTTGCATCTTTCCAGTTCATCTAGATCCCTGCTCACTAAGTCCAGGTATACTTTGATTTGGGGACACATGTTAAAGTCTGGGTAAAATTGTGACTTTTTCTTAGGGGTTAGTAGTTTGGAGCCCTTATTACCTGGGCCTTCACTATCATTGGAATCCGTGACATTTTCATTGGATAATTCCTCCATCATGGAGATGACTCTTTGTTCTTCCACAGAGAAGTAATTGGTAATCATAGTTTGTCCATCAGTATTTGCGTCCTGATTTGCACTGGTGACAAGTATGTCATCTCTTTTATGGAAGATTTTTTTAAGAAGGAGTTTTCTTGCAAACAAGTGTAAGTCTCTTTCACAGTCAAATCGATTGAATGACTGAGATGGACTGAATGATAATCCTTTGCCAAGGATCTGTATTTGTGTTGGGGTGAGAATATGTTCTGTCAGGTTGATGACTTTCAGTGTGTCTTGGTCATCTAATACCTGTGCCTTCTCTGATCCCTGTTGTCTTCCCTCCAATCTTTTGTTTGCTTTTTTCGTCTTGTTCCCCCTCCTGATCTTTCGGGGAACCTTCCTATGCCATCCCTGATTTCCCTGGGGGTAACCCCTAAAAAATCCTGGGGTGTGCGTCTAACAGGGGCCTGTTCATAGGAAGAGTCACTCCCTGAAGAGTCATTCTCTGATGTGTTGTATGGCATATTGGGATTCTGAGGTATCCTCCGCCTTGTATTGTTCCATCTATAAATATTCCCAGATGAGAAATCCTGTATGTCCCTTTGGAGTTTGGATTTCTTACGATTTATTAACTCTCTCTCCATTACATCTATTTCAGTTTTATATTTCTGATAGATCTTTTGAAATTTTTCTAGACCTTCAAAGTTTTTCAGTTTGGTGCTGAGTCTGGAGATTTCGGTGGCATATTGTTCTAATTTTAATTCCTCATGTTTGGTTAAGATATTTATGAGTTTCAGTGAACAATTGGTTAGAGTCTGTTCCCATTCTCCTTTAAGATTTTCTGATGCCAGGTCAAATGAGGGGAACACCCTGGGGCGTAAGCCTCTAGGGGTCACACGTTGTTTTGTGTAACTGTCAAATATTGCCTTATTCCAGAAGGATTTTGTCTGTTTGATGAGATTGAATTTTAATGAGTGTAGGTCATTGACCCAGTCATCTGCTACTTGAACCTGCGTTATGTCCCCTGTCAGGAGATTATCCATGCAGTTTTTTAATTTAAGTTGTCTTTCATTAATGTCTTGACTAAGACTGAAACTAGAGTTAGGCACACCAGTTGTTGAGGTCTCTGTGTTGGACATATTTGAAAATTAATGTCCCACTAAAACAGCAGAGCGGTACTAGTTTAGTTTGTATGTCACTCAAGATATTATGTATTGTACAATCCGTGCTGGATGACTTGGAATTTGAGGCAAGCTCAACAAGGAATGTGCAAAAGACGGAGTTGGGTAGTCTTCCGCACAGGATTGGTAGTTATGTATTTAGATAAGAATGAAGGCCCCCTCTTATTGAAATAATTACTTGATATTGTAGTGCTTCTTAGGGGTGTGCTACCACTGACACAAAAATGATGTATCGGAATATGGAAAAAGAGAACGTGTGTCTTTGTTTGTGGTGCACCAGAGAGAATTAATTAGAGTCAGTAAAAATTAACCTTTAATTTGTTTATTTAAAAAAACGCGAAATATAAAACCAAAACATAAAAATTGACAAACAAAGTGCAAAATAGTGCGTGTTTAAAAACAGCACATGTGGGGACTTGCTTGTGTGTTTTAATGAGTCTCTTTAATGATATATTGATTTGTTGTTAGCGTCTTTGGAAACAGTTTCTTGTCACAAAGTGTGGGAAAAACCTCATATACACTTGTGGCTGTTTTATAAATACACTCCTAGCACTTGAAGTGAGAACTTATTCTTTATATATGTTGCCAAATCTCTTAGTGTGTTGACACCTGTCTTTTGGTATCACTTGCCGCTGGTTGCTAATTTATCTGTGTGTCGACATTTTGATGTCGATATAATCTGACATTTGAAATAACCTGGTTAGGGGCTTTAATTGCCTCCAATTACCTTTTCTTGATACAATTTATTTGTTAATTAGCAACCAAGCAGCTTGTAATAAGATTCAATTATAATATGTAGGCAGGTATTGTTTGCAGCCTCAATTGTCTTGGATATATGGACAATGTTTAGACACTTGAGCTGATGTTGAAATGACCTGGTATGGGGCTTTAATTCCCTCTAATTACCTTTTTCCTATTTCAATCTGTCAGCATTTAAGAATTTAAGCAGCATATTATGAAGACATTTGTAGTAATTGTGCAGGTACTTTGTTACTGCAAGGCTGGTTGATAATATGATGCTGTTAGGTTACAACATACAGACAAGTGCTGATTGCAGCCCCAATTATCTTTAATCCTTATGAACCAAACTGTCAGTGTGTGAGGCAGCACCGATTTGTGAATATTAGTCTGATGGTCACGCTGGTTTCTGAATGTTAATTGACAGTGTGTTGACACTTGTGATGTAGACCAAGTTGACCACTTGAGCTGATCTTGAAATGACCTGGTTTTAGGGGTTTTAATTCCCTCCAATTCCTTATTCCTATTTCAGTTTATCAGCATTTAGTGGCTAAACAGCGTGTAATAGAAACAATTGTAGCGATTATGCAGGTACTTTGTTACTGCAAGGCTGGTTTGATAATATACTGCTGTTACATTTGTAATATGCAAACAGGTATTAATTTACAGCCTCAAAGATCCTCAATTTTTATGGATCAGCGTGTGAAACAGCGCTGATTTGTAAATATTTATCTGATAATTACGCTGTTCGCTGTTTATGCAAGCAGTTTGGTACTGGTATAGATAGATATACAGTGGCTATTTAGGCTCATCAAACTGTGTGATGCTGCTATGCTTGTGCATTTAAAGCAGTCATTCATATGAACAGCCCAAAATGCCGCTAATTCGCAAATCAAGAGGCTGTCAATGGATAAGGTAGCGCTGATCGTCAGTGTGCCTAGCAGTGATTTAGCAATAAGACAGTAGAAATATCAGGACAGTATATGTCTCTGCTTTTACAGTCACTGAGTGCTATATAGTGTCACATATAAGGTATAGATGGGACAGCGCTAGCACTTAGCGTGTCTGTCCGTTTTTTAAGCAGTAAGGCAATTAGGATGGCAAGCCTGCCTTTATGCAAGTAGTTTAATACTGGTGCAAATCTACAGTAGCTAATTTAGGCTCATTAACCTGTGTAATGCTGCTATGCTTATGCATTTAAAGCAGTCATTCATATGAACAGCCCAAAATGCCGCTAATTCGCAAATCAAGAGGCTGTCAATGGATAAGGTAGCGCTGATCGTCAGTGTGCCTACTAGTTATTTGGCAATAAGACAGTATTAATATCAGGACAGTATATGTCCCTGCTTTTACAATCACTGAGTGCTATATAGTGTCACATATAAGGTATAGATGGGACAGCGCTAGCACTTAGCGTGTCTGTCCGTTTTTTAAGCAGTAAGGCAAATAGGATGGCAAGCCTGCCATTATGCAAGTAGTTTAATACTGGTGCAAATATACAGTGGCTATTTTGGGCTCATTAACCTGTGTAATGCTGCTATGCTTGTGCATTTAAAGCAGTCATTCATATGAACAGCCCAAAACGCCGCTAATTCGCAAATCAAGAGGCTGTCAATGGATAAGGTAGCGCTGATCGTCAGTGTGCCTACTAGTGATTTGGCAATAAGACAGTAGTAATATCAGGACAGTATATATCCCTGCTTTTACAATCACTGAGTGCTATATAGTGTCACATATAAGGTATAGATGGGACAGCGCTAGCACTTAGCGTATCTGTCCGTTTTTTTAGCAGTGAGGCAATTAGGATGGCAAGCCTGCCTTTATGCAAGTAGTTTAATACTGGTGCAAATATACAGTGGCTAATTAGGCTCATCAAACTGTGTAATGCTGCTATGCTTGTGCATTTAAAGCAGTCATTCATATGAATAGCCAAAGATGCCGCTAATTCGCAAATCAAGAGGCTGTAAATGAATAAGGTAGCGCTGATCGTCAGCGTGCCTGACAGTGGTTTTGCAATATGACAGTAGTAAAATCAGGACAGTATATGTCCCTGTTTCTTATAGTTACTGAGTGCTAGGTAGTGTCACATATAAAGTATGAGTACAGCCCTGAAAAGGGCTAACAGTAATAGACGCTAAGTTCAAAATTATGCGTTAAGTTAGAGACAGTGTACACACAAGTACACCCACATGGCCGTGCTGCCGGCGCGCGCGTTTCGCTCCCCGCTTTTTCAAGGCAAGCCGCTCTGCTGCCTTGATGGGGTTTAAATTCTAGATTCAAATTTAACATCGTCCAATGGCCTTAGCTGGTGTGTGGGAGTCTCCTCCCATTGGTTGCTGATGGGTGTGTTCCTTCATAGTAATCACTATGTACACACCGGGAGATTTTTGGATTGTCACATTCTCAGGTAAGTAGAAATGTTTTTAATTATTTTTTGTTTTGTGTTTGTATTTATTTATTCGTTTGGAAATAACTCCTGGTAAGCAAGCATGTAATATGCATACTTGGAGAAGAATAAGATCACAACTAAAATTGGAGATAAGCAGTTTGTAGGAATATTGATGTCTATAACATCTCTCTTGTTAATTCCATTCGGTTAATTGCTGCATACACACTGAGCGATTTTGATATGCTCAAATCCGCCAATTTAATGGATTATTTTCTATTTATTATCTATTTATTATGGGTTTCATATAATTAGTGTAATGAAATAAGGTGAATTTAGACATAAATTCGGATATCTACTGAGGAATTGTTTAATAATTATGAGAAAATTATAGGTGTGTTGATAAGTACTCAATTATAGTACTGGGGCTAAAGAGTCGTGTAATCCTTGTGTGGTGTGTTAGCATCCTTGTGAATTAATACCAAAATTCCGTGCTGGATATAGAGATGTCTAAATATTACCCCACACTAGAGTGTGGGTAAAGAATAAGTTTCTAGTGTAATTGGATCATGGTAATAGAAATAGGAGTTAAGGTTAGGGTTAGGGTTAGGATTAGGGTTAGGGTTAGGGTTAGGGTTTAAGGGTTAGGGTTAGGGTTAGGGTTAGGGTTTAAGGGTTAGGGTTAGGGTTATGGTTAGGGTTAGGGTTAGGATTAGGGTTAGGGTTTAGTACTAGATTTATATTAGAGTGTTGGGGATGGGATCCAAAGTTGTAACCAATATATGGCGTGCTTGTGTCCTTAGGTGCTGACCCAGGGATGATGTGTTTTGGTGTTGACACCTCTAAGTGTGGCCCCACTTTGGGGTGTGGGTGAAGATAAGGTTTAGGATGTGGTTGGATCGTGATGTCCCTATGCCTCATGAGCTAGATCACTCATGAGTAATGTTTTTGGGTATAGTGCTTATCGTGAATTGAGGAAAAGATAGTAGTGAATAAGGTGAGGTAAAAACAACAAAAAAAATTTAGTGACACTCTGTAATAAACAGCAAAAAAATAGACAAAAAAACCCAATAAAGAACACGTGTGGGAAAGGAGGTGTAGTAAGTATCTTCTCAGTATTATGATAATGGTAAATGAAGTGTCTTTTGATAGGGTGATCTGTATCACCCTGATGCAGTTACTTCTGCTGTCTCAGCGTATCCTTCACTGAGTGTGTATTTATTCTAGCTGGTCTCTATGAAGAAAAACTGTATTGAGGTATCACTTTACAGAAAAGCTGCAAAGCAATTTTCTTCGTTTAGACCTGTGGGGACCATGGTGTTCATAAGAAAGATGAATTTGGTCTCTTGTCGGAGCAATTCCTTATCTTTGTTGCCCCGTCTGATACCCAAATCAACCTTATGCATGCCAAAGGCCTTGAGTCCTCCACATTTACTCTGATGGAATCGCAGAAAGTGTTTTGCGATAGGTGTTAGTATCTTCATATTCTGCTTATCTCTTGGGGCGTTCCTAATGCTGGCAAGGTGTTCAAGTATTCGATGTTTGAGAGGTCTGAGAGTTTTACCTATATATGTCAGATTGCATGGACATGTTAGGCTGTATATGACTCCTGGGGTGTCACATGTGATGTAGTCTCTTATTTGCCAATTTTTCGCAAATTTGTCTTGGAAGGACGTGGTGGTGACCATGATAGAGCATGCTTTGCAGTGGCCACATTTGTATGAACCTTTTTTCTGGATCCTTGGGGGTCCGATTTTCCCTAAGTGACTATGGACCAACATATCTCTTAAGTTGCTACTTCGTCTACAACTTATGTCAATGTGGTCTGTCATGATGCTTTTCAGATCCTTATCAGTTTTAAGTACGTCAGTATGTTTATTCAGGATATGGCGTATGTCTTTCCATTCCTTACAATACCTACCTATGTATCTGACCGTGTTGTTATTCTCTTCCGGATCTTTAGGGTGAGGAATGAGTAGGTCATCTCGATTGTAATTCCTGGCCTCTTTAGCAGCTCTTTTAATGTGGCGTTTACTGTACCCTCTGTTAACCAGTCTATTTCCCAGTTGTTCTGCTCTCAGGTCATATGTCTCTATTTGGGAGCAGTTCCTCTTAGTTCTTAGGAACTCACCCTTGGGTAGACCCTTCAGAACTGGAGGGAAGTGGGAGCTGTCATGGTGTAAAATGGAGTTAGTAGCTGTCTTCTTTCGAAAGACATCCGAGGATATGTGACCATCTTGTTCTATTGTTAATTTAAGATCTAGGAAGGTCACTGTCTCCTGGCTCATGTCTGTCGTGAGTCTGAGGTTCAGCTTGTTGTTGTTGAGTTTATTGATGAATTGGGCGAATAGGTCTATATCTCCCTCCCAGATGATCAGGAGATCATCAATATATCTCAACCACATAAGTATGTGTCCTGTATACTCCTCATTAGACTCAACAAACACGTGCTCTCTCTCCCACCACCCCAGGTACAGGTTCGCATACGTGGGTGCACAAACGCTACCCATCGCAGTCCCCTGTACCTGGAGGTAGAATATATCGTTGCATACAAAAAAGTTTTTCGTGAGAACGAAGTGCAGTAATTTCACAATGAAATCGTTAAAGGGGTCAGTTCTTTCCATGCTCAGAAAGTATTTGGTAGCCTCTATACCGTATTGATGGATTATACTGGTATAGAGGCTCTCTACATCACATGTGATTAACCAACTTTGGTTATTCAATACGACATCTTGAATCTTATTCAATACGTCCATCGTATCTCGGATGTAAGATGGTAGGGTACATACATAATCTTTCAAGAAGTGGTCCACAAATTTGCTGGCATTTTCTGTTAAACTCCCTACCCCTGAGACTATTGGTCTCCCTGGTGGGTTTGTTTCATTCTTATGTATCTTGGGTAGGAGATACAGGGTTGCCACCCTTGGTTCATCTGTTTTTAGGAACTCGTATTGTTTTTTGGTGATGGTGTTATCTCTCAGAGCTCTTTGTAGGATGTTATTGTATATCTCCAAGAAGTTGTCCATCGGATTGAAGTATAATCTCTGATAGCATGTTTTATCATTTAGTTGGCGTTCCAGTTCCTTGATATATCCGGAACGAGGCCATAGGACTACATTGCCCCCTTTATCAGATGGCTTTATTATCGTGTCATCCCATTTTTTGATTTCATCCAAAGCATGTCTTTCCTGCGACGTGAGGTTATCATGAGGGAATCTAGTATGCTTGCATCTTTCCAGTTCATCTAGATCCCTGCTCACTAAGTCCAGGTATACTTTGATTTGGGGACACATGTTAAAGTCTGGGTAAAATTGTGACTTTTTCTTAGGGGTTAGTAGTTTGGAGCCCTTATTACCTGGGCCTTCACTATCATTGGAATCCGTGACATTTTCATTAGATAATTCCTCCATCATGGAGATGACTCTTTGTTCTTCCACAGAGAAGTAATTGGTAATCATAGTTTGTCCATCAGTATTTGCGTCCTGATTTGCACTGGTGACAAGTATGTCATCTCTTTTATGGAAGATTTTTTTAAGAAGGAGTTTTCTTGCAAACAAGTGTAAGTCTCTTTCACAGTCAAATCGATTGAATGACTGAGATGGACTGAATGATAATCCTTTGCCAAGGATCTGTATTTGTGTTGGGGTGAGAATATGTTCTGTCAGGTTGATGACTTTCAGTGTGTCTTGGTCATCTAATACCTGTGCCTTCTCTGATCCCTGTTGTCTTCCCTCCAATCTTTTGTTTGCTTTTTTCGTCTTGTTCCCCCTCCTGATCTTTCGGGGAACCTTCCTATGCCATCCCTGATTTCCCTGGGGGTAACCCCTAAAAAATCCTGGGGTGTGCGTCTAACAGGGGCCTGTTCATAGGAAGAGTCACTCCCTGAAGAGTCATTCTCTGATGTGTTGTATGGCATATTGGGATTCTGAGGTATCCTCCGCCTTGTATTGTTCCATCTATAAATATTCCCAGATGAGAAATCCTGTATGTCCCTTTGGAGTTTGGATTTCTTACGATTTATTAACTCTATCTCCATTACATCTATTTCAGTTTTATATTTCTGATAGATCTTTTGAAATTTTTCTAGACCTTCAAAGTTTTTCAGTTTGGTGCTGAGTCTGGAGATTTCGGTGGCATATTGTTCTAATTTTAATTCCTCATGTTTGGTTAAGATATTTATGAGTTTCAGTGAACAATTGGTTAGAGTCTGTTCCCATTCTCCTTTAAGATTTTCTGATGCCAGGTCAAATGAGGGGAACACCCTGGGGCGTAAGCCTCTAGGGGTCACACGTTGTTTTGTGTAACTGTCAAATATTGCCTTATTCCAGAAGGATTTTGTCTGTTTGATGAGATTGAATTTTAATGAGTGTAGGTCATTGACCCAGTCATCTGCTACTTGAACCTGCGTTATGTCCCCTGTCAGGAGATTATCCATGCAGTTTTTTAATTTAAGTTGTCTTTCATTAATGTCTTGACTAAGACTGAAACTAGAGTTAGGCACACCAGTTGTTGAGGTCTCTGTGTTGGACATATTTGAAAATTAATGTCCCACTAAAACAGCAGAGCGGTACTAGTTTAGTTTGTATGTCACTCAAGATATTATGTATTGTACAATCCGTGCTGGATGACTTGGAATTTGAGGCAAGCTCAACAAGGAATGTGCAAAAGACGGAGTTGGGTAGTCTTCCGCACAGGATTGGTAGTTATGTATTTAGATAAGAATGAAGGCCCCCTCTTATTGAAATAATTACTTGATATTGTAGTGCTTCTTAGGGGTGTGCTACCACTGACACAAAAATGATGTATCGGAATATGGAAAAAGAGAACGTGTGTCTTTGTTTGTGGTGCACCAGAGAGAATTAATTAGAGTCAGTAAAAATTAACCTTTAATTTGTTTATTTAAAAAAACGCGAAATATAAAACCAAAACATAAAAATTGACAAACAAAGTGCAAAATAGTGCGTGTTTAAAAACAGCACATGTGGGGACTTGCTTGTGTGTTTTAATGAGTCTCTTTAATGATATATTGATTTGTTGTTAGCGTCTTTGGAAACAGTTTCTTGTCACAAAGTGTGGGAAAAACCTCATATACACTTGTGGCTGTTTTATAAATACACTCCTAGCACTTGAAGTGAGAACTTATTCTTTATATATGTTGCCAAATCTCTTAGTGTGTTGACACCTGTCTTTTGGTATCACTTGCCGCTGGTTGCTAATTTATCTGTGTGTCGACATTTTGATGTCGATATAATCTGACATTTGAAATAACCTGGTTAGGGGCTTTAATTGCCTCCAATTACCTTTTCTTGATACAATTTATTTGTTAATTAGCAACCAAGCAGCTTGTAATAAGATTCAATTATAATATGTAGGCAGGTATTGTTTGCAGCCTCAATTGTCTTGGATATATGGACAATGTTTAGACACTTGAGCTGATGTTGAAATGACCTGGTATGGGGCTTTAATTCCCTCTAATTACCTTTTTCCTATTTCAATCTGTCAGCATTTAAGAATTTAAGCAGCATATTATGAAGACATTTGTAGTAATTGTGCAGGTACTTTGTTACTGCAAGGCTGGTTGATAATATGATGCTGTTAGGTTACAACATACAGACAAGTGCTGATTGCAGCCCCAATTATCTTTAATCCTTATGAACCAAACTGTCAGTGTGTGAGGCAGCACCGATTTGTGAATATTAGTCTGATGGTCACGCTGGTTTCTGAATGTTAATTGACAGTGTGTTGACACTTGTGATGTAGACCAAGTTGACCACTTGAGCTGATCTTGAAATGACCTGGTTTTAGGGGTTTTAATTCCCTCCAATTCCTTATTCCTATTTCAGTTTATCAGCATTTAGTGGCTAAACAGCGTGTAATAGAAACAATTGTAGCGATTATGCAGGTACTTTGTTACTGCAAGGCTGGTTTGATAATATACTGCTGTTACATTTGTAATATGCAAACAGGTATTAATTTACAGCCTCAAAGATCCTCAATTTTTATGGATCAGCGTGTGAAACAGCGCTGATTTGTAAATATTTATCTGATAATTACGCTGTTCGCTGTTTATGCAAGCAGTTTGGTACTGGTATAGATAGATATACAGTGGCTATTTAGGCTCATCAAACTGTGTGATGCTGCTATGCTTGTGCATTTAAAGCAGTCATTCATATGAACAGCCCAAAATGCCGCTAATTCGCAAATCAAGAGGCTGTCAATGGATAAGGTAGCGCTGATCGTCAGTGTGCCTAGCAGTGATTTAGCAATAAGACAGTAGAAATATCAGGACAGTATATGTCTCTGCTTTTACAGTCACTGAGTGCTATATAGTGTCACATATAAGGTATAGATGGGACAGCGCTAGCACTTAGCGTGTCTGTCCGTTTTTTAAGCAGTAAGGCAATTAGGATGGCAAGCCTGCCTTTATGCAAGTAGTTTAATACTGGTGCAAATCTACAGTAGCTAATTTAGGCTCATTAACCTGTGTAATGCTGCTATGCTTATGCATTTAAAGCAGTCATTCATATGACCAGCCCAAAATGCCGCTAATTCGCAAATCAAGAGGCTGTCAATGGATAAGGTAGCGCTGATCGTTAGTGTGCCTACTAGTTATTTGGCAATAAGACAGTATTAATATCAGGACAGTATATATCCCTGCTTTTACAATCACTGAGTGCTATATAGTGTCACATATAAGGTATAGATGGGACAGCGCTAGCACTTAGCGTGTCTGTCCGTTTTTTAAGCAGTAAGGCAAATAGGATGGCAAGCCTGCCTTTATGCAAGTAGTTTAATACTGGTGCAAATATACAGTGGCTATTTTGGGCTCATTAACCTCTGTAATGCTGCTATGCTTGTGCATTTAAAGCAGTCATTCATATGAACAGCCCAAAACGCCGCTAATTCGCAAATCAAGAGGCTGTCAATGGATAAGGTAGCGCTGATCGTCAGTGTGCCTACTAGTGATTTGGCAATAAGACAGTAGTAATATCAGGACAGTATATATCCCTGCTTTTACAATCACTGAGTGCTATATAGTGTCACATATAAGGTATAGATGGGACAGCGCTAGCACTTAGCGTATCTGTCCGTTTTTTTAGCAGTGAGGCAATTAGGATGGCAAGCCTGCCTTTATGCAAGTAGTTTAATACTGGTGCAAATATACAGTGGCTAATTAGGCTCATCAAACTGTGTAATGCTGCTATGCTTGTGCATTTAAAGCAGTCATTCATATGAATAGCCAAAGATGCCACTAATTCGCAAATCAAGAGGCTGTAAATGAATAAGGTAGCACTGATCGTCAGCGTGCCTGCCAGTGGTTTTGCAATATGACAGTAGTAATATCAGGACAGTATATGTCCCTGTTTGTTATAGTTACTGAGTGCTAGGTAGTGTCACATATAAAGTATGAGTACAGCCCTGAAAAGGGCTAACAGTAATAGACGCTAAGTTCAAAATTATGCGTTAAGTTAGAGACAGTGTACACACAAGTACACCCACACGGCCGTGCTGCCAGCGCGCGCGTTTCGCTCCCCGCTTTTTCAAGGCAAGCCGCTCTGCTGCCTTGATGGGGTTTAAATTCTAGATTCAAATTTAACATCGTCCAATGGCCTTAGCTGGTGTGTGGGAGTCTCCTCCCATTGGTTGCTGATGGGTGTGTTCCTTCATAGTAATCACTATGTACACACCGGGAGATTTTTGGATTGTCACATTCTCAGGTAAGTAGAAATGTTTTTAATTATTTTTTGTTTTGTGTTTGTATTTATTTATTCGTTTGGAAATAACTCCTGGTAAGCAAGCATGTAATATGCATACTTGGAGAAGAATAAGATCACAACTAAAATTGGAGATAAGCAGTTTGTAGGAATATTGATGTCTATAACATCTCTCTTGTTAATTCCATTCGGTTAATTGCTGCATACACACTGAGCGATTTTGATATGCTCAAATCCGTCAATTTAATGGATTATTTTCTATTTATTATCTATTTATTATGGGTTTCATATAATTAGTGTAATGAAATAAGGTGAATTTAGACATAAATTCGGATATCTACTGAGGAATTGTTTAATAATTATGAGAAAATTATAGGTGTGTTGATAAGTACTCAATTATAGTACTGGGGCTAAAGAGTCGTGTAATCCTTGTGTGGTGTGTTAGCATCCTTGTGAATTAATACCAAAATTCCGTGCTGGATATAGAGATGTCTAAATATTACCCCACACTAGAGTGTGGGTAAAGAATAAGTTTCTAGTGTAATTGGATCATGGTAATAGAAATAGGAGTTAAGGTTAGGGTTAGGGTTAGGGTTAGGATTAGGGTTAGGGTTAGGGTTAGGGTTAGGGTTTAAGGGTTAGGGTTAGGGTTAGGGTTAGGGTTTAAGGGTTAGGGTTAGGGTTAGGGTTAGGGTTAGGATTAGGGTTAGGGTTTAGTACTAGATTTATATTAGAGTGTTGGGGATGGGATCCAAAGTTGTAACCAATATATGGCGTGCTTGTGTCCTTAGGTGCTGACCCAGGGATGATGTGTTTTGGTGTTGACACCTCTAAGTGTGGCCCCACTTTGGGGTGTGGGTGAAGATAAGGTTTAGGATGTGGTTGGATCGTGATGTCCCTATGCCTCATGAGCTAGATCACTCATGAGTAATGTTTTTGGGTATAGTGCTTATCGTGAATTGAGGAAAAGATAGTAGTGAATAAGGTGAGGTAAAAACAACAAAAAAAATTTAGTGACACTCTGTAATAAACAGCAAAAAAATAGACAAAAAAACCCAATAAAGAACACGTGTGGGAAAGGAGGTGTAGTAAGTATCTTCTCAGTATTATGATAATGGTAAATGAAGTGTCTTTTGATAGGGTGATCTGTATCACCCTGATGCAGTTACTTCTGCTGTCTCAGCGTATCCTTCACTGAGTGTGTATTTATTCTAGCTGGTCTCTATGAAGAAAAACTGTATTGAGGTATCACTTTACAGAAAAGCTGCAAAGCAATTTTCTTCGTTTAGACCTGTGGGGACCATCGTGTTCATAAGAAAGATGAATTTGGTCTCTTGTCGGAGCAATTCCTTATCTTTGTTGCCCCGTCTGATACCCAAATCAACCTTATGCATGCCAAAGGCCTTGAGTCCTCCACATTTACTCTGATGGAATCGCAGAAAGTGTTTTGCGATAGGTGTTAGTATCTTCATATTCTGCTTATCTCTTGGGGCGTTCCTAATGCTGGCAAGGTGTTCAAGTATTCGATGTTTGAGAGGTCTGAGAGTTTTACCTATATATGTCAGATTGCATGGACATGTTAGGCTGTATATGACTCCTGGGGTGTCACATGTGATGTAGTCTCTTATTTGCCAATTTTTCGCAAATTTGTCTTGGAAGGACGTGGTGGTGACCATGATAGAGCATGCTTTGCAGTGGCCACATTTGTATGAACCTTTTTTCTGGATCCTTGGGGGTCCGATTTTCCCTAAGTGACTATGGACCAACATATCTCTTAAGTTGCTACTTCGTCTACAACTTATGTCAATGTGGTCTGTCATGATGCTTTTCAGATCCTTATCAGTTTTAAGTACGTCAGTATGTTTATTCAGGATATGGCGTATGTCTTTCCATTCCTTACAATACGTACCTATGTATCTGACCGTGTTGTTATTCTCTTCCGGATCTTTAGGGTGAGGTATGAGTAGGTCATCTCGATTGTAATTCCTGGCCTCTTTAGCAGCTCTTTTAATGTGGCGTTTACTGTACCCTCTGTTAACCAGTCTATTTCCCAGTTGTTCTGCTCTCAGGTCATATGTCTCTATTTGGGAGCAGTTCCTCTTAGTTCTTAGGAACTCACCCTTGGGTAGACCCTTCAGAACTGGAGGGAAGTGGGAGCTGTCATGGTGTAAAATGGAGTTAGTAGCTGTCTTCTTTCGAAAGACATCCGAGGATATGTGACCATCTTGTTCTATTGTTAATTTAAGATCTAGGAAGGTCACTGTCTCCTGGCTCATGTCTGTCGTGAGTCTGAGGTTCAGCTTGTTGTTGTTGAGTTTATTGATGAATTGGGTGAATAGGTCTATATCTCCCTCCCAGATGATCAGGAGATCATCAATATATCTCAACCACATAAGTATGTGTCCTGTATACTCCTCATTAGACTCAACAAACACGTGCTCTCTCTCCCACCACCCCAGGTACAGGTTCGCATACGTGGGTGCACAAACGCTACCCATCGCAGTCCCCTGTACCTGGAGGTAGAATATATCGTTGCATACAAAAAAGTTTTTCGTGAGAACGAAGTGCAGTAATTTCCCAATGAAATCGTTAAAGGGGTCAGTTCTTTCCATGCTCAGAAAGTATTTGGTAGCCTCTATACCGTATTGATGGATTATACTGGTATAGAGGCTCTCTACATCACATGTGATTAACCAACTTTGGTTATTCAATACGACATCTTGAATCTTATTCAATACGTCCATCGTATCTCGGATGTAAGATGGTAGGGTACATACATAATCTTTCAAGAAGTGGTCCACAAATTTGCTGGCATTTTCTGTTAAACTCCCTACCCCTGAGACTATTGGTCTCCCTGGTGGGTTTGTTTCATTCTTATGTATCTTGGGTAGGAGATACAGGGTTGCCACCCTTGGTTCATCTGTTTTTAGGAACTCGTATTGTTTTTTGGTGATGGTGTTATCTCTCAGAGCTCTTTGTAGGATGTTATTGTATATCTCCAAGAAGTTGTCCATCGGATTGAAGTATAATCTCTGATAGCATGTTTTATCATTTAGTTGGCGTTCCAGTTCCTTGATATATCCGGAACAAGGCCATAGGACTACATTGCCCCCTTTATCAGATGGCTTTATTATCGTGTCATCCCATTTTTTGATTTCATCCAAAGCATGTCTTTCCTGCGACGTGAGGTTATCATGAGGGAATCTAGTATGCTTGCATCTTTCCAGTTCATCTAGATCCCTGCTCACTAAGTCCAGGTATACTTTGATTTGGGGACACATGTTAAAGTCTGGGTAAAATTGTGACTTTTTCTTAGGGGTTAGTAGTTTGGAGCCCTTATTACCTGGGCCTTCACTATCATTGGAATCCGTGACATTTTCATTGGATAATTCCTCCATCATGGAGATGACTCTTTGTTCTTCCACAGAGAAGTAATTGGTAATCATAGTTTGTCCATCAGTATTTGCGTCCTGATTTGCACTGGTGACAAGTATGTCATCTCTTTTATGGAAGATTTTTTTAAGAAGGAGTTTTCTTGCAAACAAGTGTAAGTCTCTTTCACAGTCAAATCGATTGAATGACTGAGATGGACTGAATGATAATCCTTTGCCAAGGATCTGTATTTGTGTTGGGGTGAGAATATGTTCTGTCAGGTTGATGACTTTCAGTGTGTCTTGGTCATCTAATACCTGTGCCTTCTCTGATCCCTGTTGTCTTCCCTCCAATCTTTTGTTTGCTTTTTTCGTCTTGTTCCCCCTCCTGATCTTTCGGGGAACCTTCCTATGCCATCCCTGATTTCCCTGGGGGTAACCCCTAAAAAATCCTGGGGTGTGCGTCTAACAGGGGCCTGTTCATAGGAAGAGTCACTCCCTGAAGAGTCATTCTCTGATGTGTTGTATGGCATATTGGGATTCTGAGGTATCCTCCGCCTTGTATTGTTCCATCTATAAATATTCCCAGATGAGAAATCCTGTATGTCCCTTTGGAGTTTGGATTTCTTACGATTTATTAACTCTCTCTCCATTACATCTATTTCAGTTTTATATTTCTGATAGATCTTTTGAAATTTTTCTAGACCTTCAAAGTTTTTCAGTTTGGTGCTGAGTCTGGAGATTTCGGTGGCATATTGTTCTAATTTTAATTCCTCATGTTTGGTTAAGATATTTATGAGTTTCAGTGAACAATTGGTTAGAGTCTGTTCCCATTCTCCTTTAAGATTTTCTGATGCCAGGTCAAATGAGGGGAACACCCTGGGGCGTAAGCCTCTAGGGGTCACACGTTGTTTTGTGTAACTGTCAAATATTGCCTTATTCCAGAAGGATTTTGTCTGTTTGATGAGATTGAATTTTAATGAGTGTAGGTCATTGACCCAGTCATCTGCTACTTGAACCTGCGTTATGTCCCCTGTCAGGAGATTATCCATGCAGTTTTTTAATTTAAGTTGTCTTTCATTAATGTCTTGACTAAGACTGAAACTAGAGTTAGGCACACCAGTTGTTGAGGTCTCTGTGTTGGACATATTTGAAAATTAATGTCCCACTAAAACAGCAGAGCGGTACTAGTTTAGTTTGTATGTCACTCAAGATATTATGTATTGTACAATCCGTGCTGGATGACTTGGAATTTGAGGCAAGCTCAACAAGGAATGTGCAAAAGACGGAGTTGGGTAGTCTTCCGCACAGGATTGGTAGTTATGTATTTAGATAAGAATGAAGGCCCCCTCTTATTGAAATAATTACTTGATATTGTAGTGCTTCTTAGGGGTGTGCTACCACTGACACAAAAATGATGTATCGGAATATGGAAAAAGAGAACGTGTGTCTTTGTTTGTGGTGCACCAGAGAGAATTAATTAGAGTCAGTAAAAATTAACCTTTAATTTGTTTATTTAAAAAAACGCGAAATATAAAACCAAAACATAAAAATTGACAAACAAAGTGCAAAATAATGCGTGTTTAAAAACAGCACATGTGGGGACTTGCTTGTGTGTTTTAATGAGTCTCTTTAATGATATATTGATTTGTTGTTAGCGTCTTTGGAAACAGTTTCTTGTCACAAAGTGTGGGAAAAACCTCATATACACTTGTGGCTGTTTTATAAATACACTCCTAGCACTTGAAGTGAGAACTTATTCTTTATATATGTTGCCAAATCTCTTAGTGTGTTGACACCTGTCTTTTGGTATCACTTGCCGCTGGTTGCTAATTTATCTGTGTGTCGACATTTTGATGTCGATATAATCTGACATTTGAAATAACCTGGTTAGGGGCTTTAATTGCCTCCAATTACCTTTTCTTGATACAATTTATTTGTTAATTAGCAACCAAGCAGCTTGTAATAAGATTCAATTATAATATGTAGGCAGGTATTGTTTGCAGCCTCAATTGTCTTGGATATATGGACAATGTTTAGACACTTGAGCTGATGTTGAAATGACCTGGTATGGGGCTTTAATTCCCTCTAATTACCTTTTTCCTATTTCAATCTGTCAGCATTTAAGAATTTAAGCAGCATATTATGAAGACATTTGTAGTAATTGTGCAGGTACTTTGTTACTGCAAGGCTGGTTGATAATATGATGCTGTTAGGTTACAACATACAGACAAGTGCTGATTGCAGCCCCAATTATCTTTAATCCTTATGAACCAAACTGTCAGTGTGTGAGGCAGCACCGATTTGTGAATATTAGTCTGATGGTCACGCTGGTTTCTGAATGTTAATTGACAGTGTGTTGACACTTGTGATGTAGACCAAGTTGATCACTTGAGCTGATCTTGAAATGACCTGGTTTTAGGGGTTTTAATTCCCTCCAATTCCTTATTCCTATTTCAGTTTATCAGCATTTAGTGGCTAAACAGCGTGTAATAGAAACAATTGTAGCGATTATGCAGGTACTTTGTTACTGCAAGGCTGGTTTGATAATATACTGCTGTTACATTTGTAATATGCAAACAGGTATTAATTTACAGCCTCAAAGATCCTCAATTTTTATGGATCAGCGTGTGAAACAGCGCTGATTTGTAAATATTTATCTGATAATTACGCTGTTCGCTGTTTATGCAAGCAGTTTGGTACTGGTATAGATAGATATACAGTGGCTATTTAGGCTCATCAAACTGTGTGATGCTGCTATGCTTGTGCATTTAAAGCAGTCATTCATATGAACAGCCCAAAATGCCGCTAATTCGCAAATCAAGAGGCTGTCAATGGATAAGGTAGCGCTGATCGTCAGTGTGCCTACCAGTGATTTAGCAATAAGACAGTAGAAATATCAGGACAGTATATGTCTCTGCTTTTACAGTCACTGAGTGCTATATAGTGTCACATATAAGGTATAGATGGGACAGCGCTAGCACTTAGCGTGTCTGTCCGTTTTTTAAGCAGTAAGGCAAATAGGATGGCAAGCCTGCCTTTATGCAAGTAGTTTAATACTGGTGCAAATATACAGTGGCTATTTTGGGCTCATTAACCTGTGTAATGCTGCTATGCTTGTGCATTTAAAGCAGTCATTCATATGAACAGCCCAAAACGCCGCTAATTCGCAAATCAAGAGGCTGTCAATGGATAAGGTAGCGCTGATCGTCAGTGTGCCTACTAGTGATTTGGCAATAAGACAGTAGTAATATCAGGACAGTATATATCCCTGCTTTTACAATCACTGAGTGCTATATAGTGTCACATATAAGGTATAGATGGGACAGCGCTAGCACTTAGCGTATCTGTCCGTTTTTTTAGCAGTGAGGCAATTAGGATGGCAAGCCTGCCTTTATGCAAGTAGTTTAATACTGGTGCAAATATACAGTGGCTAATTAGGCTCATCAAACTGTGTAATGCTGCTATGCTTGTGCATTTAAAGCAGTCATTCATATGAATAGCCAAAGATGCCGCTAATTCGCAAATCAAGAGGCTGTAAATGAATAAGGTAGCGCTGATCGTCAGCGTGCCTGCCAGTGGTTTTGCAATATGACAGTAGTAATATCAGGACAGTATATGTCCCTGTTTGTTATAGTTACTGAGTGCTAGGTAGTGTCACATATAAAGTATGAGTACAGCCCTGAAAAGGGCTAACAGTAATAGACGCTAAGTTCAAAATTATGCGTTAAGTTAGAGACAGTGTACACACAAGTACACCCACACGGCCGTGCTGCCGGCGCGCGCGTTTCGCTCCCCGCTTTTTCAAGGCAAGCCGCTCTGCTGCCTTGATGGGGTTTAAATTCTAGATTCAAATTTAACATCGTCCAATGGCCTTAGCTGGTGTGTGGGAGTCTCCTCCCATTGGTTGCTGATGGGTGTGTTCCTTCATAGTAATCACTATGTACACACCGGGAGATTTTTGGATTGTCACATTCTCAGGTAAGTAGAAATGTTTTTAATTATTTTTTGTTTTGTGTTTGTATTTATTTATTCGTTTGGAAATAACTCCTGGTAAGCAAGCATGTAATATGCATACTTGGAGAAGAATAAGATCACAACTAAAATTGGAGATAAGCAGTTTGTAGGAATATTGATGTCTATAACATCTCTCTTGTTAATTCCATTCGGTTAATTGCTGCATACACACTGAGCGATTTTGATATGCTCAAATCCGCCAATTTAATGGATTATTTTCTATTTATTATCTATTTATTATGGGTTTCATATAATTAGTGTAATGAAATAAGGTGAATTTAGACATAAATTCGGATATCTACTGAGGAATTGTTTAATAATTATGAGAAAATTATAGGTGTGTTGATAAGTACTCAATTATAGTACTGGGGCTAAAGAGTCGTGTAATCCTTGTGTGGTGTGTTAGCATCCTTGTGAATTAATACCAAAATTCCGTGCTGGATATAGAGATGTCTAAATATTACCCCACACTAGAGTGTGGGTAAAGAATAAGTTTCTAGTGTAATTGGATCATGGTAATAGAAATAGGAGTTAAGGTTAGGGTTAGGGTTAGGGTTAGGATTAGGGTTAGGGTTAGGGTTTAAGGGTTAGGGTTAGGGTTAGGGTTTAAGGGTTAGGGTTAGGGTTAGGGTTAGGATTAGGGTTAGGGTTTAGTACTAGATTTATATTAGAGTGTTGGGGATGGGATCCAAAGTTGTAACCAATATATGGCGTGCTTGTGTCCTTAGGTGCTGACCCAGGGATGATGTGTTTTGGTGTTGACACCTCTAAGTGTGGCCCCACTTTGGGGTGTGGGTGAAGATAAGGTTTAGGATGTGGTTGGATCGTGATGTCCCTATGCCTCATGAGCTAGATCACTCATGAGTAATGTTTTTGGGTATAGTGCTTATCGTGAATTGAGGAAAAGATAGTAGTGAATAAGGTGAGGTAAAAACAACAAAAAAAATTTAGTGACACTCTGTAATAAACAGCAAAAAAATAGACAAAAAAACCCAATAAAGAACACGTGTGGGAAAGGAGGTGTAGTAAGTATCTTCTCAGTATTATGATAATGGTAAATGAAGTGTCTTTTGATAGGGTGATCTGTATCACCCTGATGCAGTTACTTCTGCTGTCTCAGCGTATCCTTCACTGAGTGTGTATTTATTCTAGCTGGTCTCTATGAAGAAAAACTGTATTGAGGTATCACTTTACAGAAAAGCTGCAAAGCAATTTTCTTCGTTTAGACCTGTGGGGACCATGGTGTTCATAAGAAAGATGAATTTGGTCTCTTGTCGGAGCAATTCCTTATCTTTGTTGCCCCGTCTGATACCCAAATCAACCTTATGCATGCCAAAGGCCTTGAGTCCTCCACATTTACTCTGATGGAATCGCAGAAAGTGTTTTGCGATAGGTGTTAGTATCTTCATATTCTGCTTATCTCTTGGGGCGTTCCTAATGCTGGCAAGGTGTTCAAGTATTCGATGTTTGAGAGGTCTGAGAGTTTTACCTATATATGTCAGATTGCATGGACATGTTAGGCTGTATATGACTCCTGGGGTGTCACATGTGATGTAGTCTCTTATTTGCCAATTTTTCGCAAATTTGTCTTGGAAGGACGTGGTGGTGACCATGATAGAGCATGCTTTGCAGTGGCCACATTTGTATGAACCTTTTTTCTGGATCCTTGGGGGTCCGATTTTCCCTAAGTGACTATGGACCAACATATCTCTTAAGTTGCTACTTCGTCTACAACTTATGTCAATGTGGTCTGTCATGATGCTTTTCAGATCCTTATCAGTTTTAAGTACGTCAGTATGTTTATTCAGGATATGGCGTATGTCTTTCCATTCCTTACAATACGTACCTATGTATCTGACCGTGTTGTTATTCTCTTCCGGATCTTTAGGGTGAGGAATGAGTAGGTCATCTCGATTGTAATTCCTGGCCTCTTTAGCAGCTCTTTTAATGTGGCGTTTACTGTACCCTCTGTTAACCAGTCTATTTCCCAGTTGTTCTGCTCTCAGGTCATATGTCTCTATTTGGGAGCAGTTCCTCTTAGTTCTTAGGAACTCACCCTTGGGTAGACCCTTCAGAACTGGAGGGAAGTGGGAGCTGTCATGGTGTAAAATGGAGTTAGTAGCTGTCTTCTTTCGAAAGACATCCGAGGATATGTGACCATCTTGTTCTATTGTTAATTTAAGATCTAGGAAGGTCACTGTCTCCTGGCTCATGTCTGTCGTGAGTCTGAGGTTCAGCTTGTTGTTGTTGAGTTTATTGATGAATTGGGTGAATAGGTCTATATCTCCCTCCCAGATGATCAGGAGATCATCAATATATCTCAACCACATAAGTATGTGTCCTGTATACTCCTCATTAGACTCAACAAACACGTGCTCTCTCTCCCACCACCCCAGGTACAGGTTCGCATACGTGGGTGCACAAACGCTACCCATCGCAGTCCCCTGTACCTGGAGGTAGAATATATCGTTGCATACAAAAAAGTTTTTCGTGAGAACGAAGTGCAGTAATTTCACAATGAAATCGTTAAAGGGGTCAGTTCTTTCCATGCTCAGAAAGTATTTGGTAGCCTCTATACCGTATTGATGGATTATACTGGTATAGAGGCTCTCTACATCACATGTGATTAACCAACTTTGGTTATTCAATACGACATCTTGAATCTTATTCAATACGTCCATCGTATCTCGGATGTAAGATGGTAGGGTACATACATAATCTTTCAAGAAGTGGTCCACAAATTTGCTGGCATTTTCTGTTAAACTCCCTACCCCTGAGACTATTGGTCTCCCTGGTGGGTTTGTTTCATTCTTATGTATCTTGGGTAGGAGATACAGGGTTGCCACCCTTGGTTCATCTGTTTTTAGGAACTCGTATTGTTTTTTGGTGATGGTGTTATCTCTCAGAGCTCTTTGTAGGATGTTATTGTATATCTCCAAGAAGTTGTCCATCGGATTGAAGTATAATCTCTGATAGCATGTTTTATCATTTAGTTGGCGTTCCAGTTCCTTGATATATCCGGAACGAGGCCATAGGACTACATTGCCCCCTTTATCAGATGGCTTTATTATCGTGTCATCCCATTTTTTTATTTCATCCAAAGCATGTCTTTCCTGCGACGTGAGGTTATCATGAGGGAATCTAGTATGCTTGCATCTTTCCAGTTCATCTAGATCCCTGCTCACTAAGTCCAGGTATACTTTGATTTGGGGACACATGTTAAAGTCTGGGTAAAATTGTGACTTTTTCTTAGGGGTTAGTAGTTTGGAGCCCTTATTACCTGGGCCTTCACTATCATTGGAATCCGTGACATTTTCATTGGATAATTCCTCCATCATGGAGATGACTCTTTGTTCTTCCACAGAGAAGTAATTGGTAATCATAGTTTGTCCATCAGTATTTGCGTCCTGATTTGCACTGGTGACAAGTATGTCATCTCTTTTATGGAAGATTTTTTTAAGAAGGAGTTTTCTTGCAAACAAGTGTAAGTCTCTTTCACAGTCAAATCGATTGAATGACTGAGATGGACTGAATGATAATCCTTTGCCAAGGATCTGTATTTGTGTTGGGGTGAGAATATGTTCTGTCAGGTTGATGACTTTCAGTGTGTCTTGGTCATCTAATACCTGTGCCTTCTCTGATCCCTGTTGTCTTCCCTCCAATCTTTTGTTTGCTTTTTTCGTCTTGTTCCCCCTCCTGATCTTTCGGGGAACCTTCCTATGCCATCCCTGATTTCCCTGGGGGTAACCCCTAAAAAATCCTGGGGTGTGCGTCTAACAGGGGCCTGTTCATAGGAAGAGTCACTCCCTGAAGAGTCATTCTCTGATGTGTTGTATGGCATATTGGGATTCTGAGGTATCCTCCGCCTTGTATTGTTCCATCTATAAATATTCCCAGATGAGAAATCCTGTATGTCCCTTTGGAGTTTGGATTTCTTACGATTTATTAACTCTCTCTCCATTACATCTATTTCAGTTTTATATTTCTGATAGATCTTTTGAAATTTTTCTAGACCTTCAAAGTTTTTCAGTTTGGTGCTGAGTCTGGAGATTTCGGTGGCATATTGTTCTAATTTTAATTCCTCATGTTTGGTTAAGATATTTATGAGTTTCAGTGAACAATTGGTTAGAGTCTGTTCCCATTCTCCTTTAAGATTTTCTGATGCCAGGTCAAATGAGGGGAACACCCTGGGGCGTAAGCCTCTAGGGGTCACACGTTGTTTTGTGTAACTGTCAAATGTTGCCTTATTCCAGAAGGATTTTGTCTGTTTGATGAGATTGAATTTTAATGAGTGTAGGTCATTGACCCAGTCATCTGCTACTTGAACCTGCGTTATGTCCCCTGTCAGGAGATTATCCATGCAGTTTTTTAATTTAAGTTGTCTTTCATTAATGTCTTGACTAAGACTGAAACTAGAGTTAGGCACACCAGTTGTTGAGGTCTCTGTGTTGGACATATTTGAAAATTAATGTCCCACTAAAACAGCAGAGCGGTACTAGTTTAGTTTGTATGTCACTCAAGATATTATGTATTGTACAATCCGTGCTGGATGACTTGGAATTTGAGGCAAGCTCAACAAGGAATGTGCAAAAGACGGAGTTGGGTAGTCTTCCGCACAGGATTGGTAGTTATGTATTTAGATAAGAATGAAGGCCCCGTCTTATTGAAATAATTACTTGATATTGTAGTGCTTCTTAGGGGTGTGCTACCACTGACACAAAAATGATGTATCGGAATATGGAAAAAGAGAACGTGTGTCTTTGTTTGTGGTGCACCAGAGAGAATTAATTAGAGTCAGTAAAAATTAACCTTTAATTTGTTTATTTAAAAAAACGCGAAATATAAAACCAAAACATAAAAATTGACAAACAAAGTGCAAAATAGTGCGTGTTTAAAAACAGCACATGTGGGGACTTGCTTGTGTGTTTTAATGAGTCTCTTTAATGATATATTGATTTGTTGTTAGCGTCTTTGGAAACAGTTTCTTGTCACAAAGTGTGGGAAAAACCTCATATACACTTGTGGCTGTTTTATAAATACACTCCTAGCACTTGAAGTGAGAACTTATTCTTTATATATGTTGCCAAATCTCTTAGTGTGTTGACACCTGTCTTTTGGTATCACTTGCCGCTGGTTGCTAATTTATCTGTGTGTCGACATTTTGATGTCGATATAATCTGACATTTGAAATAACCTGGTTAGGGGCTTTAATTGCCTCCAATTACCTTTTCTTGATACAATTTATTTGTTAATTAGCAACCAAGCAGCTTGTAATAAGATTCAATTATAATATGTAGGCAGGTATTGTTTGCAGCCTCAATTGTCTTGGATATATGGACAATGTTTAGACACTTGAGCTGATGTTGAAATGACCTGGTATGGGGCTTTAATTCCCTCTAATTACCTTTTTCCTATTTCAATCTGTCAGCATTTAAGAATTTAAGCAGCATATTATGAAGACATTTGTAGTAATTGTGCAGGTACTTTGTTACTGCAAGGCTGGTTGATAATATGATGCTGTTAGGTTACAACATACAGACAAGTGCTGATTGCAGCCCCAATTATCTTTAATCCTTATGAACCAAACTGTCAGTGTGTGAGGCAGCACCGATTTGTGAATATTAGTCTGATGGTCACGCTGGTTTCTGAATGTTAATTGACAGTGTGTTGACACTTGTGATGTAGACCAAGTTGACCACTTGAGCTGATCTTGAAATGACCTGGTTTTAGGGGTTTTAATTCCCTCCAATTCCTTATTCCTATTTCAGTTTATCAGCATTTAGTGGCTAAACAGCGTGTAATAGAAACAATTGTAGCGATTATGCAGGTACTTTGTTACTGCAAGGCTGGTTTGATAATATACTGCTGTTACATTTGTAATATGCAAACAGGTATTAATTTACAGCCTCAAAGATCCTCAATTTTTATGGATCAGCGTGTGAAACAGCGCTGATTTGTAAATATTTATCTGATAATTACGCTGTTCGCTGTTTATGCAAGCAGTTTGGTACTGGTATAGATAGATATACAGTGGCTATTTAGGCTCATCAAACTGTGTGATGCTGCTATGCTTGTGCATTTAAAGCAGTCATTCATATGAACAGCCCAAAATGCCGCTAATTCGCAAATCAAGAGGCTGTCAATGGATAAGGTAGCGCTGATCGTCAGTGTGCCTACCAGTGATTTAGCAATAAGACAGTAGAAATATCAGGACAGTATATGTCTCTGCTTTTACAGTCACTGAGTGCTATATAGTGTCACATATAAGGTATAGATGGGACAGCGCTAGCACTTAGCGTGTCTGTCCGTTTTTTAAGCAGTAAGGCAAATAGGATGGCAAGCCTGCCTTTATGCAAGTAGTTTAATACTGGTGCAAATATACAGTGGCTATTTTGGGCTCATTAACCTGTGTAATGCTGCTATGCTTGTGCATTTAAAGCAGTCATTCATATGAACAGCCCAAAATGCCGCTAATTCGCAAATCAAGAGGCTGTCAATGGATAAGGTAGCGCTGATCGTCAGTGTGCCTACCAGTGATTTAGCAATAAGACAGTAGTAATATCAGGACAGTATATATCCCTGCTTTTACAATCACTGAGTGCTATATAGTGTCACATATAAGGTATAGATGGGACAGCGCTAGCACTTAGCGTATCTGTCCGTTTTTTTAGCAGTGAGGCAATTAGGATGGCAAGCCTGCCTTTATGCAAGTAGTATAATACTGGTGCAAATATACAGTGGCTAATTAGGCTCATCAAACTGTGTAATGCTGCTATGCTTGTGCATTTAAAGCAGTCATTCATATGAATAGCCAAAGATGCCGCTAATTCGCAAATCAAGAGGCTGTAAATGAATAAGGTAGCGCTGATCGTCAGCGTGCCTGACAGTGGTTTTGCAATATGACAGTAGTAATATCAGGACAGTATATGTCCCTGTTTCTTATAGTTACTGAGTGCTAGGTAGTGTCACATATAAAGTATGAGTACAGCCCTGAAAAGGGCTAACAGTAATAGACGCTAAGTTCAAAATTATGCGTTAAGTTAGAGACAGTGTACACACAAGTACACCCACACGGCCGTGCTGCCGGCGCGCGCGTTTCGCTCCCCGCTTTTTCAAGGCAAGCCGCTCTGCTGCCTTGATGGGGTTTAAATTCTAGATTCAAATTTAACATCGTCCAATGGCCTTAGCTGGTGTGTGGGAGTCTCCTCCCATTGGTTGCTGATGGGTGTGTTCCTTCATAGTAATCACTATGTACACACCGGGAGATTTTTGGATTGTCACATTCTCAGGTAAGTAGAAATGTTTTTAATTATTTTTTGTTTTGTGTTTGTATTTATTTATTCGTTTGGAAATAACTCCTGGTAAGCAAGCATGTAATATGCATACTTGGAGAAGAATAAGATCACAACTAAAATTGGAGATAAGCAGTTTGTAGGAATATTGATGTCTATAACATCTCTCTTGTTAATTCCATTCGGTTAATTGCTGCATACACACTGAGCGATTTTGATATGCTCAAATCCGCCAATTTAATGGATTATTTTCTATTTATTATCTATTTATTATGGGTTTCATATAATTAGTGTAATGAAATAAGGTGAATTTAGACATAAATTCGGATATCTACTGAGGAATTGTTTAATAATTATGAGAAAATTATAGGTGTGTTGATAAGTACTCAATTATAGTACTGGGGCTAAAGAGTCGTGTAATCCTTGTGTGGTGTGTTAGCATCCTTGTGAATTAATACCAAAATTCCGTGCTGGATATAGAGATGTCTAAATATTACCCCACACTAGAGTGTGGGTAAAGAATAAGTTTCTAGTGTAATTGGATCATGGTAATAGAAATAGGAGTTAAGGTTAGGGTTAGGGTTAGGATTAGGGTTAGGGTTAGGGTTAGGGTTTAAGGGTTAGGGTTAGGGTTAGGGTTTAAGGGTTAGGGTTAGGGTTAGGGTTAGGATTAGGGTTAGGGTTTAGTACTAGATTTATATTAGAGTGTTGGGGATGGGATCCAAAGTTGTAACCAATATATGGCGTGCTTGTGTCCTTAGGTGCTGACCCAGGGATGATGTGTTTTGGTGTTGACACCTCTAAGTGTGGCCCCACTTTGGGGTGTGGGTGAAGATAAGGTTTAGGATGTGGTTGGATCGTGATGTCCCTATGCCTCATGAGCTAGATCACTCATGAGTAATGTTTTTGGGTATAGTGCTTATCGTGAATTGAGGAAAAGATAGTAGTGAATAAGGTGAGGTAAAAACAACAAAAAAAATTTAGTGACACTCTGTAATAAACAGCAAAAAAATAGACAAAAAAACCCAATAAAGAACACGTGTGGGAAAGGAGGTGTAGTAAGTATCTTCTCAGTATTATGATAATGGTAAATGAAGTGTCTTTTGATAGGGTGATCTGTATCACCCTGATGCAGTTACTTCTGCTGTCTCAGCGTATCCTTCACTGAGTGTGTATTTATTCTAGCTGGTCTCTATGAAGAAAAACTGTATTGAGGTATCACTTTACAGAAAAGCTGCAAAGCAATTTTCTTCGTTTAGACCTGTGGGGACCATGGTGTTCATAAGAAAGATGAATTTGGTCTCTTGTCGGAGCAATTCCTTATCTTTGTTGCCCCGTCTGATACCCAAATCAACCTTATGCATGCCAAAGGCCTTGAGTCCTCCACATTTACTCTGATGGAATCGCAGAAAGTGTTTTGCGATAGGTGTTAGTATCTTCATATTCTGCTTATCTCTTGGGGCGTTCCTAATGCTGGCAAGGTGTTCAAGTATTCGATGTTTGAGAGGTCTGAGAGTTTTACCTATATATGTCAGATTGCATGGACATGTTAGGCTGTATATGACTCCTGGGGTGTCACATGTGATGTAGTCTCTTATTTGCCAATTTTTCGCAAATTTGTCTTGGAAGGACGTGGTGGTGACCATGATAGAGCATGCTTTGCAGTGGCCACATTTGTATGAACCTTTTTTCTGGATCCTTGGGGGTCCGATTTTCCCTAAGTGACTATGGACCAACATATCTCTTAAGTTGCTACTTCGTCTACAACTTATGTCAATGTGGTCTGTCATGATGCTTTTCAGATCCTTATCAGTTTTAAGTACGTCAGTATGTTTATTCAGGATATGGCGTATGTCTTTCCATTCCTTACAATACGTACCTATGTATCTGACCGTGTTGTTATTCTCTTCCGGATCTTTAGGGTGAGGAATGAGTAGGTCATCTCGATTGTAATTCCTGGCCTCTTTAGCAGCTCTTTTAATGTGGCGTTTACTGTACCCTCTGTTAACCAGTCTATTTCCCAGTTGTTCTGCTCTCAGGTCATATGTCTCTATTTGGGAGCAGTTCCTCTTAGTTCTTAGGAACTCACCCTTGGGTAGACCCTTCAGAACTGGAGGGAAGTGGGAGCTGTCATGGTGTAAAATGGAGTTAGTAGCTGTCTTCTTTCGAAAGACATCCGAGGATATGTGACCATCTTGTTCTATTGTTAATTTAAGATCTAGGAAGGTCACTGTCTCCTGGCTCATGTCTGTCGTGAGTCTGAGGTTCAGCTTGTTGTTGTTGAGTTTATTGATGAATTGGGTGAATAGGTCTATATCTCCCTCCCAGATGATCAGGAGATCATCAATATATCTCAACCACATAAGTATGTGTCCTGTATACTCCTCATTAGACTCAACAAACACGTGCTCTCTCTCCCACCACCCCAGGTACAGGTTCGCATACGTGGGTGCACAAACGCTACCCATCGCAGTCCCCTGTACCTGGAGGTAGAATATATCGTTGCATACAAAAAAGTTTTTCGTGAGAACGAAGTGCAGTAATTTCACAATGAAATCGTTAAAGGGGTCAGTTCTTTCCATGCTCAGAAAGTATTTGGTAGCCTCTATACCGTATTGATGGATTATACTGGTATAGAGGCTCTCTACATCACATGTGATTAACCAACTTTGGTTATTCAATACGACATCTTGAATCTTATTCAATACGTCCATCGTATCTCGGATGTAAGATGGTAGGGTACATACATAATCTTTCAAGAAGTGGTCCACAAATTTGCTGGCATTTTCTGTTAAACTCCCTACCCCTGAGACTATTGGTCTCCCTGGTGGGTTTGTTTCATTCTTATGTATCTTGGGTAGGAGATACAGGGTTGCCACCCTTGGTTCATCTGTTTTTAGGAACTCGTATTGTTTTTTGGTGATGGTGTTATCTCTCAGAGCTCTTTGTAGGATGTTATTGTATATCTCCAAGAAGTTGTCCATCGGATTGAAGTATAATCTCTGATAGCATGTTTTATCATTTAGTTGGCGTTCCAGTTCCTTGATATATCCGGAACGAGGCCATAGGACTACATTGCCCCCTTTATCAGATGGCTTTATTATCGTGTCATCCCATTTTTTGATTTCATCCAAAGCATGTCTTTCCTGCGACGTGAGGTTATCATGAGGGAATCTAGTATGCTTGCATCTTTCCAGTTCATCTAGATCCCTGCTCACTAAGTCCAGGTATACTTTGATTTGGGGACACATGTTAAAGTCTGGGTAAAATTGTGACTTTTTCTTAGGGGTTAGTAGTTTGGAGCCCTTATTACCTGGGCCTTCACTATCATTGGAATCCGTGACATTTTCATTGGATAATTCCTCCATCATGGAGATGACTCTTTGTTCTTCCACAGAGAAGTAATTGGTAATCATAGTTTGTCCATCAGTATTTGCGTCCTGATTTGCACTGGTGACAAGTATGTCATCTCTTTTATGGAAGATTTTTTTAAGAAGGAGTTTTCTTGCAAACAAGTGTAAGTCTCTTTCACAGTCAAATCGATTGAATGACTGAGATGGACTGAATGATAATCCTTTGCCAAGGATCTGTATTTGTGTTGGGGTGAGAATATGTTCTGTCAGGTTGATGACTTTCAGTGTGTCTTGGTCATCTAATACCTGTGCCTTCTCTGATCCCTGTTGTCTTCCCTCCAATCTTTTGTTTGCTTTTTTCGTCTTGTTCCCCCTCCTGATCTTTCGGGGAACCTTCCTATGCCATCCCTGATTTCCCTGGGGGTAACCCCTAAAAAATCCTGGGGTGTGCGTCTAACAGGGGCCTGTTCATAGGAAGAGTCACTCCCTGAAGAGTCATTCTCTGATGTGTTGTATGGCATATTGGGATTCTGAGGTATCCTCCGCCTTGTATTGTTCCATCTATAAATATTCCCAGATGAGAAATCCTGTATGTCCCTTTGGAGTTTGGATTTCTTACGATTTATTAACTCTCTCTCCATTACATCTATTTCAGTTTTATATTTCTGATAGATCTTTTGAAATTTTTCTAGACCTTCAAAGTTTTTCAGTTTGGTGCTGAGTCTGGAGATTTCGGTGGCATATTGTTCTAATTTTAATTCCTCATGTTTGGTTAAGATATTTATGAGTTTCAGTGAACAATTGGTTAGAGTCTGTTCCCATTCTCCTTTAAGATTTTCTGATGCCAGGTCAAATGAGGGGAACACCCTGGGGCGTAAGCCTCTAGGGGTCACACGTTGTTTTGTGTAACTGTCAAATATTGCCTTATTCCAGAAGGATTTTGTCTGTTTGATGAGATTGAATTTTAATGAGTGTAGGTCATTGACCCAGTCATCTGCTACTTGAACCTGCGTTATGTCCCCTGTCAGGAGATTATCCATGCAGTTTTTTAATTTAAGTTGTCTTTCATTAATGTCTTGACTAAGACTGAAACTAGAGTTAGGCACACCAGTTGTTGAGGTCTCTGTGTTGGACATATTTGAAAATTAATGTCCCACTAAAACAGCAGAGCGGTACTAGTTTAGTTTGTATGTCACTCAAGATATTATGTATTGTACAATCCGTGCTGGATGACTTGGAATTTGAGGCAAGCTCAACAAGGAATGTGCAAAAGACGGAGTTGGGTAGTCTTCCGCACAGGATTGGTAGTTATGTATTTAGATAAGAATGAAGGCCCCCTCTTATTGAAATAATTACTTGATATTGTAGTGCTTCTTAGGGGTGTGCTACCACTGACACAAAAATGATGTATCGGAATATGGAAAAAGAGAACGTGTGTCTTTGTTTGTGGTGCACCAGAGAGAATTAATTAGAGTCAGTAAAAATTAACCTTTAATTTGTTTATTTAAAAAAACGCGAAATATAAAACCAAAACATAAAAATTGACAAACAAAGTGCAAAATAGTGCGTGTTTAAAAACAGCACATGTGGGGACTTGCTTGTGTGTTTTAATGAGTCTCTTTAATGATATATTGATTTGTTGTTAGCGTCTTTGGAAACAGTTTCTTGTCACAAAGTGTGGGAAAAACCTCATATACACTTGTGGCTGTTTTATAAATACACTCCTAGCACTTGAAGTGAGAACTTATTCTTTATATATGTTGCCAAATCTCTTAGTGTGTTGACACCTGTCTTTTGGTATCACTTGCCGCTGGTTGCTAATTTATCTGTGTGTCGACATTTTGATGTCGATATAATCTGACATTTGAAATAACCTGGTTAGGGGCTTTAATTGCCTCCAATTACCTTTTCTTGATACAATTTATTTGTTAATTAGCAACCAAGCAGCTTGTAATAAGATTCAATTATAATATGTAGGCAGGTATTGTTTGCAGCCTCAATTGTCTTGGATATATGGACAATGTTTAGACACTTGAGCTGATGTTGAAATGACCTGGTATGGGGCTTTAATTCCCTCTAATTACCTTTTTCCTATTTCAATCTGTCAGCATTTAAGAATTTAAGCAGCATATTATGAAGACATTTGTAGTAATTGTGCAGGTACTTTGTTACTGCAAGGCTGGTTGATAATATGATGCTGTTAGGTTACAACATACAGACAAGTGCTGATTGCAGCCCCAATTATCTTTAATCCTTATGAACCAAACTGTCAGTGTGTGAGGCAGCACCGATTTGTGAATATTAGTCTGATGGTCACGCTGGTTTCTGAATGTTAATTGACAGTGTGTTGACACTTGTGATGTAGACCAAGTTGACCACTTGAGCTGATCTTGAAATGACCTGGTTTTAGGGGTTTTAATTCCCTCCAATTCCTTATTCCTATTTCAGTTTATCAGCATTTAGTGGCTAAACAGCGTGTAATAGAAACAATTGTAGCGATTATGCAGGTACTTTGTTACTGCAAGGCTGGTTTGATAATATACTGCTGTTACATTTGTAATATGCAAACAGGTATTAATTTACAGCCTCAAAGATCCTCAATTTTTATGGATCAGCGTGTGAAACAGCGCTGATTTGTAAATATTTATCTGATAATTACGCTGTTCGCTGTTTATGCAAGCAGTTTGGTACTGGTATAGATAGATATACAGTGGCTATTTAGGCTCATCAAACTGTGTGATGCTGCTATGCTTGTGCATTTAAAGCAGTCATTCATATGAACAGCCCAAAATGCCGCTAATTCGCAAATCAAGAGGCTGTCAATGGATAAGGTAGCGCTGATCGTCAGTGTGCCTAGCAGTGATTTAGCAATAAGACAGTAGAAATATCAGGACAGTATATGTCTCTGCTTTTACAGTCACTGAGTGCTATATAGTGTCACATATAAGGTATAGATGGGACAGCGCTAGCACTTAGCGTGTCTGTCCGTTTTTTAAGCAGTAAGGCAATTAGGATGGCAAGCCTGCCTTTATGCAAGTAGTTTAATACTGGTGCAAATCTACAGTAGCTAATTTAGGCTCATTAACCTGTGTAATGCTGCTATGCTTATGCATTTAAAGCAGTCATTCATATGACCAGCCCAAAATGCCGCTAATTCGCAAATCAAGAGGCTGTCAATGGATAAGGTAGCGCTGATCGTCAGTGTGCCTACTAGTTATTTGGCAATAAGACAGTATTAATATCAGGACAGTATATGTCCCTGCTTTTACAATCACTGAGTGCTATATAGTGTCACATATAAGGTATAGATGGGACAGCGCTAGCACTTAGCGTGTCTGTCCGTTTTTTAAGCAGTAAGGCAAATAGGATGGCAAGCCTGCCATTATGCAAGTAGTTTAATACTGGTGCAAATATACAGTGGCTATTTTGGGCTCATTAACCTGTGTAATGCTGCTATGCTTGTGCATTTAAAGCAGTCATTCATATGAACAGCCCAAAACGCCGCTAATTCGCAAATCAAGAGGCTGTCAATGGATAAGGTAGCGCTGATCGTCAGTGTGCCTACTAGTGATTTGGCAATAAGACAGTAGTAATATCAGGACAGTATATATCCCTGCTTTTACAATCACTGAGTGCTATATAGTGTCACATATAAGGTATAGATGGGACAGCGCTAGCACTTAGCGTATCTGTCCGTTTTTTTAGCAGTGAGGCAATTAGGATGGCAAGCCTGCCTTTATGCAAGTAGTTTAATACTGGTGCAAATATACAGTGGCTAATTAGGCTCATCAAACTGTGTAATGCTGCTATGCTTGTGCATTTAAAGCAGTCATTCATATGAATAGCCAAAGATGCCGCTAATTCGCAAATCAAGAGGCTGTAAATGAATAAGGTAGCGCTGATCGTCAGCGTGCCTGACAGTGGTTTTGCAATATGACAGTAGTAATATCAGGACAGTATATGTCCCTGTTTCTTATAGTTACTGAGTGCTAGGTAGTGTCACATATAAAGTATGAGTACAGCCCTGAAAAGGGCTAACAGTAATAGACGCTAAGTTCAAAATTATGCGTTAAGTTAGAGACAGTGTACACACAAGTACACCCACACGGCCGTGCTGCCGGCGCGCGTTTCGCTCCCCGCTTTTTCAAGGCAAGCCGCTCTGCTGCCTTGATGGGGTTTAAATTCTAGATTCAAATTTAACATCGTCCAATGGCCTTAGCTGGTGTGTGGGAGTCTCCTCCCATTGGTTGCTGATGGGTGTGTTCCTTCATAGTAATCACTATGTACACACCGGGAGATTTTTGGATTGTCACATTCTCAGGTAAGTAGAAATGTTTTTAATTATTTTTTGTTTTGTGTTTGTATTTATTTATTCGTTTGGAAATAACTCCTGGTAAGCAAGCATGTAATATGCATACTTGGAGAAGAATAAGATCACAACTAAAATTGGAGATAAGCAGTTTGTAGGAATATTGATGTCTATAACATCTCTCTTGTTAATTCCATTCGGTTAATTGCTGCATACACACTGAGCGATTTTGATATGCTCAAATCCGCCAATTTAATGGATTATTTTCTATTTATTATCTATTTATTATGGGTTTCATATAATTAGTGTAATGAAATAAGGTGAATTTAGACATAAATTCGGATATCTACTGAGGAATTGTTTAATAATTATGAGAAAATTATAGGTGTGTTGATAAGTACTCAATTATAGTACTGGGGCTAAAGAGTCGTGTAATCCTTGTGTGGTGTGTTAGCATCCTTGTGAATTAATACCAAAATTCCGTGCTGGATATAGAGATGTCTAAATATTACCCCACACTAGAGTGTGGGTAAAGAATAAGTTTCTAGTGTAATTGGATCATGGTAATAGAAATAGGAGTTAAGGTTAGGGTTAGGGTTAGGGTTAGGATTAGGGTTAGGGTTAGGGTTAGGGTTTAAGGGTTAGGGTTAGGGTTAGGGTTAGGGTTTAAGGGTTAGGGTTAGGGTTAGGGTTAGGGTTAGGATTAGGGTTAGGGTTTAGTACTAGATTTATATTAGAGTGTTGGGGATGGGATCCAAAGTTGTAACCAATATATGGCGTGCTTGTGTCCTTAGGTGCTGACCCAGGGATGATGTGTTTTGGTGTTGACACCTCTAAGTGTGGCCCCACTTTGGGGTGTGGGTGAAGATAAGGTTTAGGATGTGGTTGGATCGTGATGTCCCTATGCCTCATGAGCTAGATCACTCATGAGTAATGTTTTTGGGTATAGTGCTTATCGTGAATTGAGGAAAAGATAGTAGTGAATAAGGTGAGGTAAAAACAACAAAAAAAAATTTAGTGACACTCTGTAATAAACAGCAAAAAAATAGACAAAAAAACCCAATAAAGAACACGTGTGGGAAAGGAGGTGTAGTAAGTATCTTCTCAGTATTATGATAATGGTAAATGAAGTGTCTTTTGATAGGGTGATCTGTATCACCCTGATGCAGTTACTTCTGCTGTCTCAGCGTATCCTTCACTGAGTGTGTATTTATTCTAGCTGGTCTCTATGAAGAAAAACTGTATTGAGGTATCACTTTACAGAAAAGCTGCAAAGCAATTTTCTTCGTTTAGACCTGTGGGGACCATCGTGTTCATAAGAAAGATGAATTTGGTCTCTTGTCGGAGCAATTCCTTATCTTTGTTGCCCCGTCTGATACCCAAATCAACCTTATGCATGCCAAAGGCCTTGAGTCCTCCACATTTACTCTGATGGAATCGCAGAAAGTGTTTTGCGATAGGTGTTAGTATCTTCATATTCTGCTTATCTCTTGGGGCGTTCCTAATGCTGGCAAGGTGTTCAAGTATTCGATGTTTGAGAGGTCTGAGAGTTTTACCTATATATGTCAGATTGCATGGACATGTTAGGCTGTATATGACTCCTGGGGTGTCACATGTGATGTAGTCTCTTATTTGCCAATTTTTCGCAAATTTGTCTTGGAAGGACGTGGTGGTGACCATGATAGAGCATGCTTTGCAGTGGCCACATTTGTATGAACCTTTTTTCTGGATCCTTGGGGGTCCGATTTTCCCTAAGTGACTATGGACCAACATATCTCTTAAGTTGCTACTTCGTCTACAACTTATGTCAATGTGGTCTGTCATGATGCTTTTCAGATCCTTATCAGTTTTAAGTACGTCAGTATGTTTATTCAGGATATGGCGTATGTCTTTCCATTCCTTACAATACGTACCTATGTATCTGACCGTGTTGTTATTCTCTTCCGGATCTTTAGGGTGAGGAATGAGTAGGTCATCTCGATTGTAATTCCTGGCCTCTTTAGCAGCTCTTTTAATGTGGCGTTTACTGTACCCTCTGTTAACCAGTCTATTTCCCAGTTGTTCTGCTCTCAGGTCATATGTCTCTATTTGGGAGCAGTTCCTCTTAGTTCTTAGGAACTCACCCTTGGGTAGACCCTTCAGAACTGGAGGGAAGTGGGAGCTGTCATGGTGTAAAATGGAGTTAGTAGCTGTCTTCTTTCGAAAGACATCCGAGGATATGTGACCATCTTGTTCTATTGTTAATTTAAGATCTAGGAAGGTCACTGTCTCCTGGCTCATGTCTGTCGTGAGTCTGAGGTTCAGCTTGTTGTTGTTGAGTTTATTGATGAATTGGGTGAATAGGTCTATATCTCCCTCCCAGATGATCAGGAGATCATCAATATATCTCAACCACATAAGTATGTGTCCTGTATACTCCTCATTAGACTCAACAAACACGTGCTCTCTCTCCCACCACCCCAGGTACAGGTTCGCATACGTGGGTGCACAAACGCTACCCATCGCAGTCCCCTGTACCTGGAGGTAGAATATATCGTTGCATACAAAAAAGTTTTTCGTGAGAACGAAGTGCAGTAATTTCACAATGAAATCGTTAAAGGGGTCAGTTCTTTCCATGCTCAGAAAGTATTTGGTAGCCTCTATACCGTATTGATGGATTATACTGGTATAGAGGCTCTCTACATCACATGTGATTAACCAACTTTGGTTATTCAATACGACATCTTGAATCTTATTCAATACGTCCATCGTATCTCGGATGTAAGATGGTAGGGTACATACATAATCTTTCAAGAAGTGGTCCACAAATTTGCTGGCATTTTCTGTTAAACTCCCTACCCCTGAGACTATTGGTCTCCCTGGTGGGTTTGTTTCATTCTTATGTATCTTGGGTAGGAGATACAGGGTTGCCACCCTTGGTTCATCTGTTTTTAGGAACTCGTATTGTTTTTTGGTGATGGTGTTATCTCTCAGAGCTCTTTGTAGGATGTTATTGTATATCTCCAAGAAGTTGTCCATCGGATTGAAGTATAATCTCTGATAGCATGTTTTATCATTTAGTTGGCGTTCCAGTTCCTTGATATATCCGGAACGAGGCCATAGGACTACATTGCCCCCTTTATCAGATGGCTTTATTATCGTGTCATCCCATTTTTTGATTTCATCCAAAGCATGTCTTTCCTGCGACGTGAGGTTATCATGAGGGAATCTAGTATGCTTGCATCTTTCCAGTTCATCTAGATCCCTGCTCACTAAGTCCAGGTATACTTTGATTTGGGGACACATGTTAAAGTCTGGGTAAAATTGTGACTTTTTCTTAGGGGTTAGTAGTTTGGAGCCCTTATTACCTGGGCCTTCACTATCATTGGAATCCGTGACATTTTCATTAGATAATTCCTCCATCATGGAGATGACTCTTTGTTCTTCCACAGAGAAGTAATTGGTAATCATAGTTTGTCCATCAGTATTTGCGTCCTGATTTGCACTGGTGACAAGTATGTCATCTCTTTTATGGAAGATTTTTTTAAGAAGGAGTTTTCTTGCAAACAAGTGTAAGTCTCTTTCACAGTCAAATCGATTGAATGACTGAGATGGACTGAATGATAATCCTTTGCCAAGGATCTGTATTTGTGTTGGGGTGAGAATATGTTCTGTCAGGTTGATGACTTTCAGTGTGTCTTGGTCATCTAATACCTGTGCCTTCTCTGATCCCTGTTGTCTTCCCTCCAATCTTTTGTTTGCTTTTTTCGTCTTGTTCCCCCTCCTGATCTTTCGGGGAACCTTCCTATGCCATCCCTGATTTCCCTGGGGGTAACCCCTAAAAAATCCTGGGGTGTGCGTCTAACAGGGGCCTGTTCATAGGAAGAGTCACTCCCTGAAGAGTCATTCTCTGATGTGTTGTATGGCATATTGGGATTCTGAGGTATCCTCCGCCTTGTATTGTTCCATCTATAAATATTCCCAGATGAGAAATCCTGTATGTCCCTTTGGAGTTTGGATTTCTTACGATTTATTAACTCTATCTCCATTACATCTATTTCAGTTTTATATTTCTGATAGATCTTTTGAAATTTTTCTAGACCTTCAAAGTTTTTCAGTTTGGTGCTGAGTCTGGAGATTTCGGTGGCATATTGTTCTAATTTTAATTCCTCATGTTTGGTTAAGATATTTATGAGTTTCAGTGAACAATTGGTTAGAGTCTGTTCCCATTCTCCTTTAAGATTTTCTGATGCCAGGTCAAATGAGGGGAACACCCTGGGGCGTAAGCCTCTAGGGGTCACACGTTGTTTTGTGTAACTGTCAAATATTGCCTTATTCCAGAAGGATTTTGTCTGTTTGATGAGATTGAATTTTAATGAGTGTAGGTCATTGACCCAGTCATCTGCTACTTGAACCTGCGTTATGTCCCCTGTCAGGAGATTATCCATGCAGTTTTTTAATTTAAGTTGTCTTTCATTAATGTCTTGACTAAGACTGAAACTAGAGTTAGGCACACCAGTTGTTGAGGTCTCTGTGTTGGACATATTTGAAAATTAATGTCCCACTAAAACAGCAGAGCGGTACTAGTTTAGTTTGTATGTCACTCAAGATATTATGTATTGTACAATCCGTGCTGGATGACTTGGAATTTGAGGCAAGCTCAACAAGGAATGTGCAAAAGACGGAGTTGGGTAGTCTTCCGCACAGGATTGGTAGTTATGTATTTAGATAAGAATGAAGGCCCCCTCTTATTGAAATAATTACTTGATATTGTAGTGCTTCTTAGGGGTGTGCTACCACTGACACAAAAATGATGTATCGGAATATGGAAAAAGAGAACGTGTGTCTTTGTTTGTGGTGCACCAGAGAGAATTAATTAGAGTCAGTAAAAATTAACCTTTAATTTGTTTATTTAAAAAAACGCGAAATATAAAACCAAAACATAAAAATTGACAAACAAAGTGCAAAATAGTGCGTGTTTAAAAACAGCACATGTGGGGACTTGCTTGTGTGTTTTAATGAGTCTCTTTAATGATATATTGATTTGTTGTTAGCGTCTTTGGAAACAGTTTCTTGTCACAAAGTGTGGGAAAAACCTCATATACACTTGTGGCTGTTTTATAAATACACTCCTAGCACTTGAAGTGAGAACTTATTCTTTATATATGTTGCCAAATCTCTTAGTGTGTTGACACCTGTCTTTTGGTATCACTTGCCGCTGGTTGCTAATTTATCTGTGTGTCGACATTTTGATGTTGATATAATCTGACATTTGAAATAACCTGGTTAGGGGCTTTAATTGCCTCCAATTACCTTTTCTTGATACAATTTATTTGTTAATTAGCAACCAAGCAGCTTGTAATAAGATTCAATTATAATATGTAGGCAGGTATTGTTTGCAGCCTCAATTGTCTTGGATATATGGACAATGTTTAGACACTTGAGCTGATGTTGAAATGACCTGGTATGGGGCTTTAATTCCCTCTAATTACCTTTTTCCTATTTCAATCTGTCAGCATTTAAGAATTTAAGCAGCATATTATGAAGACATTTGTAGTAATTGTGCAGGTACTTTGTTACTGCAAGGCTGGTTGATAATATGATGCTGTTAGGTTACAACATACAGACAAGTGCTGATTGCAGCCCCAATTATCTTTAATCCTTATGAACCAAACTGTCAGTGTGTGAGGCAGCACCGATTTGTGAATATTAGTCTGATGGTCACGCTGGTTTCTGAATGTTAATTGACAGTGTGTTGACACTTGTGATGTAGACCAAGTTGACCACTTGAGCTGATCTTGAAATGACCTGGTTTTAGGGGTTTTAATTCCCTCCAATTCCTTATTCCTATTTCAGTTTATCAGCATTTAGTGGCTAAACAGCGTGTAATAGAAACAATTGTAGCGATTATGCAGGTACTTTGTTACTGCAAGGCTGGTTTGATAATATACTGCTGTTACATTTGTAATATGCAAACAGGTATTAATTTACAGCCTCAAAGATCCTCAATTTTTATGGATCAGCGTGTGAAACAGCGCTGATTTGTAAATATTTATCTGATAATTACGCTGTTCGCTGTTTATGCAAGCAGTTTGGTACTGGTATAGATAGATATACAGTGGCTATTTAGGCTCATCAAACTGTGTGATGCTGCTATGCTTGTGCATTTAAAGCAGTCATTCATATGAACAGCCCAAAATGCCGCTAATTCGCAAATCAAGAGGCTGTCAATGGATAAGGTAGCGCTGATCGTCAGTGTGCCTAGCAGTGATTTAGCAATAAGACAGTAGAAATATCAGGACAGTATATGTCTCTGCTTTTACAGTCACTGAGTGCTATATAGTGTCACATATAAGGTATAGATGGGACAGCGCTAGCACTTAGCGTGTCTGTCCGTTTTTTAAGCAGTAAGGCAATTAGGATGGCAAGCCTGCCTTTATGCAAGTAGTTTAATACTGGTGCAAATCTACAGTAGCTAATTTAGGCTCATTAACCTGTGTAATGCTGCTATGCTTATGCATTTAAAGCAGTCATTCATATGACCAGCCCAAAATGCCGCTAATTCGCAAATCAAGAGGCTGTCAATGGATAAGGTAGCGCTGATCGTCAGTGTGCCTACTAGTTATTTGGCAATAAGACAGTATTAATATCAGGACAGTATATGTCCCTGCTTTTACAATCACTGAGTGCTATATAGTGTCACATATAAGGTATAGATGGGACAGCGCTAGCACTTAGCGTGTCTGTCCGTTTTTTAAGCAGTAAGGCAAATAGGATGGCAAGCCTGCCATTATGCAAGTAGTTTAATACTGGTGCAAATATACAGTGGCTATTTTGGGCTCATTAACCTGTGTAATGCTGCTATGCTTGTGCATTTAAAGCAGTCATTCATATGAACAGCCCAAAACGCCGCTAATTCGCAAATCAAGAGGCTGTCAATGGATAAGGTAGCGCTGATCGTCAGTGTGCCTACTAGTGATTTGGCAATAAGACAGTAGTAATATCAGGACAGTATATATCCCTGCTTTTACAATCACTGAGTGCTATATAGTGTCACATATAAGGTATAGATGGGACAGCGCTAGCACTTAGCGTATCTGTCCGTTTTTTTAGCAGTGAGGCAATTAGGATGGCAAGCCTGCCTTTATGCAAGTAGTTTAATACTGGTGCAAATATACAGTGGCTAATTAGGCTCATCAAACTGTGTAATGCTGCTATGCTTGTGCATTTAAAGCAGTCATTCATATGAATAGCCAAAGATGCCGCTAATTCGCAAATCAAGAGGCTGTAAATGAATAAGGTAGCGCTGATCGTCAGCGTGCCTGACAGTGGTTTTGCAATATGACAGTAGTAATATCAGGACAGTATATGTCCCTGTTTCTTATAGTTACTGAGTGCTAGGTAGTGTCACATATAAAGTATGAGTACAGCCCTGAAAAGGGCTAACAGTAATAGACGCTAATTTCAAAATTATGCGTTAAGTTAGAGACAGTGTACACACAAGTACACCCACACGGCCGTGCTGCCGGCGCGCGCGTTTCGCTCCCCGCTTTTTCAAGGCAAGCCGCTCTGCTGCCTTGATGGGGTTTAAATTCTAGATTCAAATTTAACATCGTCCAATGGCCTTAGCTGGTGTGTGGGAGTCTCCTCCCATTGGTTGCTGATGGGTGTGTTCCTTCATAGTAATCACTATGTACACACCGGGAGATTTTTGGATTGTCACATTCTCAGGTAAGTAGAAATGTTTTTAATTATTTTTTGTTTTGTGTTTGTATTTATTTATTCGTTTGGAAATAACTCCTGGTAAGCAAGCATGTAATATGCATACTTGGAGAAGAATAAGATCACAACTAAAATTGGAGATAAGCAGTTTGTAGGAATATTGATGTCTATAACATCTCTCTTGTTAATTCCATTCGGTTAATTGCTGCATACACACTGAGCGATTTTGATATGCTCAAATCCGCCAATTTAATGGATTATTTTCTATTTATTATCTATTTATTATGGGTTTCATATAATTAGTGTAATGAAATAAGGTGAATTTAGACATAAATTCGGATATCTACTGAGGAATTGTTTAATAATTATGAGAAAATTATAGGTGTGTTGATAAGTACTCAATTATAGTACTGGGGCTAAAGAGTCGTGTAATCCTTGTGTGGTGTGTTAGCATCCTTGTGAATTAATACCAAAATTCCGTGCTGGATATAGAGATGTCTAAATATTACCCCACACTAGAGTGTGGGTAAAGAATAAGTTTCTAGTGTAATTGGATCATGGTAATAGAAATAGGAGTTAAGGTTAGGGTTAGGGTTAGGGTTAGGATTAGGGTTAGGGTTAGGGTTAGGGTTTAAGGGTTAGGGTTAGGGTTAGGGTTAGGGTTTAAGGGTTAGGGTTAGGGTTAGGGTTAGGGTTAGGATTAGGGTTAGGGTTTAGTACTAGATTTATATTAGAGTGTTGGGGATGGGATCCAAAGTTGTAACCAATATATGGCGTGCTTGTGTCCTTAGGTGCTGACCCAGGGATGATGTGTTTTGGTGTTGACACCTCTAAGTGTGGCCCCACTTTGGGGTGTGGGTGAAGATAAGGTTTAGGATGTGGTTGGATCGTGATGTCCCTATGCCTCATGAGCTAGATCACTCATGAGTAATGTTTTTGGGTATAGTGCTTATCGTGAATTGAGGAAAAGATAGTAGTGAATAAGGTGAGGTAAAAACAACAAAAAAAATTTAGTGACACTCTGTAATAAACAGCAAAAAAATAGACAAAAAAACCCAATAAAGAACACGTGTGGGAAAGGAGGTGTAGTAAGTATCTTCTCAGTATTATGATAATGGTAAATGAAGTGTCTTTTGATAGGGTGATCTGTATCACCCTGATGCAGTTACTTCTGCTGTCTCAGCGTATCCTTCACTGAGTGTGTATTTATTCTAGCTGGTCTCTATGAAGAAAAACTGTATTGAGGTATCACTTTACAGAAAAGCTGCAAAGCAATTTTCTTCGTTTAGACCTGTGGGGACCATGGTGTTCATAAGAAAGATGAATTTGGTCTCTTGTCGGAGCAATTCCTTATCTTTGTTGCCCCGTCTGATACCCAAATCAACCTTATGCATGCCAAAGGCCTTGAGTCCTCCACATTTACTCTGATGGAATCGCAGAAAGTGTTTTGCGATAGGTGTTAGTATCTTCATATTCTGCTTATCTCTTGGGGCGTTCCTAATGCTGGCAAGGTGTTCAAGTATTCGATGTTTGAGAGGTCTGAGAGTTTTACCTATATATGTCAGATTGCATGGACATGTTAGGCTGTATATGACTCCTGGGGTGTCACATGTGATGTAGTCTCTTATTTGCCAATTTTTCGCAAATTTGTCTTGGAAGGACGTGGTGGTGACCATGATAGAGCATGCTTTGCAGTGGCCACATTTGTATGAACCTTTTTTCTGGATCCTTGGGGGTCCGATTTTCCCTAAGTGACTATGGACCAACATATCTCTTAAGTTGCTACTTCGTCTACAACTTATGTCAATGTGGTCTGTCATGATGCTTTTCAGATCCTTATCAGTTTTAAGTACGTCAGTATGTTTATTCAGGATATGGCGTATGTCTTTCCATTCCTTACAATACGTACCTATGTATCTGACCGTGTTGTTATTCTCTTCCGGATCTTTAGGGTGAGGTATGAGTAGGTCATCTCGATTGTAATTCCTGGCCTCTTTAGCAGCTCTTTTAATGTGGCGTTTACTGTACCCTCTGTTAACCAGTCTATTTCCCAGTTGTTCTGCTCTCAGGTCATATGTCTCTATTTGGGAGCAGTTCCTCTTAGTTCTTAGGAACTCACCCTTGGGTAGACCCTTCAGAACTGGAGGGAAGTGGGAGCTGTCATGGTGTAAAATGGAGTTAGTAGCTGTCTTCTTTCGAAAGACATCCGAGGATATGTGACCATCTTGTTCTATTGTTAATTTAAGATCTAGGAAGGTCACTGTCTCCTGGCTCATGTCTGTCGTGAGTCTGAGGTTCAGCTTGTTGTTGTTGAGTTTATTGATGAATTGGGTGAATAGGTCTATATCTCCCTCCCAGATGATCAGGAGATCATCAATATATCTCAACCACATAAGTATGTGTCCTGTATACTCCTCATTAGACTCAACAAACACGTGCTCTCTCTCCCACCACCCCAGGTACAGGTTCGCATACGTGGGTGCACAAACGCTACCCATCGCAGTCCCCTGTACCTGGAGGTAGAATATATCGTTGCATACAAAAAAGTTTTTCGTGAGAACGAAGTGCAGTAATTTCACAATGAAATCGTTAAAGGGGTCAGTTCTTTCCATGCTCAGAAAGTATTTGGTAGCCTCTATACCGTATTGATGGATTATACTGGTATAGAGGCTCTCTACATCACATGTGATTAACCAACTTTGGTTATTCAATACGACATCTTGAATCTTATTCAATACGTCCATCGTATCTCGGATGTAAGATGGTAGGGTACATACATAATCTTTCAAGAAGTGGTCCACAAATTTGCTGGCATTTTCTGTTAAACTCCCTACCCCTGAGACTATTGGTCTCCCTGGTGGGTTTTTTTCATTCTTATGTATCTTGGGTAGGAGATACAGGGTTGCCACCCTTGGTTCATCTGTTTTTAGGAACTCGTATTGTTTTTTGGTGATGGTGTTATCTCTCAGAGCTCTTTGTAGGATGTTATTGTATATCTCCAAGAAGTTGTCCATCGGATTGAAGTATAATCTCTGATAGCATGTTTTATCATTTAGTTGGCGTTCCAGTTCCTTGATATATCCGGAACAAGGCCATAGGACTACATTGCCCCCTTTATCAGATGGCTTTATTATCGTGTCATCCCATTTTTTGATTTCATCCAAAGCATGTCTTTCCTGCGACGTGAGGTTATCATGAGGGAATCTAGTATGCTTGCATCTTTCCAGTTCATCTAGATCCCTGCTCACTAAGTCCAGGTATACTTTGATTTGGGGACACATGTTAAAGTCTGGGTAAAATTGTGACTTTTTCTTAGGGGTTAGTAGTTTGGAGCCCTTATTACCTGGGCCTTCACTATCATTGGAATCCGTGACATTTTCATTGGATAATTCCTCCATCATGGAGATGACTCTTTGTTCTTCCACAGAGAAGTAATTGGTAATCATAGTTTGTCCATCAGTATTTGCGTCCTGATTTGCACTGGTGACAAGTATGTCATCTCTTTTATGGAAGATTTTTTTAAGAAGGAGTTTTCTTGCAAACAAGTGTAAGTCTCTTTCACAGTCAAATCGATTGAATGACTGAGATGGACTGAATGATAATCCTTTGCCAAGGATCTGTATTTGTGTTGGGGTGAGAATATGTTCTGTCAGGTTGATGACTTTCAGTGTGTCTTGGTCATCTAATACCTGTGCCTTCTCTGATCCCTGTTGTCTTCCCTCCAATCTTTTGTTTGCTTTTTTCGTCTTGTTCCCCCTCCTGATCTTTCGGGGAACCTTCCTATGCCATCCCTGATTTCCCTGGGGGTAACCCCTAAAAAATCCTGGGGTGTGCGTCTAACAGGGGCCTGTTCATAGGAAGAGTCACTCCCTGAAGAGTCATTCTCTGATGTGTTGTATGGCATATTGGGATTCTGAGGTATCCTCCGCCTTGTATTGTTCCATCTATAAATATTCCCAGATGAGAAATCCTGTATGTCCCTTTGGAGTTTGGATTTCTTACGATTTATTAACTCTCTCTCCATTACATCTATTTCAGTTTTATATTTCTGATAGATCTTTTGAAATTTTTCTAGACCTTCAAAGTTTTTCAGTTTGGTGCTGAGTCTGGAGATTTCGGTGGCATATTGTTCTAATTTTAATTCCTCATGTTTGGTTAAGATATTTATGAGTTTCAGTGAACAATTGGTTAGAGTCTGTTCCCATTCTCCTTTAAGATTTTCTGATGCCAGGTCAAATGAGGGGAACACCCTGGGGCGTAAGCCTCTAGGGGTCACACGTTGTTTTGTGTAACTGTCAAATATTGCCTTATTCCAGAAGGATTTTGTCTGTTTGATGAGATTGAATTTTAATGAGTGTAGGTCATTGACCCAGTCATCTGCTACTTGAACCTGCGTTATGTCCCCTGTCAGGAGATTATCCATGCAGTTTTTTAATTTAAGTTGTCTTTCATTAATGTCTTGACTAAGACTGAAACTAGAGTTAGGCACACCAGTTGTTGAGGTCTCTGTGTTGGACATATTTGAAAATTAATGTCCCACTAAAACAGCAGAGCGGTACTAGTTTAGTTTGTATGTCACTCAAGATATTATGTATTGTACAATCCGTGCTGGATGACTTGGAATTTGAGGCAAGCTCAACAAGGAATGTGCAAAAGACGGAGTTGGGTAGTCTTCCGCACAGGATTGGTAGTTATGTATTTAGATAAGAATGAAGGCCCCCTCTTATTGAAATAATTACTTGATATTGTAGTGCTTCTTAGGGGTGTGCTACCACTGACACAAAAATGATGTATCGGAATATGGAAAAAGAGAACGTGTGTCTTTGTTTGTGGTGCACCAGAGAGAATTAATTAGAGTCAGTAAAAATTAACCTTTAATTTGTTTATTTAAAAAAACGCGAAATATAAAACCAAAACATAAAAATTGACAAACAAAGTGCAAAATAATGCGTGTTTAAAAACAGCACATGTGGGGACTTGCTTGTGTGTTTTAATGAGTCTCTTTAATGATATATTGATTTGTTGTTAGCGTCTTTGGAAACAGTTTCTTGTCACAAAGTGTGGGAAAAACCTCATATACACTTGTGGCTGTTTTATAAATACACTCCTAGCACTTGAAGTGAGAACTTATTCTTTATATATGTTGCCAAATCTCTTAGTGTGTTGACACCTGTCTTTTGGTATCACTTGCCGCTGGTTGCTAATTTATCTGTGTGTCGACATTTTGATGTCGATATAATCTGACATTTGAAATAACCTGGTTAGGGGCTTTAATTGCCTCCAATTACCTTTTCTTGATACAATTTATTTGTTAATTAGCAACCAAGCAGCTTGTAATAAGATTCAATTATAATATGTAGGCAGGTATTGTTTGCAGCCTCAATTGTCTTGGATATATGGACAATGTTTAGACACTTGAGCTGATGTTGAAATGACCTGGTATGGGGCTTTAATTCCCTCTAATTACCTTTTTCCTATTTCAATCTGTCAGCATTTAAGAATTTAAGCAGCATATTATGAAGACATTTGTAGTAATTGTGCAGGTACTTTGTTACTGCAAGGCTGGTTGATAATATGATGCTGTTAGGTTACAACATACAGACAAGTGCTGATTGCAGCCCCAATTATCTTTAATCCTTATGAACCAAACTGTCAGTGTGTGAGGCAGCACCGATTTGTGAATATTAGTCTGATGGTCACGCTGGTTTCTGAATGTTAATTGACAGTGTGTTGACACTTGTGATGTAGACCAAGTTGATCACTTGAGCTGATCTTGAAATGACCTGGTTTTAGGGGTTTTAATTCCCTCCAATTCCTTATTCCTATTTCAGTTTATCAGCATTTAGTGGCTAAACAGCGTGTAATAGAAACAATTGTAGCGATTATGCAGGTACTTTGTTACTGCAAGGCTGGTTTGATAATATACTGCTGTTACATTTGTAATATGCAAACAGGTATTAATTTACAGCCTCAAAGATCCTCAATTTTTATGGATCAGCGTGTGAAACAGCGCTGATTTGTAAATATTTATCTGATAATTACGCTGTTCGCTGTTTATGCAAGCAGTTTGGTACTGGTATAGATAGATATACAGTGGCTATTTAGGCTCATCAAACTGTGTGATGCTGCTATGCTTGTGCATTTAAAGCAGTCATTCATATGAACAGCCCAAAATGCCGCTAATTCGCAAATCAAGAGGCTGTCAATGGATAAGGTAGCGCTGATCGTCAGTGTGCCTACCAGTGATTTAGCAATAAGACAGTAGAAATATCAGGACAGTATATGTCTCTGCTTTTACAGTCACTGAGTGCTATATAGTGTCACATATAAGGTATAGATGGGACAGCGCTAGCACTTAGCGTGTCTGTCCGTTTTTTAAGCAGTAAGGCAAATAGGATGGCAAGCCTGCCTTTATGCAAGTAGTTTAATACTGGTGCAAATATACAGTGGCTATTTTGGGCTCATTAACCTGTGTAATGCTGCTATGCTTGTGCATTTAAAGCAGTCATTCATATGAACAGCCCAAAACGCCGCTAATTCGCAAATCAAGAGGCTGTCAATGGATAAGGTAGCGCTGATCGTCAGTGTGCCTACTAGTGATTTGGCAATAAGACAGTAGTAATATCAGGACAGTATATATCCCTGCTTTTACAATCACTGAGTGCTATATAGTGTCACATATAAGGTATAGATGGGACAGCGCTAGCACTTAGCGTATCTGTCCGTTTTTTTAGCAGTGAGGCAATTAGGATGGCAAGCCTGCCTTTATGCAAGTAGTTTAATACTGGTGCAAATATACAGTGGCTAATTAGGCTCATCAAACTGTGTAATGCTGCTATGCTTGTGCATTTAAAGCAGTCATTCATATGAATAGCCAAAGATGCCGCTAATTCGCAAATCAAGAGGCTGTAAATGAATAAGGTAGCGCTGATCGTCAGCGTGCCTGCCAGTGGTTTTGCAATATGACAGTAGTAATATCAGGACAGTATATGTCCCTGTTTGTTATAGTTACTGAGTGCTAGGTAGTGTCACATATAAAGTATGAGTACAGCCCTGAAAAGGGCTAACAGTAATAGACGCTAAGTTCAAAATTATGCGTTAAGTTAGAGACAGTGTACACACAAGTACACCCACACGGCCGTGCTGCCGGCGCGCGCGTTTCGCTCCCCGCTTTTTCAAGGCAAGCCGCTCTGCTGCCTTGATGGGGTTTAAATTCTAGATTCAAATTTAACATCGTCCAATGGCCTTAGCTGGTGTGTGGGAGTCTCCTCCCATTGGTTGCTGATGGGTGTGTTCCTTCATAGTAATCACTATGTACACACCGGGAGATTTTTGGATTGTCACATTCTCAGGTAAGTAGAAATGTTTTTAATTATTTTTTGTTTTGTGTTTGTATTTATTTATTCGTTTGGAAATAACTCCTGGTAAGCAAGCATGTAATATGCATACTTGGAGAAGAATAAGATCACAACTAAAATTGGAGATAAGCAGTTTGTAGGAATATTGATGTCTATAACATCTCTCTTGTTAATTCCATTCGGTTAATTGCTGCATACACACTGAGCGATTTTGATATGCTCAAATCCGCCAATTTAATGGATTATTTTCTATTTATTATCTATTTATTATGGGTTTCATATAATTAGTGTAATGAAATAAGGTGAATTTAGACATAAATTCGGATATCTACTGAGGAATTGTTTAATAATTATGAGAAAATTATAGGTGTGTTGATAAGTACTCAATTATAGTACTGGGGCTAAAGAGTCGTGTAATCCTTGTGTGGTGTGTTAGCATCCTTGTGAATTAATACCAAAATTCCGTGCTGGATATAGAGATGTCTAAATATTACCCCACACTAGAGTGTGGGTAAAGAATAAGTTTCTAGTGTAATTGGATCATGGTAATAGAAATAGGAGTTAAGGTTAGGGTTAGGGTTAGGGTTAGGATTAGGGTTAGGGTTAGGGTTAGGGTTTAAGGGTTAGGGTTAGGGTTAGGGTTTAAGGGTTAGGGTTAGGGTTAGGGTTAGGATTAGGGTTAGGGTTTAGTACTAGATTTATATTAGAGTGTTGGGGATGGGATCCAAAGTTGTAACCAATATATGGCGTGCTTGTGTCCTTAGGTGCTGACCCAGGGATGATGTGTTTTGGTGTTGACACCTCTAAGTGTGGCCCCACTTTGGGGTGTGGGTGAAGATAAGGTTTAGGATGTGGTTGGATCGTGATGTCCCTATGCCTCATGAGCTAGATCACTCATGAGTAATGTTTTTGGGTATAGTGCTTATCGTGAATTGAGGAAAAGATAGTAGTGAATAAGGTGAGGTAAAAACAACAAAAAAAATTTAGTGACACTCTGTAATAAACAGCAAAAAAATAGACAAAAAAACCCAATAAAGAACACGTGTGGGAAAGGAGGTGTAGTAAGTATCTTCTCAGTATTATGATAATGGTAAATGAAGTGTCTTTTGATAGGGTGATCTGTATCACCCTGATGCAGTTACTTCTGCTGTCTCAGCGTATCCTTCACTGAGTGTGTATTTATTCTAGCTGGTCTCTATGAAGAAAAACTGTATTGAGGTATCACTTTACAGAAAAGCTGCAAAGCAATTTTCTTCGTTTAGACCTGTGGGGACCATGGTGTTCATAAGAAAGATGAATTTGGTCTCTTGTCGGAGCAATTCCTTATCTTTGTTGCCCCGTCTGATACCCAAATCAACCTTATGCATGCCAAAGGCCTTGAGTCCTCCACATTTACTCTGATGGAATCGCAGAAAGTGTTTTGCGATAGGTGTTAGTATCTTCATATTCTGCTTATCTCTTGGGGCGTTCCTAATGCTGGCAAGGTGTTCAAGTATTCGATGTTTGAGAGGTCTGAGAGTTTTACCTATATATGTCAGATTGCATGGACATGTTAGGCTGTATATGACTCCTGGGGTGTCACATGTGATGTAGTCTCTTATTTGCCAATTTTTCGCAAATTTGTCTTGGAAGGACGTGGTGGTGACCATGATAGAGCATGCTTTGCAGTGGCCACATTTGTATGAACCTTTTTTCTGGATCCTTGGGGGTCCGATTTTCCCTAAGTGACTATGGACCAACATATCTCTTAAGTTGCTACTTCGTCTACAACTTATGTCAATGTGGTCTGTCATGATGCTTTTCAGATCCTTATCAGTTTTAAGTACGTCAGTATGTTTATTCAGGATATGGCGTATGTCTTTCCATTCCTTACAATACGTACCTATGTATCTGACCGTGTTGTTATTCTCTTCCGGATCTTTAGGGTGAGGAATGAGTAGGTCATCTCGATTGTAATTCCTGGCCTCTTTAGCAGCTCTTTTAATGTGGCGTTTACTGTACCCTCTGTTAACCAGTCTATTTCCCAGTTGTTCTGCTCTCAGGTCATATGTCTCTATTTGGGAGCAGTTCCTCTTAGTTCTTAGGAACTCACCCTTGGGTAGACCCTTCAGAACTGGAGGGAAGTGGGAGCTGTCATGGTGTAAAATGGAGTTAGTAGCTGTCTTCTTTCGAAAGACATCCGAGGATATGTGACCATCTTGTTCTATTGTTAATTTAAGATCTAGGAAGGTCACTGTCTCCTGGCTCATGTCTGTCGTGAGTCTGAGGTTCAGCTTGTTGTTGTTGAGTTTATTGATGAATTGGGTGAATAGGTCTATATCTCCCTCCCAGATGATCAGGAGATCATCAATATATCTCAACCACATAAGTATGTGTCCTGTATACTCCTCATTAGACTCAACAAACACGTGCTCTCTCTCCCACCACCCCAGGTACAGGTTCGCATACGTGGGTGCACAAACGCTACCCATCGCAGTCCCCTGTACCTGGAGGTAGAATATATCGTTGCATACAAAAAAGTTTTTCGTGAGAACGAAGTGCAGTAATTTCACAATGAAATCGTTAAAGGGGTCAGTTCTTTCCATGCTCAGAAAGTATTTGGTAGCCTCTATACCGTATTGATGGATTATACTGGTATAGAGGCTCTCTACATCACATGTGATTAACCAACTTTGGTTATTCAATACGACATCTTGAATCTTATTCAATACGTCCATCGTATCTCGGATGTAAGATGGTAGGGTACATACATAATCTTTCAAGAAGTGGTCCACAAATTTGCTGGCATTTTCTGTTAAACTCCCTACCCCTGAGACTATTGGTCTCCCTGGTGGGTTTGTTTCATTCTTATGTATCTTGGGTAGGAGATACAGGGTTGCCACCCTTGGTTCATCTGTTTTTAGGAACTCGTATTGTTTTTTGGTGATGGTGTTATCTCTCAGAGCTCTTTGTAGGATGTTATTGTATATCTCCAAGAAGTTGTCCATCGGATTGAAGTATAATCTCTGATAGCATGTTTTATCATTTAGTTGGCGTTCCAGTTCCTTGATATATCCGGAACGAGGCCATAGGACTACATTGCCCCCTTTATCAGATGGCTTTATTATCGTGTCATCCCATTTTTTGATTTCATCCAAAGCATGTCTTTCCTGCGACGTGAGGTTATCATGAGGGAATCTAGTATGCTTGCATCTTTCCAGTTCATCTAGATCCCTGCTCACTAAGTCCAGGTATACTTTGATTTGGGGACACATGTTAAAGTCTGGGTAAAATTGTGACTTTTTCTTAGGGGTTAGTAGTTTGGAGCCCTTATTACCTGGGCCTTCACTATCATTGGAATCCGTGACATTTTCATTGGATAATTCCTCCATCATGGAGATGACTCTTTGTTCTTCCACAGAGAAGTAATTGGTAATCATAGTTTGTCCATCAGTATTTGCGTCCTGATTTGCACTGGTGACAAGTATGTCATCTCTTTTATGGAAGATTTTTTTAAGAAGGAGTTTTCTTGCAAACAAGTGTAAGTCTCTTTCACAGTCAAATCGATTGAATGACTGAGATGGACTGAATGATAATCCTTTGCCAAGGATCTGTATTTGTGTTGGGGTGAGAATATGTTCTGTCAGGTTGATGACTTTCAGTGTGTCTTGGTCATCTAATACCTGTGCCTTCTCTGATCCCTGTTGTCTTCCCTCCAATCTTTTGTTTGCTTTTTTCGTCTTGTTCCCCCTCCTGATCTTTCGGGGAACCTTCCTATGCCATCCCTGATTTCCCTGGGGGTAACCCCTAAAAAATCCTGGGGTGTGCGTCTAACAGGGGCCTGTTCATAGGAAGAGTCACTCCCTGAAGAGTCATTCTCTGATGTGTTGTATGGCATATTGGGATTCTGAGGTATCCTCCGCCTTGTATTGTTCCATCTATAAATATTCCCAGATGAGAAATCCTGTATGTCCCTTTGGAGTTTGGATTTCTTACGATTTATTAACTCTCTCTCCATTACATCTATTTCAGTTTTATATTTCTGATAGATCTTTTGAAATTTTTCTAGACCTTCAAAGTTTTTCAGTTTGGTGCTGAGTCTGGAGATTTCGGTGGCATATTGTTCTAATTTTAATTCCTCATGTTTGGTTAAGATATTTATGAGTTTCAGTGAACAATTGGTTAGAGTCTGTTCCCATTCTCCTTTAAGATTTTCTGATGCCAGGTCAAATGAGGGGAACACCCTGGGGCGTAAGCCTCTAGGGGTCACACGTTGTTTTGTGTAACTGTCAAATGTTGCCTTATTCCAGAAGGATTTTGTCTGTTTGATGAGATTGAATTTTAATGAGTGTAGGTCATTGACCCAGTCATCTGCTACTTGAACCTGCGTTATGTCCCCTGTCAGGAGATTATCCATGCAGTTTTTTAATTTAAGTTGTCTTTCATTAATGTCTTGACTAAGACTGAAACTAGAGTTAGGCACACCAGTTGTTGAGGTCTCTGTGTTGGACATATTTGAAAATTAATGTCCCACTAAAACAGCAGAGCGGTACTAGTTTAGTTTGTATGTCACTCAAGATATTATGTATTGTACAATCCGTGCTGGATGACTTGGAATTTGAGGCAAGCTCAACAAGGAATGTGCAAAAGACGGAGTTGGGTAGTCTTCCGCACAGGATTGGTAGTTATGTATTTAGATAAGAATGAAGGCCCCCTCTTATTGAAATAATTACTTGATATTGTAGTGCTTCTTAGGGGTGTGCTACCACTGACACAAAAATGATGTATCGGAATATGGAAAAAGAGAACGTGTGTCTTTGTTTGTGGTGCACCAGAGAGAATTAATTAGAGTCAGTAAAAATTAACCTTTAATTTGTTTATTTAAAAAAACGCGAAATATAAAACCAAAACATAAAAATTGACAAACAAAGTGCAAAATAGTGCGTGTTTAAAAACAGCACATGTGGGGACTTGCTTGTGTGTTTTAATGAGTCTCTTTAATGATATATTGATTTGTTGTTAGCGTCTTTGGAAACAGTTTCTTGTCACAAAGTGTGGGAAAAACCTCATATACACTTGTGGCTGTTTTATAAATACACTCCTAGCACTTGAAGTGAGAACTTATTCTTTATATATGTTGCCAAATCTCTTAGTGTGTTGACACCTGTCTTTTGGTATCACTTGCCGCTGGTTGCTAATTTATCTGTGTGTCGACATTTTGATGTCGATATAATCTGACATTTGAAATAACCTGGTTAGGGGCTTTAATTGCCTCCAATTACCTTTTCTTGATACAATTTATTTGTTAATTAGCAACCAAGCAGCTTGTAATAAGATTCAATTATAATATGTAGGCAGGTATTGTTTGCAGCCTCAATTGTCTTGGATATATGGACAATGTTTAGACACTTGAGCTGATGTTGAAATGACCTGGTATGGGGCTTTAATTCCCTCTAATTACCTTTTTCCTATTTCAATCTGTCAGCATTTAAGAATTTAAGCAGCATATTATGAAGACATTTGTAGTAATTGTGCAGGTACTTTGTTACTGCAAGGCTGGTTGATAATATGATGCTGTTAGGTTACAACATACAGACAAGTGCTGATTGCAGCCCCAATTATCTTTAATCCTTATGAACCAAACTGTCAGTGTGTGAGGCAGCACCGATTTGTGAATATTAGTCTGATGGTCACGCTGGTTTCTGAATGTTAATTGACAGTGTGTTGACACTTGTGATGTAGACCAAGTTGACCACTTGAGCTGATCTTGAAATGACCTGGTTTTAGGGGTTTTAATTCCCTCCAATTCCTTATTCCTATTTCAGTTTATCAGCATTTAGTGGCTAAACAGCGTGTAATAGAAACAATTGTAGCGATTATGCAGGTACTTTGTTACTGCAAGGCTGGTTTGATAATATACTGCTGTTACATTTGTAATATGCAAACAGGTATTAATTTACAGCCTCAAAGATCCTCAATTTTTATGGATCAGCGTGTGAAACAGCGCTGATTTGTAAATATTTATCTGATAATTACGCTGTTCGCTGTTTATGCAAGCAGTTTGGTACTGGTATAGATAGATATACAGTGGCTATTTAGGCTCATCAAACTGTGTGATGCTGCTATGCTTGTGCATTTAAAGCAGTCATTCATATGAACAGCCCAAAATGCCGCTAATTCGCAAATCAAGAGGCTGTCAATGGATAAGGTAGCGCTGATCGTCAGTGTGCCTACCAGTGATTTAGCAATAAGACAGTAGAAATATCAGGACAGTATATGTCTCTGCTTTTACAGTCACTGAGTGCTATATAGTGTCACATATAAGGTATAGATGGGACAGCGCTAGCACTTAGCGTGTCTGTCCGTTTTTTAAGCAGTAAGGCAAATAGGATGGCAAGCCTGCCTTTATGCAAGTAGTTTAATACTGGTGCAAATATACAGTGGCTATTTTGGGCTCATTAACCTGTGTAATGCTGCTATGCTTGTGCATTTAAAGCAGTCATTCATATGAACAGCCCAAAATGCCGCTAATTCGCAAATCAAGAGGCTGTCAATGGATAAGGTAGCGCTGATCGTCAGTGTGCCTACCAGTGATTTAGCAATAAGACAGTAGTAATATCAGGACAGTATATATCCCTGCTTTTACAATCACTGAGTGCTATATAGTGTCACATATAAGGTATAGATGGGACAGCGCTAGCACTTAGCGTATCTGTCCGTTTTTTTAGCAGTGAGGCAATTAGGATGGCAAGCCTGCCTTTATGCAAGTAGTATAATACTGGTGCAAATATACAGTGGCTAATTAGGCTCATCAAACTGTGTAATGCTGCTATGCTTGTGCATTTAAAGCAGTCATTCATATGAATAGCCAAAGATGCCGCTAATTCGCAAATCAAGAGGCTGTAAATGAATAAGGTAGCGCTGATCGTCAGCGTGCCTGACAGTGGTTTTGCAATATGACAGTAGTAATATCAGGACAGTATATGTCCCTGTTTCTTATAGTTACTGAGTGCTAGGTAGTGTCACATATAAAGTATGAGTACAGCCCTGAAAAGGGCTAACAGTAATAGACGCTAAGTTCAAAATTATGCGTTAAGTTAGAGACAGTGTACACACAAGTACACCCACACGGCCGTGCTGCCGGCGCGCGCGTTTCGCTCCCCGCTTTTTCAAGGCAAGCCGCTCTGCTGCCTTGATGGGGTTTAAATTCTAGATTCAAATTTAACATCGTCCAATGGCCTTAGCTGGTGTGTGGGAGTCTCCTCCCATTGGTTGCTGATGGGTGTGTTCCTTCATAGTAATCACTATGTACACACCGGGAGATTTTTGGATTGTCACATTCTCAGGTAAGTAGAAATGTTTTTAATTATTTTTTGTTTTGTGTTTGTATTTATTTATTCGTTTGGAAATAACTCCTGGTAAGCAAGCATGTAATATGCATACTTGGAGAAGAATAAGATCACAACTAAAATTGGAGATAAGCAGTTTGTAGGAATATTGATGTCTATAACATCTCTCTTGTTAATTCCATTCGGTTAATTGCTGCATACACACTGAGCGATTTTGATATGCTCAAATCCGCCAATTTAATGGATTATTTTCTATTTATTATCTATTTATTATGGGTTTCATATAATTAGTGTAATGAAATAAGGTGAATTTAGACATAAATTCGGATATCTACTGAGGAATTGTTTAATAATTATGAGAAAATTATAGGTGTGTTGATAAGTACTCAATTATAGTACTGGGGCTAAAGAGTCGTGTAATCCTTGTGTGGTGTGTTAGCATCCTTGTGAATTAATACCAAAATTCCGTGCTGGATATAGAGATGTCTAAATATTACCCCACACTAGAGTGTGGGTAAAGAATAAGTTTCTAGTGTAATTGGATCATGGTAATAGAAATAGGAGTTAAGGTTAGGGTTAGGGTTAGGATTAGGGTTAGGGTTAGGGTTTAAGGGTTAGGGTTAGGGTTAGGGTTTAAGGGTTAGGGTTAGGGTTAGGGTTAGGATTAGGGTTAGGGTTTAGTACTAGATTTATATTAGAGTGTTGGGGATGGGATCCAAAGTTGTAACCAATATATGGCGTGCTTGTGTCCTTAGGTGCTGACCCAGGGATGATGTGTTTTGGTGTTGACACCTCTAAGTGTGGCCCCACTTTGGGGTGTGGGTGAAGATAAGGTTTAGGATGTGGTTGGATCGTGATGTCCCTATGCCTCATGAGCTAGATCACTCATGAGTAATGTTTTTGGGTATAGTGCTTATCGTGAATTGAGGAAAAGATAGTAGTGAATAAGGTGAGGTAAAAACAACAAAAAAAATTTAGTGACACTCTGTAATAAACAGCAAAAAAATAGACAAAAAAACCCAATAAAGAACACGTGTGGGAAAGGAGGTGTAGTAAGTATCTTCTCAGTATTATGATAATGGTAAATGAAGTGTCTTTTGATAGGGTGATCTGTATCACCCTGATGCAGTTACTTCTGCTGTCTCAGCGTATCCTTCACTGAGTGTGTATTTATTCTAGCTGGTCTCTATGAAGAAAAACTGTATTGAGGTATCACTTTACAGAAAAGCTGCAAAGCAATTTTCTTCGTTTAGACCTGTGGGGACCATGGTGTTCATAAGAAAGATGAATTTGGTCTCTTGTCGGAGCAATTCCTTATCTTTGTTGCCCCGTCTGATACCCAAATCAACCTTATGCATGCCAAAGGCCTTGAGTCCTCCACATTTACTCTGATGGAATCGCAGAAAGTGTTTTGCGATAGGTGTTAGTATCTTCATATTCTGCTTATCTCTTGGGGCGTTCCTAATGCTGGCAAGGTGTTCAAGTATTCGATGTTTGAGAGGTCTGAGAGTTTTACCTATATATGTCAGATTGCATGGACATGTTAGGCTGTATATGACTCCTGGGGTGTCACATGTGATGTAGTCTCTTATTTGCCAATTTTTCGCAAATTTGTCTTGGAAGGACGTGGTGGTGACCATGATAGAGCATGCTTTGCAGTGGCCACATTTGTATGAACCTTTTTTCTGGATCCTTGGGGGTCCGATTTTCCCTAAGTGACTATGGACCAACATATCTCTTAAGTTGCTACTTCGTCTACAACTTATGTCAATGTGGTCTGTCATGATGCTTTTCAGATCCTTATCAGTTTTAAGTACGTCAGTATGTTTATTCAGGATATGGCGTATGTCTTTCCATTCCTTACAATACGTACCTATGTATCTGACCGTGTTGTTATTCTCTTCCGGATCTTTAGGGTGAGGAATGAGTAGGTCATCTCGATTGTAATTCCTGGCCTCTTTAGCAGCTCTTTTAATGTGGCGTTTACTGTACCCTCTGTTAACCAGTCTATTTCCCAGTTGTTCTGCTCTCAGGTCATATGTCTCTATTTGGGAGCAGTTCCTCTTAGTTCTTAGGAACTCACCCTTGGGTAGACCCTTCAGAACTGGAGGGAAGTGGGAGCTGTCATGGTGTAAAATGGAGTTAGTAGCTGTCTTCTTTCGAAAGACATCCGAGGATATGTGACCATCTTGTTCTATTGTTAATTTAAGATCTAGGAAGGTCACTGTCTCCTGGCTCATGTCTGTCGTGAGTCTGAGGTTCAGCTTGTTGTTGTTGAGTTTATTGATGAATTGGGTGAATAGGTCTATATCTCCCTCCCAGATGATCAGGAGATCATCAATATATCTCAACCACATAAGTATGTGTCCTGTATACTCCTCATTAGACTCAACAAACACGTGCTCTCTCTCCCACCACCCCAGGTACAGGTTCGCATACGTGGGTGCACAAACGCTACCCATCGCAGTCCCCTGTACCTGGAGGTAGAATATATCGTTGCATACAAAAAAGTTTTTCGTGAGAACGAAGTGCAGTAATTTCACAATGAAATCGTTAAAGGGGTCAGTTCTTTCCATGCTCAGAAAGTATTTGGTAGCCTCTATACCGTATTGATGGATTATACTGGTATAGAGGCTCTCTACATCACATGTGATTAACCAACTTTGGTTATTCAATACGACATCTTGAATCTTATTCAATACGTCCATCGTATCTCGGATGTAAGATGGTAGGGTACATACATAATCTTTCAAGAAGTGGTCCACAAATTTGCTGGCATTTTCTGTTAAACTCCCTACCCCTGAGACTATTGGTCTCCCTGGTGGGTTTGTTTCATTCTTATGTATCTTGGGTAGGAGATACAGGGTTGCCACCCTTGGTTCATCTGTTTTTAGGAACTCGTATTGTTTTTTGGTGATGGTGTTATCTCTCAGAGCTCTTTGTAGGATGTTATTGTATATCTCCAAGAAGTTGTCCATCGGATTGAAGTATAATCTCTGATAGCATGTTTTATCATTTAGTTGGCGTTCCAGTTCCTTGATATATCCGGAACGAGGCCATAGGACTACATTGCCCCCTTTATCAGATGGCTTTATTATCGTGTCATCCCATTTTTTTATTTCATCCAAAGCATGTCTTTCCTGCGACGTGAGGTTATCATGAGGGAATCTAGTATGCTTGCATCTTTCCAGTTCATCTAGATCCCTGCTCACTAAGTCCAGGTATACTTTGATTTGGGGACACATGTTAAAGTCTGGGTAAAATTGTGACTTTTTCTTAGGGGTTAGTAGTTTGGAGCCCTTATTACCTGGGCCTTCACTATCATTGGAATCCGTGACATTTTCATTGGATAATTCCTCCATCATGGAGATGACTCTTTGTTCTTCCACAGAGAAGTAATTGGTAATCATAGTTTGTCCATCAGTATTTGCGTCCTGATTTGCACTGGTGACAAGTATGTCATCTCTTTTATGGAAGATTTTTTTAAGAAGGAGTTTTCTTGCAAACAAGTGTAAGTCTCTTTCACAGTCAAATCGATTGAATGACTGAGATGGACTGAATGATAATCCTTTGCCAAGGATCTGTATTTGTGTTGGGGTGAGAATATGTTCTGTCAGGTTGATGACTTTCAGTGTGTCTTGGTCATCTAATACCTGTGCCTTCTCTGATCCCTGTTGTCTTCCCTCCAATCTTTTGTTTGCTTTTTTCGTCTTGTTCCCCCTCCTGATCTTTCGGGGAACCTTCCTATGCCATCCCTGATTTCCCTGGGGGTAACCCCTAAAAAATCCTGGGGTGTGCGTCTAACAGGGGCCTGTTCATAGGAAGAGTCACTCCCTGAAGAGTCATTCTCTGATGTGTTGTATGGCATATTGGGATTCTGAGGTATCCTCCGCCTTGTATTGTTCCATCTATAAATATTCCCAGATGAGAAATCCTGTATGTCCCTTTGGAGTTTGGATTTCTTACGATTTATTAACTCTCTCTCCATTACATCTATTTCAGTTTTATATTTCTGATAGATCTTTTGAAATTTTTCTAGACCTTCAAAGTTTTTCAGTTTGGTGCTGAGTCTGGAGATTTCGGTGGCATATTGTTCTAATTTTAATTCCTCATGTTTGGTTAAGATATTTATGAGTTTCAGTGAACAATTGGTTAGAGTCTGTTCCCATTCTCCTTTAAGATTTTCTGATGCCAGGTCAAATGAGGGGAACACCCTGGGGCGTAAGCCTCTAGGGGTCACACGTTGTTTTGTGTAACTGTCAAATATTGCCTTATTCCAGAAGGATTTTGTCTGTTTGATGAGATTGAATTTTAATGAGTGTAGGTCATTGACCCAGTCATCTGCTACTTGAACCTGCGTTATGTCCCCTGTCAGGAGATTATCCATGCAGTTTTTTAATTTAAGTTGTCTTTCATTAATGTCTTGACTAAGACTGAAACTAGAGTTAGGCACACCAGTTGTTGAGGTCTCTGTGTTGGACATATTTGAAAATTAATGTCCCACTAAAACAGCAGAGCGGTACTAGTTTAGTTTGTATGTCACTCAAGATATTATGTATTGTACAATCCGTGCTGGATGACTTGGAATTTGAGGCAAGCTCAACAAGGAATGTGCAAAAGACGGAGTTGGGTAGTCTTCCGCACAGGATTGGTAGTTATGTATTTAGATAAGAATGAAGGCCCCCTCTTATTGAAATAATTACTTGATATTGTAGTGCTTCTTAGGGGTGTGCTACCACTGACACAAAAATGATGTATCGGAATATGGAAAAAGAGAACGTGTGTCTTTGTTTGTGGTGCACCAGAGAGAATTAATTAGAGTCAGTAAAAATTAACCTTTAATTTGTTTATTTAAAAAAACGCGAAATATAAAACCAAAACATAAAAATTTACAAACAAAGTGCAAAATAGTGCGTGTTTAAAAACAGCACATGTGGGGACTTGCTTGTGTGTTTTAATGAGTCTCTTTAATGATATATTGATTTGTTGTTAGCGTCTTTGGAAACAGTTTCTTGTCACAAAGTGTGGGAAAAACCTCATATACACTTGTGGCTGTTTTATAAATACACTCCTAGCACTTGAAGTGAGAACTTATTCTTTATATATGTTGCCAAATCTCTTAGTGTGTTGACACCTGTCTTTTGGTATCACTTGCCGCTGGTTGCTAATTTATCTGTGTGTCGACATTTTGATGTCGATATAATCTGACATTTGAAATAACCTGGTTAGGGGCTTTAATTGCCTCCAATTACCTTTTCTTGATACAATTTATTTGTTAATTAGCAACCAAGCAGCTTGTAATAAGATTCAATTATAATATGTAGGCAGGTATTGTTTGCAGCCTCAATTGTCTTGGATATATGGACAATGTTTAGACACTTGAGCTGATGTTGAAATGACCTGGTATGGGGCTTTAATTCCCTCTAATTACCTTTTTCCTATTTCAATCTGTCAGCATTTAAGAATTTAAGCAGCATATTATGAAGACATTTGTAGTAATTGTGCAGGTACTTTGTTACTGCAAGGCTGGTTGATAATATGATGCTGTTAGGTTACAACATACAGACAAGTGCTGATTGCAGCCCCAATTATCTTTAATCCTTATGAACCAAACTGTCAGTGTGTGAGGCAGCACCGATTTGTGAATATTAGTCTGATGGTCACGCTGGTTTCTGAATGTTAATTGACAGTGTGTTGACACTTGTGATGTAGACCAAGTTGACCACTTGAGCTGATCTTGAAATGACCTGGTTTTAGGGGTTTTAATTCCCTCCAATTCCTTATTCCTATTTCAGTTTATCAGCATTTAGTGGCTAAACAGCGTGTAATAGAAACAATTGTAGCGATTATGCAGGTACTTTGTTACTACAAGGCTGGTTTGATAATATACTGCTGTTACATTTGTAATATGCAAACAGGTATTAATTTACAGCCTCAAAGATCCTCAATTTTTATGGATCAGCGTGTGAAACAGCGCTGATTTGTAAATATTTATCTGATAATTACGCTGTTCGCTGTTTATGCAAGCAGTTTGGTACTGGTATAGATAGATATACAGTGGCTATTTAGGCTCATCAAACTGTGTGATGCTGCTATGCTTGTGCATTTAAAGCAGTCATTCATATGAACAGCCCAAAATGCCGCTAATTCGCAAATCAAGAGGCTGTCAATGGATAAGGTAGCGCTGATCGTCAGTGTGCCTAGCAGTGATTTAGCAATAAGACAGTAGAAATATCAGGACAGTATATGTCTCTGCTTTTACAGTCACTGAGTGCTATATAGTGTCACATATAAGGTATAGATGGGACAGCGCTAGCACTTAGCGTGTCTGTCCGTTTTTTAAGCAGTAAGGCAATTAGGATGGCAAGCCTGCCTTTATGCAAGTAGTTTAATACTGGTGCAAATCTACAGTAGCTAATTTAGGCTCATTAACCTGTGTAATGCTGCTATGCTTATGCATTTAAAGCAGTCATTCATATGACCAGCCCAAAATGCCGCTAATTCGCAAATCAAGAGGCTGTCAATGGATAAGGTAGCGCTGATCGTCAGTGTGCCTACTAGTTATTTGGCAATAAGACAGTATTAATATCAGGACAGTATATGTCCCTGCTTTTACAATCACTGAGTGCTATATAGTGTCACATATAAGGTATAGATGGGACAGCGCTAGCACTTAGCGTGTCTGTCCGTTTTTTAAGCAGTAAGGCAAATAGGATGGCAAGCCTGCCATTATGCAAGTAGTTTAATACTGGTGCAAATATACAGTGGCTATTTTGGGCTCATTAACCTGTGTAATGCTGCTATGCTTGTGCATTTAAAGCAGTCATTCATATGAACAGCCCAAAACGCCGCTAATTCGCAAATCAAGAGGCTGTCAATGGATAAGGTAGCGCTGATCGTCAGTGTGCCTACTAGTGATTTGGCAATAAGACAGTAGTAATATCAGGACAGTATATATCCCTGCTTTTACAATCACTGAGTGCTATATAGTGTCACATATAAGGTATAGATGGGACAGCGCTAGCACTTAGCGTATCTGTCCGTTTTTTTAGCAGTGAGGCAATTAGGATGGCAAGCCTGCCTTTATGCAAGTAGTTTAATACTGGTGCAAATATACAGTGGCTAATTAGGCTCATCAAACTGTGTAATGCTGCTATGCTTGTGCATTTAAAGCAGTCATTCATATGAATAGCCAAAGATGCCGCTAATTCGCAAATCAAGAGGCTGTAAATGAATAAGGTAGCGCTGATCGTCAGCGTGCCTGACAGTGGTTTTGCAATATGACAGTAGTAATATCAGGACAGTATATGTCCCTGTTTCTTATAGTTACTGAGTGCTAGGTAGTGTCACATATAAAGTATGAGTACAGCCCTGAAAAGGGCTAACAGTAATAGACGCTAAGTTCAAAATTATGCGTTAAGTTAGAGACAGTGTACACACAAGTACACCCACACGGCCGTGCTGCCGGCGCGCGTTTCGCTCCCCGCTTTTTCAAGGCAAGCCGCTCTGCTGCCTTGATGGGGTTTAAATTCTAGATTCAAATTTAACATCGTCCAATGGCCTTAGCTGGTGTGTGGGAGTCTCCTCCCATTGGTTGCTGATGGGTGTGTTCCTTCATAGTAATCACTATGTACACACCGGGAGATTTTTGGATTGTCACATTCTCAGGTAAGTAGAAATGTTTTTAATTATTTTTTGTTTTGTGTTTGTATTTATTTATTCGTTTGGAAATAACTCCTGGTAAGCAAGCATGTAATATGCATACTTGGAGAAGAATAAGATCACAACTAAAATTGGAGATAAGCAGTTTGTAGGAATATTGATGTCTATAACATCTCTCTTGTTAATTCCATTCGGTTAATTGCTGCATACACACTGAGCGATTTTGATATGCTCAAATCCGCCAATTTAATGGATTATTTTCTATTTATTATCTATTTATTATGGGTTTCATATAATTAGTGTAATGAAATAAGGTGAATTTAGACATAAATTCGGATATCTACTGAGGAATTGTTTAATAATTATGAGAAAATTATAGGTGTGTTGATAAGTACTCAATTATAGTACTGGGGCTAAAGAGTCGTGTAATCCTTGTGTGGTGTGTTAGCATCCTTGTGAATTAATACCAAAATTCCGTGCTGGATATAGAGATGTCTAAATATTACCCCACACTAGAGTGTGGGTAAAGAATAAGTTTCTAGTGTAATTGGATCATGGTAATAGAAATAGGAGTTAAGGTTAGGGTTAGGGTTAGGGTTAGGATTAGGGTTAGGGTTAGGGTTAGGGTTTAAGGGTTAGGGTTAGGGTTAGGGTTAGGGTTTAAGGGTTAGGGTTAGGGTTAGGGTTAGGGTTAGGATTAGGGTTAGGGTTTAGTACTAGATTTATATTAGAGTGTTGGGGATGGGATCCAAAGTTGTAACCAATATATGGCGTGCTTGTGTCCTTAGGTGCTGACCCAGGGATGATGTGTTTTGGTGTTGACACCTCTAAGTGTGGCCCCACTTTGGGGTGTGGGTGAAGATAAGGTTTAGGATGTGGTTGGATCATGATGTCCCTATGCCTCATGAGCTAGATCACTCATGAGTAATGTTTTTGGGTATAGTGCTTATCGTGAATTGAGGAAAAGATAGTAGTGAATAAGGTGAGGTAAAAACAACAAAAAAAAATTTAGTGACACTCTGTAATAAACAGCAAAAAAATAGACAAAAAAACCCAATAAAGAACACGTGTGGGAAAGGAGGTGTAGTAAGTATCTTCTCAGTATTATGATAATGGTAAATGAAGTGTCTTTTGATAGGGTGATCTGTATCACCCTGATGCAGTTACTTCTGCTGTCTCAGCGTATCCTTCACTGAGTGTGTATTTATTCTAGCTGGTCTCTATGAAGAAAAACTGTATTGAGGTATCACTTTACAGAAAAGCTGCAAAGCAATTTTCTTCGTTTAGACCTGTGGGGACCATCGTGTTCATAAGAAAGATGAATTTGGTCTCTTGTCGGAGCAATTCCTTATCTTTGTTGCCCCGTCTGATACCCAAATCAACCTTATGCATGCCAAAGGCCTTGAGTCCTCCACATTTACTCTGATGGAATCGCAGAAAGTGTTTTGCGATAGGTGTTAGTATCTTCATATTCTGCTTATCTCTTGGGGCGTTCCTAATGCTGGCAAGGTGTTCAAGTATTCGATGTTTGAGAGGTCTGAGAGTTTTACCTATATATGTCAGATTGCATGGACATGTTAGGCTGTATATGACTCCTGGGGTGTCACATGTGATGTAGTCTCTTATTTGCCAATTTTTCGCAAATTTGTCTTGGAAGGACGTGGTGGTGACCATGATAGAGCATGCTTTGCAGTGGCCACATTTGTATGAACCTTTTTTCTGGATCCTTGGGGGTCCGATTTTCCCTAAGTGACTATGGACCAACATATCTCTTAAGTTGCTACTTCGTCTACAACTTATGTCAATGTGGTCTGTCATGATGCTTTTCAGATCCTTATCAGTTTTAAGTACGTCAGTATGTTTATTCAGGATATGGCGTATGTCTTTCCATTCCTTACAATACGTACCTATGTATCTGACCGTGTTGTTATTCTCTTCCGGATCTTTAGGGTGAGGAATGAGTAGGTCATCTCGATTGTAATTCCTGGCCTCTTTAGCAGCTCTTTTAATGTGGCGTTTACTGTACCCTCTGTTAACCAGTCTATTTCCCAGTTGTTCTGCTCTCAGGTCATATGTCTCTATTTGGGAGCAGTTCCTCTTAGTTCTTAGGAACTCACCCTTGGGTAGACCCTTCAGAACTGGAGGGAAGTGGGAGCTGTCATGGTGTAAAATGGAGTTAGTAGCTGTCTTCTTTCGAAAGACATCCGAGGATATGTGACCATCTTGTTCTATTGTTAATTTAAGATCTAGGAAGGTCACTGTCTCCTGGCTCATGTCTGTCGTGAGTCTGAGGTTCAGCTTGTTGTTGTTGAGTTTATTGATGAATTGGGTGAATAGGTCTATATCTCCCTCCCAGATGATCAGGAGATCATCAATATATCTCAACCACATAAGTATGTGTCCTGTATACTCCTCATTAGACTCAACAAACACGTGCTCTCTCTCCCACCACCCCAGGTACAGGTTCGCATACGTGGGTGCACAAACGCTACCCATCGCAGTCCCCTGTACCTGGAGGTAGAATATATCGTTGCATACAAAAAAGTTTTTCGTGAGAACGAAGTGCAGTAATTTCACAATGAAATCGTTAAAGGGGTCAGTTCTTTCCATGCTCAGAAAGTATTTGGTAGCCTCTATACCGTATTGATGGATTATACTGGTATAGAGGCTCTCTACATCACATGTGATTAACCAACTTTGGTTATTCAATACGACATCTTGAATCTTATTCAATACGTCCATCGTATCTCGGATGTAAGATGGTAGGGTACATACATAATCTTTCAAGAAGTGGTCCACAAATTTGCTGGCATTTTCTGTTAAACTCCCTACCCCTGAGACTATTGGTCTCCCTGGTGGGTTTGTTTCATTCTTATGTATCTTGGGTAGGAGATACAGGGTTGCCACCCTTGGTTCATCTGTTTTTAGGAACTCGTATTGTTTTTTGGTGATGGTGTTATCTCTCAGAGCTCTTTGTAGGATGTTATTGTATATCTCCAAGAAGTTGTCCATCGGATTGAAGTATAATCTCTGATAGCATGTTTTATCATTTAGTTGGCGTTCCAGTTCCTTGATATATCCGGAACGAGGCCATAGGACTACATTGCCCCCTTTATCAGATGGCTTTATTATCGTGTCATCCCATTTTTTGATTTCATCCAAAGCATGTCTTTCCTGCGACGTGAGGTTATCATGAGGGAATCTAGTATGCTTGCATCTTTCCAGTTCATCTAGATCCCTGCTCACTAAGTCCAGGTATACTTTGATTTGGGGACACATGTTAAAGTCTGGGTAAAATTGTGACTTTTTCTTAGGGGTTAGTAGTTTGGAGCCCTTATTACCTGGGCCTTCACTATCATTGGAATCCGTGACATTTTCATTAGATAATTCCTCCATCATGGAGATGACTCTTTGTTCTTCCACAGAGAAGTAATTGGTAATCATAGTTTGTCCATCAGTATTTGCGTCCTGATTTGCACTGGTGACAAGTATGTCATCTCTTTTATGGAAGATTTTTTTAAGAAGGAGTTTTCTTGCAAACAAGTGTAAGTCTCTTTCACAGTCAAATCGATTGAATGACTGAGATGGACTGAATGATAATCCTTTGCCAAGGATCTGTATTTGTGTTGGGGTGAGAATATGTTCTGTCAGGTTGATGACTTTCAGTGTGTCTTGGTCATCTAATACCTGTGCCTTCTCTGATCCCTGTTGTCTTCCCTCCAATCTTTTGTTTGCTTTTTTCGTCTTGTTCCCCCTCCTGATCTTTCGGGGAACCTTCCTATGCCATCCCTGATTTCCCTGGGGGTAACCCCTAAAAAATCCTGGGGTGTGCGTCTAACAGGGGCCTGTTCATAGGAAGAGTCACTCCCTGAAGAGTCATTCTCTGATGTGTTGTATGGCATATTGGGATTCTGAGGTATCCTCCGCCTTGTATTGTTCCATCTATAAATATTCCCAGATGAGAAATCCTGTATGTCCCTTTGGAGTTTGGATTTCTTACGATTTATTAACTCTATCTCCATTACATCTATTTCAGTTTTATATTTCTGATAGATCTTTTGAAATTTTTCTAGACCTTCAAAGTTTTTCAGTTTGGTGCTGAGTCTGGAGATTTCGGTGGCATATTGTTCTAATTTTAATTCCTCATGTTTGGTTAAGATATTTATGAGTTTCAGTGAACAATTGGTTAGAGTCTGTTCCCATTCTCCTTTAAGATTTTCTGATGCCAGGTCAAATGAGGGGAACACCCTGGGGCGTAAGCCTCTAGGGGTCACACGTTGTTTTGTGTAACTGTCAAATATTGCCTTATTCCAGAAGGATTTTGTCTGTTTGATGAGATTGAATTTTAATGAGTGTAGGTCATTGACCCAGTCATCTGCTACTTGAACCTGCGTTATGTCCCCTGTCAGGAGATTATCCATGCAGTTTTTTAATTTAAGTTGTCTTTCATTAATGTCTTGACTAAGACTGAAACTAGAGTTAGGCACACCAGTTGTTGAGGTCTCTGTGTTGGACATATTTGAAAATTAATGTCCCACTAAAACAGCAGAGCGGTACTAGTTTAGTTTGTATGTCACTCAAGATATTATGTATTGTACAATCCGTGCTGGATGACTTGGAATTTGAGGCAAGCTCAACAAGGAATGTGCAAAAGACGGAGTTGGGTAGTCTTCCGCACAGGATTGGTAGTTATGTATTTAGATAAGAATGAAGGCCCCCTCTTATTGAAATAATTACTTGATATTGTAGTGCTTCTTAGGGGTGTGCTACCACTGACACAAAAATGATGTATCGGAATATGGAAAAAGAGAACGTGTGTCTTTGTTTGTGGTGCACCAGAGAGAATTAATTAGAGTCAGTAAAAATTAACCTTTAATTTGTTTATTTAAAAAAACGCGAAATATAAAACCAAAACATAAAAATTGACAAACAAAGTGCAAAATAGTGCGTGTTTAAAAACAGCACATGTGGGGACTTGCTTGTGTGTTTTAATGAGTCTCTTTAATGATATATTGATTTGTTGTTAGCGTCTTTGGAAACAGTTTCTTGTCACAAAGTGTGGGAAAAACCTCATATACACTTGTGGCTGTTTTATAAATACACTCCTAGCACTTGAAGTGAGAACTTATTCTTTATATATGTTGCCAAATCTCTTAGTGTGTTGACACCTGTCTTTTGGTATCACTTGCCGCTGGTTGCTAATTTATCTGTGTGTCGACATTTTGATGTCGATATAATCTGACATTTGAAATAACCTGGTTAGGGGCTTTAATTGCCTCCAATTACCTTTTCTTGATACAATTTATTTGTTAATTAGCAACCAAGCAGCTTGTAATAAGATTCAATTATAATATGTAGGCAGGTATTGTTTGCAGCCTCAATTGTCTTGGATATATGGACAATGTTTAGAAACTTGAGCTGATGTTGAAATGACCTGGTATGGGGCTTTAATTCCCTCTAATTACCTTTTTCCTATTTCAATCTGTCAGCATTTAAGAATTTAAGCAGCATATTATGAAGACATTTGTAGTAATTGTGCAGGTACTTTGTTACTGCAAGGCTGGTTGATAATATGATGCTGTTAGGTTACAACATACAGACAAGTGCTGATTGCAGCCCCAATTATCTTTAATCCTTATGAACCAAACTGTCAGTGTGTGAGGCAGCACCGATTTGTGAATATTAGTCTGATGGTCACGCTGGTTTCTGAATGTTAATTGACAGTGTGTTGACACTTGTGATGTAGACCAAGTTGACCACTTGAGCTGATCTTGAAATGACCTGGTTTTAGGGGTTTTAATTCCCTCCAATTCCTTATTCCTATTTCAGTTTATCAGCATTTAGTGGCTAAACAGCGTGTAATAGAAACAATTGTAGCGATTATGCAGGTACTTTGTTACTGCAAGGCTGGTTTGATAATATACTGCTGTTACATTTGTAATATGCAAACAGGTATTAATTTACAGCCTCAAAGATCCTCAATTTTTATGGATCAGCGTGTGAAACAGCGCTGATTTGTAAATATTTATCTGATAATTACGCTGTTCGCTGTTTATGCAAGCAGTTTGGTACTGGTATAGATAGATATACAGTGGCTATTTAGGCTCATCAAACTGTGTGATGCTGCTATGCTTGTGCATTTAAAGCAGTCATTCATATGAACAGCCCAAAATGCCGCTAATTCGCAAATCAAGAGGCTGTCAATGGATAAGGTAGCGCTGATCGTCAGTGTGCCTAGCAGTGATTTAGCAATAAGACAGTAGAAATATCAGGACAGTATATGTCTCTGCTTTTACAGTCACTGAGTGCTATATAGTGTCACATATAAGGTATAGATGGGACAGCGCTAGCACTTAGCGTGTCTGTCCGTTTTTTAAGCAGTAAGGCAATTAGGATGGCAAGCCTGCCTTTATGCAAGTAGTTTAATACTGGTGCAAATCTACAGTAGCTAATTTAGGCTCATTAACCTGTGTAATGCTGCTATGCTTATGCATTTAAAGCAGTCATTCATATGACCAGCCCAAAATGCCGCTAATTCGCAAATCAAGAGGCTGTCAATGGATAAGGTAGCGCTGATCGTCAGTGTGCCTACTAGTTATTTGGCAATAAGACAGTATTAATATCAGGACAGTATATGTCCCTGCTTTTACAATCACTGAGTGCTATATAGTGTCACATATAAGGTATAGATGGGACAGCGCTAGCACTTAGCGTGTCTGTCCGTTTTTTAAGCAGTAAGGCAAATAGGATGGCAAGCCTGCCATTATGCAAGTAGTTTAATACTGGTGCAAATATACAGTGGCTATTTTGGGCTCATTAACCTGTGTAATGCTGCTATGCTTGTGCATTTAAAGCAGTCATTCATATGAACAGCCCAAAACGCCGCTAATTCGCAAATCAAGAGGCTGTCAATGGATAAGGTAGCGCTGATCGTCAGTGTGCCTACTAGTGATTTGGCAATAAGACAGTAGTAATATCAGGACAGTATATATCCCTGCTTTTACAATCACTGAGTGCTATATAGTGTCACATATAAGGTATAGATGGGACAGCGCTAGCACTTAGCGTATCTGTCCGTTTTTTTAGCAGTGAGGCAATTAGGATGGCAAGCCTGCCTTTATGCAAGTAGTTTAATACTGGTGCAAATATACAGTGGCTAATTAGGCTCATCAAACTGTGTAATGCTGCTATGCTTGTGCATTTAAAGCAGTCATTCATATGAATAGCCAAAGATGCCGCTAATTCGCAAATCAAGAGGCTGTAAATGAATAAGGTAGCGCTGATCGTCAGCGTGCCTGACAGTGGTTTTGCAATATGACAGTAGTAATATCAGGACAGTATATGTCCCTGTTTCTTATAGTTACTGAGTGCTAGGTAGTGTCACATATAAAGTATGAGTACAGCCCTGAAAAGGGCTAACAGTAATAGACGCTAAGTTCAAAATTATGCGTTAAGTTAGAGACAGTGTACACACAAGTACACCCACACGGCCGTGCTGCCGGCGCGCGCGTTTCGCTCCCCGCTTTTTCAAGGCAAGCCGCTCTGCTGCCTTGATGGGGTTTAAATTCTAGATTCAAATTTAACATCGTCCAATGGCCTTAGCTGGTGTGTGGGAGTCTCCTCCCATTGGTTGCTGATGGGTGTGTTCCTTCATAGTAATCACTATGTACACACCGGGAGATTTTTGGATTGTCACATTCTCAGGTAAGTAGAAATGTTTTTAATTATTTTTTGTTTTGTGTTTGTATTTATTTATTCGTTTGGAAATAACTCCTGGTAAGCAAGCATGTAATATGCATACTTGGAGAAGAATAAGATCACAACTAAAATTGGAGATAAGCAGTTTGTAGGAATATTGATGTCTATAACATCTCTCTTGTTAATTCCATTCGGTTAATTGCTGCATACACACTGAGCGATTTTGATATGCTCAAATCCGCCAATTTAATGGATTATTTTCTATTTATTATCTATTTATTATGGGTTTCATATAATTAGTGTAATGAAATAAGGTGAATTTAGACATAAATTCGGATATCTACTGAGGAATTGTTTAATAATTATGAGAAAATTATAGGTGTGTTGATAAGTACTCAATTATAGTACTGGGGCTAAAGAGTCGTGTAATCCTTGTGTGGTGTGTTAGCATCCTTGTGAATTAATACCAAAATTCCGTGCTGGATATAGAGATGTCTAAATATTACCCCACACTAGAGTGTGGGTAAAGAATAAGTTTCTAGTGTAATTGGATCATGGTAATAGAAATAGGAGTTAAGGTTAGGGTTAGGGTTAGGGTTAGGATTAGGGTTAGGGTTAGGGTTAGGGTTTAAGGGTTAGGGTTAGGGTTAGGGTTAGGGTTTAAGGGTTAGGGTTAGGGTTAGGGTTAGGGTTAGGATTAGGGTTAGGGTTTAGTACTAGATTTATATTAGAGTGTTGGGGATGGGATCCAAAGTTGTAACCAATATATGGCGTGCTTGTGTCCTTAGGTGCTGACCCAGGGATGATGTGTTTTGGTGTTGACACCTCTAAGTGTGGCCCCACTTTGGGGTGTGGGTGAAGATAAGGTTTAGGATGTGGTTGGATCGTGATGTCCCTATGCCTCATGAGCTAGATCACTCATGAGTAATGTTTTTGGGTATAGTGCTTATCGTGAATTGAGGAAAAGATAGTAGTGAATAAGGTGAGGTAAAAACAACAAAAAAAATTTAGTGACACTCTGTAATAAACAGCAAAAAAATAGACAAAAAAACCCAATAAAGAACACGTGTGGGAAAGGAGGTGTAGTAAGTATCTTCTCAGTATTATGATAATGGTAAATGAAGTGTCTTTTGATAGGGTGATCTGTATCACCCTGATGCAGTTACTTCTGCTGTCTCAGCGTATCCTTCACTGAGTGTGTATTTATTCTAGCTGGTCTCTATGAAGAAAAACTGTATTGAGGTATCACTTTACAGAAAAGCTGCAAAGCAATTTTCTTCGTTTAGACCTGTGGGGACCATGGTGTTCATAAGAAAGATGAATTTGGTCTCTTGTCGGAGCAATTCCTTATCTTTGTTGCCCCGTCTGATACCCAAATCAACCTTATGCATGCCAAAGGCCTTGAGTCCTCCACATTTACTCTGATGGAATCGCAGAAAGTGTTTTGCGATAGGTGTTAGTATCTTCATATTCTGCTTATCTCTTGGGGCGTTCCTAATGCTGGCAAGGTGTTCAAGTATTCGATGTTTGAGAGGTCTGAGAGTTTTACCTATATATGTCAGATTGCATGGACATGTTAGGCTGTATATGACTCCTGGGGTGTCACATGTGATGTAGTCTCTTATTTGCCAATTTTTCGCAAATTTGTCTTGGAAGGACGTGGTGGTGACCATGATAGAGCATGCTTTGCAGTGGCCACATTTGTATGAACCTTTTTTCTGGATCCTTGGGGGTCCGATTTTCCCTAAGTGACTATGGACCAACATATCTCTTAAGTTGCTACTTCGTCTCCAACTTATGTCAATGTGGTCTGTCATGATGCTTTTCAGATCCTTATCAGTTTTAAGTACGTCAGTATGTTTATTCAGGATATGGCGTATGTCTTTCCATTCCTTACAATACGTACCTATGTATCTGACCGTGTTGTTATTCTCTTCCGGATCTTTAGGGTGAGGAATGAGTAGGTCATCTCGATTGTAATTCCTGGCCTCTTTAGCAGCTCTTTTAATGTGGCGTTTACTGTACCCTCTGTTAACCAGTCTATTTCCCAGTTGTTCTGCTCTCAGGTCATATGTCTCTATTTGGGAGCAGTTCCTCTTAGTTCTTAGGAACTCACCCTTGGGTAGACCCTTCAGAACTGGAGGGAAGTGGGAGCTGTCATGGTGTAAAATGGAGTTAGTAGCTGTCTTCTTTCGAAAGACATCCGAGGATATGTGACCATCTTGTTCTATTGTTAATTTAAGATCTAGGAAGGTCACTGTCTCCTGGCTCATGTCTGTCGTGAGTCTGAGGTTCAGCTTGTTGTTGTTGAGTTTATTGATGAATTGGGTGAATAGGTCTATATCTCCCTCCCAGATGATCAGGAGATCATCAATATATCTCAACCACATAAGTATGTGTCCTGTATACTCCTCATTAGACTCAACAAACACGTGCTCTCTCTCCCACCACCCCAGGTACAGGTTCGCATACGTGGGTGCACAAACGCTACCCATCGCAGTCCCCTGTACCTGGAGGTAGAATATATCGTTGCATACAAAAAAGTTTTTCGTGAGAACGAAGTGCAGTAATTTCACAATGAAATCGTTAAAGGGGTCAGTTCTTTCCATGCTCAGAAAGTATTTGGTAGCCTCTATACCGTATTGATGGATTATACTGGTATAGAGGCTCTCTACATCACATGTGATTAACCAACTTTGGTTATTCAATACGACATCTTGAATCTTATTCAATACGTCCATCGTATCTCGGATGTAAGATGGTAGGGTACATACATAATCTTTCAAGAAGTGGTCCACAAATTTGCTGGCATTTTCTGTTAAACTCCCTACCCCTGAGACTATTGGTCTCCCTGGTGGGTTTGTTTCATTCTTATGTATCTTGGGTAGGAGATACAGGGTTGCCACCCTTGGTTCATCTGTTTTTAGGAACTCGTATTGTTTTTTGGTGATGGTGTTATCTCTCAGAGCTCTTTGTAGGATGTTATTGTATATCTCCAAGAAGTTGTCCATCGGATTGAAGTATAATCTCTGATAGCATGTTTTATCATTTAGTTGGCGTTCCAGTTCCTTGATATATCCGGAACGAGGCCATAGGACTACATTGCCCCCTTTATCAGATGGCTTTATTATCGTGTCATCCCATTTTTTGATTTCATCCAAAGCATGTCTTTCCTGCGACGTGAGGTTATCATGAGGGAATCTAGTATGCTTGCATCTTTCCAGTTCATCTAGATCCCTGCTCACTAAGTCCAGGTATACTTTGATTTGGGGACACATGTTAAAGTCTGGGTAAAATTGTGACTTTTTCTTAGGGGTTAGTAGTTTGGAGCCCTTATTACCTGGGCCTTCACTATCATTGGAATCCGTGACATTTTCATTGGATAATTCCTCCATCATGGAGATGACTCTTTGTTCTTCCACAGAGAAGTAATTGGTAATCATAGTTTGTCCATCAGTATTTGCGTCCTGATTTGCACTGGTGACAAGTATGTCATCTCTTTTATGGAAGATTTTTTTAAGAAGGAGTTTTCTTGCAAACAAGTGTAAGTCTCTTTCACAGTCAAATCGATTGAATGACTGAGATGGACTGAATGATAATCCTTTGCCAAGGATCTGTATTTGTGTTGGGGTGAGAATATGTTCTGTCAGGTTGATGACTTTCAGTGTGTCTTGGTCATCTAATACCTGTGCCTTCTCTGATCCCTGTTGTCTTCCCTCCAATCTTTTGTTTGCTTTTTTCGTCTTGTTCCCCCTCCTGATCTTTCGGGGAACCTTCCTATGCCATCCCTGATTTCCCTGGGGGTAACCCCTAAAAAATCCTGGGGTGTGCGTCTAACAGGGGCCTGTTCATAGGAAGAGTCACTCCCTGAAGAGTCATTCTCTGATGTATTGTATGGCATATTGGGATTCTGAGGTATCCTCCGCCTTGTATTGTTCCATCTATAAATATTCCCAGATGAGAAATCCTGTATGTCCCTTTGGAGTTTGGATTTCTTACGATTTATTAACTCTCTCTCCATTACATCTATTTCAGTTTTATATTTCTGATAGATCTTTTGAAATTTTTCTAGACCTTCAAAGTTTTTCAGTTTGGTGCTGAGTCTGGAGATTTCGGTGGCATATTGTTCTAATTTTAATTCCTCATGTTTGGTTAAGATATTTATGAGTTTCAGTGAACAATTGGTTAGAGTCTGTTCCCATTCTCCTTTAAGATTTTCTGATGCCAGGTCAAATGAGGGGAACACCCTGGGGCGTAAGCCTCTAGGGGTCACACGTTGTTTTGTGTAACTGTCAAATATTGCCTTATTCCAGAAGGATTTTGTCTGTTTGATGAGATGGCTTTATTATCGTGTCATCCCATTTTTTGATTTCATCCAAAGCATGTCTTTCCTGCGACGTGAGGTTATCATGAGGGAATCTAGTATGCTTGCATCTTTCCAGTTCATCTAGATCCCTGCTCACTAAGTCCAGGTATACTTTGATTTGGGGACACATGTTAAAGTCTGGGTAAAATTGTGACTTTTTCTTAGGGGTTAGTAGTTTGGAGCCCTTATTACCTGGGCCTTCACTATCATTGGAATCCGTGACATTTTCATTGGATAATTCCTCCATCATGGAGATGACTCTTTGTTCTTCCACAGAGAAGTAATTGGTAATCATAGTTTGTCCATCAGTATTTGCGTCCTGATTTGCACTGGTGACAAGTATGTCATCTCTTTTATGGAAGATTTTTTTAAGAAGGAGTTTTCTTGCAAACAAGTGTAAGTCTCTTTCACAGTCAAATCGATTGAATGACTGAGATGGACTGAATGATAATCCTTTGCCAAGGATCTGTATTTGTGTTGGGGTGAGAATATGTTCTGTCAGGTTGATGACTTTCAGTGTGTCTTGGTCATCTAATACCTGTGCCTTCTCTGATCCCTGTTGTCTTCCCTCCAATCTTTTGTTTGCTTTTTTCGTCTTGTTCCCCCTCCTGATCTTTCGGGGAACCTTCCTATGCCATCCCTGATTTCCCTGGGGGTAACCCCTAAAAAATCCTGGGGTGTGCGTCTAACAGGGGCCTGTTCATAGGAAGAGTCACTCCCTGAAGAGTCATTCTCTGATGTGTTGTATGGCATATTGGGATTCTGAGGTATCCTCCGCCTTGTATTGTTCCATCTATAAATATTCCCAGATGAGAAATCCTGTATGTCCCTTTGGAGTTTGGATTTCTTACGATTTATTAACTCTCTCTCCATTACATCTATTTCAGTTTTATATTTCTGATAGATCTTTTGAAATTTTTCTAGACCTTCAAAGTTTTTCAGTTTGGTGCTGAGTCTGGAGATTTCGGTGGCATATTGTTCTAATTTTAATTCCTCATGTTTGGTTAAGATATTTATGAGTTTCAGTGAACAATTGGTTAGAGTCTGTTCCCATTCTCCTTTAAGATTTTCTGATGCCAGGTCAAATGAGGGGAACACCCTGGGGCGTAAGCCTCTAGGGGTCACACGTTGTTTTGTGTAACTGTCAAATATTGCCTTATTCCAGAAGGATTTTGTCTGTTTGATGAGATTGAATTTTAATGAGTGTAGGTCATTGACCCAGTCATCTGCTACTTGAACCTGCGTTATGTCCCCTGTCAGGAGATTATCCATGCAGTTTTTTAATTTAAGTTGTCTTTCATTAATGTCTTGACTAAGACTGAAACTAGAGTTAGGCACACCAGTTGTTGAGGTCTCTGTGTTGGACATATTTGAAAATTAATGTCCCACTAAAACAGCAGAGCGGTACTAGTTTAGTTTGTATGTCACTCAAGATATTATGTATTGTACAATCCGTGCTGGATGACTTGGAATTTGAGGCAAGCTCAACAAGGAATGTGCAAAAGACGGAGTTGGGTAGTCTTCCGCACAGGATTGGTAGTTATGTATTTAGATAAGAATGAAGGCCCCCTCTTATTGAAATAATTACTTGATATTGTAGTGCTTCTTAGGGGTGTGCTACCACTGACACAAAAATGATGTATCGGAATATGGAAAAAGAGAACGTGTGTCTTTGTTTGTGGTGCACCAGAGAGAATTAATTAGAGTCAGTAAAAATTAACCTTTAATTTGTTTATTTAAAAAAACGCGAAATATAAAACCAAAACATAAAAATTGACAAACAAAGTGCAAAATAGTGCGTGTTTAAAAACAGCACATGTGGGGACTTGCTTGTGTGTTTTAATGAGTCTCTTTAATGATATATTGATTTGTTGTTAGCGTCTTTGGAAACAGTTTCTTGTCACAAAGTGTGGGAAAAACCTCATATACACTTGTGGCTGTTTTATAAATACACTCCTAGCACTTGAAGTGAGAACTTATTCTTTATATATGTTGCCAAATCTCTTAGTGTGTTGACACCTGTCTTTTGGTATCACTTGCCGCTGGTTGCTAATTTATCTGTGTGTCGACATTTTGATGTCGATATAATCTGACATTTGAAATAACCTGGTTAGGGGCTTTAATTGCCTCCAATTACCTTTTCTTGATACAATTTATTTGTTAATTAGCAACCAAGCAGCTTGTAATAAGATTCAATTATAATATGTAGGCAGGTATTGTTTGCAGCCTCAATTGTCTTGGATATATGGACAATGTTTAGACACTTGAGCTGATGTTGAAATGACCTGGTATGGGGCTTTAATTCCCTCTAATTACCTTTTTCCTATTTCAATCTGTCAGCATTTAAGAATTTAAGCAGCATATTATGAAGACATTTGTAGTAATTGTGCAGGTACTTTGTTACTGCAAGGCTGGTTGATAATATGATGCTGTTAGGTTACAACATACAGACAAGTGCTGATTGCAGCCCCAATTATCTTTAATCCTTATGAACCAAACTGTCAGTGTGTGAGGCAGCACCGATTTGTGAATATTAGTCTGATGGTCACGCTGGTTTCTGAATGTTAATTGACAGTGTGTTGACACTTGTGATGTAGACCAAGTTGACCACTTGAGCTGATCTTGAAATGACCTGGTTTTAGGGGTTTTAATTCCCTCCAATTCCTTATTCCTATTTCAGTTTATCAGCATTTAGTGGCTAAACAGCGTGTAATAGAAACAATTGTAGCGATTATGCAGGTACTTTGTTACTGCAAGGCTGGTTTGATAATATACTGCTGTTACATTTGTAATATGCAAACAGGTATTAATTTACAGCCTCAAAGATCCTCAATTTTTATGGATCAGCGTGTGAAACAGCGCTGATTTGTAAATATTTATCTGATAATTACGCTGTTCGCTGTTTATGCAAGCAGTTTGGTACTGGTATAGATAGATATACAGTGGCTATTTAGGCTCATCAAACTGTGTGATGCTGCTATGCTTGTGCATTTAAAGCAGTCATTCATATGAACAGCCCAAAATGCCGCTAATTCGTAAATCAAGAGGCTGTCAATGGATAAGGTAGCGCTGATCGTCAGTGTGCCTAGCAGTGATTTAGCAATAAGACAGTAGAAATATCAGGACAGTATATGTCTCTGCTTTTACAGTCACTGAGTGCTATATAGTGTCACATATAAGGTATAGATGGGACAGCGCTAGCACTTAGCGTGTCTGTCCGTTTTTTAAGCAGTAAGGCAATTAGGATGGCAAGCCTGCCTTTATGCAAGTAGTTTAATACTGGTGCAAATCTACAGTAGCTAATTTAGGCTCATTAACCTGTGTAATGCTGCTATGCTTATGCATTTAAAGCAGTCATTCATATGAACAGCCCAAAATGCCGCTAATTCGCAAATCAAGAGGCTGTCAATGGATAAGGTAGCGCTGATCGTCAGTGTGCCTACTAGTTATTTGGCAATAAGACAGTATTAATATCAGGACAGTATATGTCCCTGCTTTTACAATCACTGAGTGCTATATAGTGTCACATATAAGGTATAGATGGGACAGCGCTAGCACTTAGCGTGTCTGTCCGTTTTTTAAGCAGTAAGGCAAATAGGATGGCAAGCCTGCCATTATGCAAGTAGTTTAATACTGGTGCAAATATACAGTGGCTATTTTGGGCTCATTAACCTGTGTAATGCTGCTATGCTTGTGCATTTAAAGCAGTCATTCATATGAACAGCCCAAAACGCCGCTAATTCGCAAATCAAGAGGCTGTCAATGGATAAGGTAGCGCTGATCGTCAGTGTGCCTACTAGTGATTTGGCAATAAGACAGTAGTAATATCAGGACAGTATATATCCCTGCTTTTACAATCACTGAGTGCTATATAGTGTCACATATAAGGTATAGATGGGACAGCGCTAGCACTTAGCGTATCTGTCCGTTTTTTTAGCAGTGAGGCAATTAGGATGGCAAGCCTGCCTTTATGCAAGTAGTTTAATACTGGTGCAAATATACAGTGGCTAATTAGGCTCATCAAACTGTGTAATGCTGCTATGCTTGTGCATTTAAAGCAGTCATTCATATGAATAGCCAAAGATGCCGCTAATTCGCAAATCAAGAGGCTGTAAATGAATAAGGTAGCGCTGATCGTCAGCGTGCCTGACAGTGGTTTTGCAATATGACAGTAGTAATGTCAGGACAGTATATGTCCCTGTTTCTTATAGTTACTGAGTGCTAGGTAGTGTCACATATAAAATATGAGTACAGCCCTGAAAAGGGCTAACAGTAATAGACGCTAAGTTCAAAATTATGCGTTAAGTTAGAGACAGTGTACACCCAAGTACACCCACACGGCCGTGCTGCCGGCGCGCGCGTTTCGCTCCCTGCTTTTTCAAGGCAAGCCGCTCTGCTGCCTTGATGGGGTTTAAATTCTAGATTCAAATTTAACATCGTCCAATGGCCTTAGCTGGTGTGTGGGAGTCTCCTCCCATTGGTTGCTGATGGGTGTGTTCCTTCATAGTAATCACTATGTACACACCGGGAGATTTTTGGATTGTCACATTCTCAGGTAAGTAGAAATGTTTTTAATTATTTTTTGTTTTGTGTTTGTATTTATTTATTCGTTTGGAAATAACTCCTGGTAAGCAAGCATGTAATATGCATACTTGGAGAAGAATAAGATCACAACTAAAATTGGAGATAAGCAGTTTGTAGGAATATTGATGTCTATAACATCTCTCTTGTTAATTCCATTCGGTTAATTGCTGCATACACACTGAGCGATTTTGATATGCTCAAATCCGCCAATTTAATGGATTATTTTCTATTTATTATCTATTTATTATGGGTTTCATATAATTAGTGTAATGAAATAAGGTGAATTTAGACATAAATTCGGATATCTACTGAGGAATTGTTTAATAATTATGAGAAAATTATAGGTGTGTTGATAAGTACTCAATTATAGTACTGGGGCTAAAGAGTCGTGTAATCCTTGTGTGGTGTGTTAGCATCCTTGTGAATTAATACCAAAATTCCGTGCTGGATATAGAGATGTCTAAATATTACCCCACACTAGAGTGTGGGTAAAGAATAAGTTTCTAGTGTAATTGGATCATGGTAATAGAAATAGGAGTTAAGGTTAGGGTTAGGGTTAGGATTAGGGTTAGGGTTATGGTTAGGGTTTAAGGGTTAGGGTTAGGGTTAGGGTTAGGGTTTAAGGGTTAGGGTTAGGGTTAGGGTTAGGGTTAGGATTAGGGTTAGGGTTTAGTACTAGATTTATATTAGAGTGTTGGGGATGGGATCCAAAGTTGTAACCAATATATGGCGTGCTTGTGTCCTTAGGTGCTGACCCAGGGATGATGTGTTTTGGTGTTGACACCTCTAAGTGTGGCCCCACTTTGGGGTGTGGGTGAAGATAAGGTTTAGGATGTGGTTGGATCGTGATGTCCCTATGCCTCATGAGCTAGATCACTCATGAGTAATGTTTTTGGGTATAGTGCTTATCGTGAATTGAGGAAAAGATAGTAGTGAATAAGGTGAGGTAAAAACAACAAAAAAAATTTAGTGACACTCTGTAATAAACAGCAAAAAAATAGACAAAAAAACCCAATAAAGAACACGTGTGGGAAAGGAGGTGTAGTAAGTATCTTCTCAGTATTATGATAATGGTAAATGAAGTGTCTTTTGATAGGGTGATCTGTATCACCCTGATGCAGTTACTTCTGCTGTCTCAGCGTATCCTTCACTGAGTGTGTATTTATTCTAGCTGGTCTCTATGAAGAAAAACTGTATTGAGGTATCACTTTACAGAAAAGCTGCAAAGCAATTTTCTTCGTTTAGACCTGTGGGGACCATGGTGTTCATAAGAAAGATGAATTTGGTCTCTTGTCGGAGCAATTCCTTATCTTTGTTGCCCCGTCTGATACCCAAATCAACCTTATGCATGCCAAAGGCCTTGAGTCCTCCACATTTACTCTGATGGAATCGCAGAAAGTGTTTTGCGATAGGTGTTAGTATCTTCATATTCTGCTTATCTCTTGGGGCGTTCCTAATGCTGGCAAGGTGTTCAAGTATTCGATGTTTGAGAGGTCTGAGAGTTTTACCTATATATGTCAGATTGCATGGACATGTTAGGCTGTATATGACTCCTGGGGTGTCACATGTGATGTAGTCTCTTATTTGCCAATTTTTCGCAAATTTGTCTTGGAAGGACGTGGTGGTGACCATGATAGAGCATGCTTTGCAGTGGCCACATTTGTATGAACCTTTTTTCTGGATCCTTGGGGGTCCGATTTTCCCTAAGTGACTATGGACCAACATATCTCTTAAGTTGCTACTTCGTCTACAACTTATGTCAATGTGGTCTGTCATGATGCTTTTCAGATCCTTATCAGTTTTAAGTACGTCAGTATGTTTATTCAGGATATGGCGTATGTCTTTCCATTCCTTACAATACGTACCTATGTATCTGACCGTGTTGTTATTCTCTTCCGGATCTTTAGGGTGAGGAATGAGTAGGTCATCTCGATTGTAATTCCTGGCCTCTTTAGCAGCTCTTTTAATGTGGCGTTTACTGTACCCTCTGTTAACCAGTCTATTTCCCAGTTGTTCTGCTCTCAGGTCATATGTCTCTATTTGGGAGCAGTTCCTCTTAGTTCTTAGGAACTCACCCTTGGGTAGACCCTTCAGAACTGGAGGGAAGTGGGAGCTGTCATGGTGTAAAATGGAGTTAGTAGCTGTCTTCTTTCGAAAGACATCCGAGGATATGTGACCATCTTGTTCTATTGTTAATTTAAGATCTAGGAAGGTCACTGTCTCCTGGCTCATGTCTGTCGTGAGTCTGAGGTTCAGCTTGTTGTTGTTGAGTTTATTGATGAATTGGGTGAATAGGTCTATATCTCCCTCCCAGATGATCAGGAGATCATCAATATATCTCAACCACATAAGTATGTGTCCTGTATACTCCTCATTAGACTCAACAAACACGTGCTCTCTCTCCCACCACCCCAGGTACAGGTTCGCATACGTGGGTGCACAAACGCTACCCATCGCAGTCCCCTGTACCTGGAGGTAGAATATATCGTTGCATACAAAAAAGTTTTTCGTGAGAACGAAGTGCAGTAATTTCACAATGAAATCGTTAAAGGGGTCAGTTCTTTCCATGCTCAGAAAGTATTTGGTAGCCTCTATACCGTATTGATGGATTATACTGGTATAGAGGCTCTCTACATCACATGTGATTAACCAACTTTGGTTATTCAATACGACATCTTGAATCTTATTCAATACGTCCATCGTATCTCGGATGTAAGATGGTAGGGTACATACATAATCTTTCAAGAAGTGGTCCACAAATTTGCTGGCATTTTCTGTTAAACTCCCTACCCCTGAGACTATTGGTCTCCCTGGTGGGTTTGTTTCATTCTTATGTATCTTGGGTAGGAGATACAGGGTTGCCACCCTTGGTTCATCTGTTTTTAGGAACTCGTATTGTTTTTTGGTGATGGTGTTATCTCTCAGAGCTCTTTGTAGGATGTTATTGTATATCTCCAAGAAGTTGTCCATCGGATTGAAGTATAATCTCTGATAGCATGTTTTATCATTTAGTTGGCGTTCCAGTTCCTTGATATATCCGGAACGAGGCCATAGGACTACATTGCCCCCTTTATCAGATGGCTTTATTATCGTGTCATCCCATTTTTTGATTTCATCCAAAGCATGTCTTTCCTGCGACGTGAGGTTATCATGAGGGAATCTAGTATGCTTGCATCTTTCCAGTTCATCTAGATCCCTGCTCACTAAGTCCAGGTATACTTTGATTTGGGGACACATGTTAAAGTCTGGGTAAAATTGTGACTTTTTCTTAGGGGTTAGTAGTTTGGAGCCCTTATTACCTGGGCCTTCACTATCATTGGAATCCGTGACATTTTCATTAGATAATTCCTCCATCATGGAGATGACTCTTTGTTCTTCCACAGAGAAGTAATTGGTAATCATAGTTTGTCCATCAGTATTTGCACTGGTGACAAGTATGTCATCTCTTTTATGGAAGATTTTTTTAAGAAGGAGTTTTCTTGCAAACAAGTGTAAGTCTCTTTCACAGTCAAATCGATTGAATGACTGAGATGGACTGAATGATAATCCTTTGCCAAGGATCTGTATTTGTGTTGGGGTGAGAATATGTTCTGTCAGGTTGATGACTTTCAGTGTGTCTTGGTCATCTAATACCTGTGCCTTCTCTGATCCCTGTTGTCTTCCCTCCAATCTTTTGTTTGCTTTTTTCGTCTTGTTCCCCCTCCTGATCTTTCGGGGAACCTTCCTATGCCATCCCTGATTTCCCTGGGGGTAACCCCTAAAAAATCCTGGGGTGTGCGTCTAACAGGGGCCTGTTCATAGGAAGAGTCACTCCCTGAAGAGTCATTCTCTGATGTGTTGTATGGCATATTGGGATTCTGAGGTATCCTCCGCCTTGTATTGTTCCATCTATAAATATTCCCAGATGAGAAATCCTGTATGTCCCTTTGGAGTTTGGATTTCTTACGATTTATTAACTCTATCTCCATTACATCTATTTCAGTTTTATATTTCTGATAGATCTTTTGAAATTTTTCTAGACCTTCAAAGTTTTTCAGTTTGGTGCTGAGTCTGGAGATTTCGGTGGCATATTGTTCTAATTTTAATTCCTCATGTTTGGTTAAGATATTTATGAGTTTCAGTGAACAATTGGTTAGAGTCTGTTCCCATTCTCCTTTAAGATTTTCTGATGCCAGGTCAAATGAGGGGAACACCCTGGGGCGTAAGCCTCTAGGGGTCACACGTTGTTTTGTGTAACTGTCAAATATTGCCTTATTCCAGAAGGATTTTGTCTGTTTGATGAGATTGAATTTTAATGAGTGTAGGTCATTGACCCAGTCATCTGCTACTTGAACCTGCGTTATGTCCCCTGTCAGGAGATTATCCATGCAGTTTTTTAATTTAAGTTGTCTTTCATTAATGTCTTGACTAAGACTGAAACTAGAGTTAGGCACACCAGTTGTTGAGGTCTCTGTGTTGGACATATTTGAAAATTAATGTCCCACTAAAACAGCAGAGCGGTACTAGTTTAGTTTGTATGTCACTCAAGATATTATGTATTGTACAATCCGTGCTGGATGACTTGGAATTTGAGGCAAGCTCAACAAGGAATGTGCAAAAGACGGAGTTGGGTAGTCTTCCGCACAGGATTGGTAGTTATGTATTTAGATAAGAATGAAGGCCCCCTCTTATTGAAATAATTACTTGATATTGTAGTGCTTCTTAGGGGTGTGCTACCACTGACACAAAAATGATGTATCGGAATATGGAAAAAGAGAACGTGTGTCTTTGTTTGTGGTGCACCAGAGAGAATTAATTAGAGTCAGTAAAAATTAACCTTTAATTTGTTTATTTAAAAAAACGCGAAATATAAAACCAAAACATAAAAATTGACAAACAAAGTGCAAAATAGTGCGTGTTTAAAAACAGCACATGTGGGGACTTGCTTGTGTGTTTTAATGAGTCTCTTTAATGATATATTGATTTGTTGTTAGCGTCTTTGGAAACAGTTTCTTGTCACAAAGTGTGGGAAAAACCTCATATACACTTGTGGCTGTTTTATAAATACACTCCTAGCACTTGAAGTGAGAACTTATTCTTTATATATGTTGCCAAATCTCTTAGTGTGTTGACACCTGTCTTTTGGTATCACTTGCCGCTGGTTGCTAATTTATCTGTGTGTCGACATTTTGATGTCGATATAATCTGACATTTGAAATAACCTGGTTAGGGGCTTTAATTGCCTCCAATTACCTTTTCTTGATACAATTTATTTGTTAATTAGCAACCAAGCAGCTTGTAATAAGATTCAATTATAATATGTAGGCAGGTATTGTTTGCAGCCTCAATTGTCTTGGATATATGGACAATGTTTAGACACTTGAGCTGATGTTGAAATGACCTGGTATGGGGCTTTAATTCCCTCTAATTACCTTTTTCCTATTTCAATCTGTCAGCATTTAAGAATTTAAGCAGCATATTATGAAGACATTTGTAGTAATTGTGCAGGTACTTTGTTACTGCAAGGCTGGTTGATAATATGATGCTGTTAGGTTACAACATACAGACAAGTGCTGATTGCAGCCCCAATTATCTTTAATCCTTATGAACCAAACTGTCAGTGTGTGAGGCAGCACCGATTTGTGAATATTAGTCTGATGGTCACGCTGGTTTCTGAATGTTAATTGACAGTGTGTTGACACTTGTGATGTAGACCAAGTTGACCACTTGAGCTGATCTTGAAATGACCTGGTTTTAGGGGTTTTAATTCCCTCCAATTCCTTATTCCTATTTCAGTTTATCAGCATTTAGTGGCTAAACAGCGTGTAATAGAAACAATTGTAGCGATTATGCAGGTACTTTGTTACTGCAAGGCTGGTTTGATAATATACTGCTGTTACATTTGTAATATGCAAACAGGTATTAATTTACAGCCTCAAAGATCCTCAATTTTTATGGATCAGCGTGTGAAACAGCGCTGATTTGTAAATATTTATCTGATAATTACGCTGTTCGCTGTTTATGCAAGCAGTTTGGTACTGGTATAGATAGATATACAGTGGCTATTTAGGCTCATCAAACTGTGTGATGCTGCTATGCTTGTGCATTTAAAGCAGTCATTCATATGAACAGCCCAAAATGCCGCTAATTCGCAAATCAAGAGGCTGTCAATGGATAAGGTAGCGCTGATCGTCAGTGTGCCTACCAGTGATTTAGCAATAAGACAGTAGAAATATCAGGACAGTATATGTCTCTGCTTTTACAGTCACTGAGTGCTATATAGTGTCACATATAAGGTATAGATGGGACAGCGCTAGCACTTAGCGTGTCTGTCCGTTTTTTAAGCAGTAAGGCAAATAGGATGGCAAGCCTGCCTTTATGCAAGTAGTTTAATACTGGTGCAAATATACAGTGGCTATTTTGGGCTCATTAACCTGTGTAATGCTGCTATGCTTGTGCATTTAAAGCAGTCATTCATATGAACAGCCCAAAACGCCGCTAATTCGCAAATCAAGAGGCTGTCAATGGATAAGGTAGCGCTGATCGTCAGTGTGCCTACTAGTGATTTGGCAATAAGACAGTAGTAATATCAGGACAGTATATATCCCTGCTTTTACAATCACTGAGTGCTATATAGTGTCACATATAAGGTATAGATGGGACAGCGCTAGCACTTAGCGTATCTGTCCGTTTTTTTAGCAGTGAGGCAATTAGGATGGCAAGCCTGCCTTTATGCAAGTAGTTTAATACTGGTGCAAATATACAGTGGCTAATTAGGCTCATCAAACTGTGTAATGCTGCTATGCTTGTGCATTTAAAGCAGTCATTCATATGAATAGCCAAAGATGCCGCTAATTCGCAAATCAAGAGGCTGTAAATGAATAAGGTAGCGCTGATCGTCAGCGTGCCTGACAGTGGTTTTGCAATATGACAGTAGTAATGTCAGGACAGTATATGTCCCTGTTTCTTATAGTTACTGAGTGCTAGGTAGTGTCACATATAAAATATGAGTACAGCCCTGAAAAGGGCTAACAGTAATAGACGCTAAGTTCAAAATTATGCGTTAAGTTAGAGACAGTGTACACCCAAGTACACCCACACGGCCGTGCTGCCGGCGCGCGCGTTTCGCTCCCTGCTTTTTCAAGGCAAGCCGCTCTGCTGCCTTGATGGGGTTTAAATTCTAGATTCAAATTTAACATCGTCCAATGGCCTTAGCTGGTGTGTGGGAGTCTCCTCCCATTGGTTGCTGATGGGTGTGTTCCTTCATAGTAATCACTATGTACACACCGGGAGATTTTTGGATTGTCACATTCTCAGGTAAGTAGAAATGTTTTTAATTATTTTTTGTTTTGTGTTTGTATTTATTTATTCGTTTGGAAATAACTCCTGGTAAGCAAGCATGTAATATGCATACTTGGAGAAGAATAAGATCACAACTAAAATTGGAGATAAGCAGTTTGTAGGAATATTGATGTCTATAACATCTCTCTTGTTAATTCCATTCGGTTAATTGCTGCATACACACTGAGCGATTTTGATATGCTCAAATCCGCCAATTTAATGGATTATTTTCTATTTATTATCTATTTATTATGGGTTTCATATAATTAGTGTAATGAAATAAGGTGAATTTAGACATAAATTCGGATATCTACTGAGGAATTGTTTAATAATTATGAGAAAATTATAGGTGTGTTGATAAGTACTCAATTATAGTACTGGGGCTAAAGAGTCGTGTAATCCTTGTGTGGTGTGTTAGCATCCTTGTGAATTAATACCAAAATTCCGTGCTGGATATAGAGATGTCTAAATATTACCCCACACTAGAGTGTGGGTAAAGAATAAGTTTCTAGTGTAATTGGATCATGGTAATAGAAATAGGAGTTAAGGTTAGGGTTAGGGTTAGGGTTAGGATTAGGGTTAGGGTTAGGGTTTAAGGGTTAGGGTTAGGGTTAGGGTTTAAGGGTTAGGGTTAGGGTTAGGGTTAGGATTAGGGTTAGGGTTTAGTACTAGATTTATATTAGAGTGTTGGGGATGGGATCCAAAGTTGTAACCAATATATGGCGTGCTTGTGTCCTTAGGTGCTGACCCAGGGATGATGTGTTTTGGTGTTGACACCTCTAAGTGTGGCCCCACTTTGGGGTGTGGGTGAAGATAAGGTTTAGGATGTGGTTGGATCGTGATGTCCCTATGCCTCATGAGCTAGATCACTCATGAGTAATGTTTTTGGGTATAGTGCTTATCGTGAATTGAGGAAAAGATAGTAGTGAATAAGGTGAGGTAAAAACAACAAAAAAATTTAGTGACACTCTGTAATAAACAGCAAAAAAATAGACAAAAAAACCCAATAAAGAACACGTGTGGGAAAGGAGGTGTAGAAAGTATCTTCTCAGTATTATGATAATGGTAAATGAAGTGTCTTTTGATAGGGTGATCTGTATCACCCTGATGCAGTTACTTCTGCTGTCTCAGCGTATCCTTCACTGAGTGTGTATTTATTCTAGCTGGTCTCTATGAAGAAAAACTGTATTGAGGTATCACTTTACAGAAAAGCTGCAAAGCAATTTTCTTCGTTTAGACCTGTGGGGACCATGGTGTTCATAAGAAAGATGAATTTGGTCTCTTGTCGGAGCAATTCCTTATCTTTGTTGCCCCGTCTGACACCCAAATCAACCTTATGCATGCCAAAGGCCTTGAGTCCTCCACATTTACTCTGATGGAATCGCAGAAAGTGTTTTGCGATAGGTGTTAGTATCTTCATATTCTGCTTATCTCTTGGGGCGTTCCTAATGCTGGCAAGGTGTTCAAGTATTCGATGTTTGAGAGGTCTGAGAGTTTTACCTATATATGTCAGATTGCATGGACATGTTAGGCTGTATATGACTCCTGGGGTGTCACATGTGATGTAGTCTCTTATTTGCCAATTTTTCGCAAATTTGTCTTGGAAGGACGTGGTGGTGACCATGATAGAGCATGCTTTGCAGTGGCCACATTTGTATGAACCTTTTTTCTGGATCCTTGGGGGTCCGATTTTCCCTAAGTGACTATGGACCAACATATCTCTTAAGTTGCTACTTCGTCTACAACTTATGTCAATGTGGTCTGTCATGATGCTTTTCAGATCCTTATCAGTTTTAAGTACGTCAGTATGTTTATTCAGGATATGGCGTATGTCTTTCCATTCCTTACAATACGTACCTATGTATCTGACCGTGTTGTTATTCTCTTCCGGATCTTTAGGGTGAGGAATGAGTAGGTCATCTCGATTGTAATTCCTGGCCTCTTTAGCAGCTCTTTTAATGTGGCGTTTACTGTACCCTCTGTTAACCAGTCTATTTCCCAGTTGTTCTGCTCTCAGGTCATATGTCTCTATTTGGGAGCAGTTCCTCTTAGTTCTTAGGAACTCACCCTTGGGTAGACCCTTCAGAACTGGAGGGAAGTGGGAGCTGTCATGGTGTAAAATGGAGTTAGTAGCTGTCTTCTTTCGAAAGACATCCGAGGATATGTGACCATCTTGTTCTATTGTTAATTTAAGATCTAGGAAGGTCACTGTCTCCTGGCTCATGTCTGTCGTGAGTCTGAGGTTCAGCTTGTTGTTGTTGAGTTTATTGATGAATTGGGTGAATAGGTCTATATCTCCCTCCCAGATGATCAGGAGATCATCAATATATCTCAACCACATAAGTATGTGTCCTGTATACTCCTCATTAGACTCAACAAACACGTGCTCTCTCTCCCACCACCCCAGGTACAGGTTCGCATACGTGGGTGCACAAACGCTACCCATCGCAGTCCCCTGTACCTGGAGGTAGAATATATCGTTGCATACAAAAAAGTTTTTCGTGAGAACGAAGTGCAGTAATTTCACAATGAAATCGTTAAAGGGGTCAGTTCTTTCCATGCTCAGAAAGTATTTGGTAGCCTCTATACCGTATTGATGGATTATACTGGTATAGAGGCTCTCTACATCACATGTGATTAACCAACTTTGGTTATTCAATACGACATCTTGAATCTTATTCAATACGTCCATCGTATCTCGGATGTAAGATGGTAGGGTACATACATAATCTATCAAGAAGTGGTCCACAAATTTGCTGGCATTTTCTGTTAAACTCCCTACCCCTGAGACTATTGGTCTCCCTGGTGGGTTTGTTTCATTCTTATGTATCTTGGGTAGGAGATACAGGGTTGCCACCCTTGGTTCATCTGTTTTTAGGAACTCGTATTGTTTTTTGGTGATGGTGTTATCTCTCAGAGCTCTTTGTAGGATGTTATTGTATATCTCCAAGAAGTTGTCCATCGGATTGAAGTATAATCTCTGATAGCATGTTTTATCATTTAGTTGGCGTTCCAGTTCCTTGATATATCCGGAACGAGGCCATAGGACTACATTGCCCCCTTTATCAGATGGCTTTATTATCGTGTCATCCCATTTTTTGATTTCATCCAAAGCATGTCTTTCCTGCGACGTGAGGTTATCATGAGGGAATCTAGTATGCTTGCATCTTTCCAGTTCATCTAGATCCCTGCTCACTAAGTCCAGGTATACTTTGATTTGGGGACACATGTTAAAGTCTGGGTAAAATTGTGACTTTTTCTTAGGGGTTAGTAGTTTGGAGCCCTTATTACCTGGGCCTTCACTATCATTGGAATCCGTGACATTTTCATTGGATAATTCCTCCATCATGGAGATGACTCTTTGTTCTTCCACAGAGAAGTAATTGGTAATCATAGTTTGTCCATCAGTATTTGCGTCCTGATTTGCACTGGTGACAAGTATGTCATCTCTTTTATGGAAGATTTTTTTAAGAAGGAGTTTTCTTGCAAACAAGTGTAAGTCTCTTTCACAGTCAAATCGATTGAATGACTGAGATGGACTGAATGATAATCCTTTGCCAAGGATCTGTATTTGTGTTGGGGTGAGAATATGTTCTGTCAGGTTGATGACTTTCAGTGTGTCTTGGTCATCTAATACCTGTGCCTTCTCTGATCCCTGTTGTCTTCCCTCCAATCTTTTGTTTGCTTTTTTCGTCTTGTTCCCCCTCCTGATCTTTCGGGGAACCTTCCTATGCCATCCCTGATTTCCCTGGGGGTAACCCCTAAAAAATCCTGGGGTGTGCGTCTAACAGGGGCCTGTTCATAGGAAGAGTCACTCCCTGAAGAGTCATTCTCTGATGTGTTGTATGGCATATTGGGATTCTGAGGTATCCTCCGCCTTGTATTGTTCCATCTATAAATATTCCCAGATGAGAAATCCTGTATGTCCCTTTGGAGTTTGGATTTCTTACGATTTATTAACTCTCTCTCCATTACATCTATTTCAGTTTTATATTTCTGATAGATCTTTTGAAATTTTTCTAGACCTTCAAAGTTTTTCAGTTTGGTGCTGAGTCTGGAGATTTCGGTGGCATATTGTTCTAATTTTAATTCCTCATGTTTGGTTAAGATATTTATGAGTTTCAGTGAACAATTGGTTAGAGTCTGTTCCCATTCTCCTTTAAGATTTTCTGATGCCAGGTCAAATGAGGGGAACACCCTGGGGCGTAAGCCTCTAGGGGTCACACGTTGTTTTGTGTAACTGTCAAATATTGCCTTATTCCAGAAGGATTTTGTCTGTTTGATGAGATTGAATTTTAATGAGTGTAGGTCATTGACCCAGTCATCTGCTACTTGAACCTGCGTTATGTCCCCTGTCAGGAGATTATCCATGCAGTTTTTTAATTTAAGTTGTCTTTCATTAATGTCTTGACTAAGACTGAAACTAGAGTTAGGCACACCAGTTGTTGAGGTCTCTGTGTTGGACATATTTGAAAATTAATGTCCCACTAAAACAGCAGAGCGGTACTAGTTTAGTTTGTATGTCACTCAAGATATTATGTATTGTACAATCCGTGCTGGATGACTTGGAATTTGAGGCAAGCTCAACAAGGAATGTGCAAAAGACGGAGTTGGGTAGTCTTCCGCACAGGATTGGTAGTTATGTATTTAGATAAGAATGAAGGCCCCCTCTTATTGAAATAATTACTTGATATTGTAGTGCTTCTTAGGGGTGTGCTACCACTGACACAAAAATGATGTATCGGAATATGGAAAAAGAGAACGTGTGTCTTTGTTTGTGGTGCACCAGAGAGAATTAATTAGAGTCAGTAAAAATTAACCTTTAATTTGTTTATTTAAAAAAACGCGAAATATAAAACCAAAACATAAAAATTGACAAACAAAGTGCAAAATAGTGCGTGTTTAAAAACAGCACATGTGGGGACTTGCTTGTGTGTTTTAATGAGTCTCTTTAATGATATATTGATTTGTTGTTAGCGTCTTTGGAAACAGTTTCTTGTCACAAAGTGTGGGAAAAACCTCATATACACTTGTGGCTGTTTTATAAATACACTCCTAGCACTTGAAGTGAGAACTTATTCTTTATATATGTTGCCAAATCTCTTAGTGTGTTGACACCTGTCTTTTGGTATCACTTGCCGCTGGTTGCTAATTTATCTGTGTGTCGACATTTTGATGTCGATATAATCTGACATTTGAAATAACCTGGTTAGGGGCTTTAATTGCCTCCAATTACCTTTTCTTGATACAATTTATTTGTTAATTAGCAACCAAGCAGCTTGTAATAAGATTCAATTATAATATGTAGGCAGGTATTGTTTGCAGCCTCAATTGTCTTGGATATATGGACAATGTTTAGACACTTGAGCTGATGTTGAAATGACCTGGTATGGGGCTTTAATTCCCTCTAATTACCTTTTTCCTATTTCAATCTGTCAGCATTTAAGAATTTGGTACTTATGTAGTAACTGGGCTGCCGATTTTGAAATCGGGTCCATCGCATCGCATCGCACCCAACCATATCGCATGCGATGCGATGCGATGCGATGCGATGGACCCGATTTTTCCATAGGATTCAATGTTAAAATGGACTGAGTCCATTTTAACATAGAATTCAATGGGAAAAGGGGTCCTTTTCATACCCCTACTATCCAAGTGGGCATGGAGTTGGATATAAACCTGTGGCGAGCGTAGCGAGCCACCGAGCCCGAAGCGTGGCGAGCGTAGCGAGCCCCGCGAGGGGACACAGAATACCGTCCCCTCGCGGGGCTCGCTTCGCTCGCCACGCTTCGGGCTCGGTGGCTCGCTACGCTCGCCACAGGTTTATATCCAACTCCATGCCCACTTGGATAGTAGGGGTATGAAAAGGACCCCTTTTTTCCATTGAATTCCATGTTAAAATGGACTCAGTCCATTTTAACATTGAATCCTATGGAAAAATCGGGTCATCGCATCGCATCGCATCGCATGGTCGTATGCGATGCGATGCGATATCGCATCGCATCGCATCTGATTGTATGCCTTAACTTAAGGCATACAATCAAAAAATCGGCAGCCCAGATACTACATAAGTACCAAGAATTTAAGCAGCATATTATGAAGACATTTGTAGTAATTGTGCAGGTACTTTGTTACTGCAAGGCTGGTTGATAATATGATGCTGTTAGGTTACAACATACAGACAAGTGCTGATTGCAGCCCCAATTATCTTTAATCCTTATGAACCAAACTGTCAGTGTGTGAGGCAGCACCGATTTGTGAATATTAGTCTGATGGTCACGCTGGTTTCTGAATGTTAATTGACAGTGTGTTGACACTTGTGATGTAGACCAAGTTGACCACTTGAGCTGATCTTGAAATGACCTGGTTTTAGGGGTTTTAATTCCCTCCAATTCCTTATTCCTATTTCAGTTTATCAGCATTTAGTGGCTAAACAGCGTGTAATAGAAACAATTGTAGCGATTATGCAGGTACTTTGTTACTGCAAGGCTGGTTTGATAATATACTGCTGTTACATTTGTAATATGCAAACAGGTATTAATTTACAGCCTCAAAGATCCTCAATTTTTATGGATCAGCGTGTGAAACAGCGCTGATTTGTAAATATTTATCTGATAATTACGCTGTTCGCTGTTTATGCAAGCAGTTTGGTACTGGTATAGATAGATATACAGTGGCTATTTAGGCTCATCAAACTGTGTGATGCTGCTATGCTTGTGCATTTAAAGCAGTCATTCATATGAACAGCCCAAAATGCCGCTAATTCGCAAATCAAGAGGCTGTCAATGGATAAGGTAGCGCTGATCGTCAGTGTGCCTAGCAGTGATTTAGCAATAAGACAGTAGAAATATCAGGACAGTATATGTCTCTGCTTTTACAGTCACTGAGTGCTATATAGTGTCACATATAAGGTATAGATGGGACAGCGCTAGCACTTAGCGTGTCTGTCCGTTTTTTAAGCAGTAAGGCAAATAGGATGGCAAGCCTGCCTTTATGCAAGTAGTTTAATACTGGTGCAAATATACAGTGGCTATTTTGGGCTCATTAACCTGTGTAATGCTGCTATGCTTGTGCATTTAAAGCAGTCATTCATATGAACAGCCCAAAACGCCGCTAATTCGCAAATCAAGAGGCTGTCAATGGATAAGGTAGCGCTGATCGTCAGTGTGCCTACTAGTGATTTGGCAATAAGACAGTAGTAATATCAGGACAGTATATATCCCTGCTTTTACAATCACTGAGTGCTATATAGTGTCACATATAAGGTATAGATGGGACAGCGCTAGCACTTAGCGTATCTGTCCGTTTTTTTAGCAGTGAGGCAATTAGGATGGCAAGCCTGCCTTTATGCAAGTAGTTTAATACTGGTGCAAATATACAGTGGCTAATTAGGCTCATCAAACTGTGTAATGCTGCTATGCTTGTGCATTTAAAGCAGTCATTCATATGAATAGCCAAAGATGCCGCTAATTCGCAAATCAAGAGGCTGTAAATGAATAAGGTAGCGCTGATCGTCAGCGTGCCTGCCAGTGGTTTTGCAATATGACAGTAGTAATATCAGGACAGTATATGTCCCTGTTTCTTATAGTTACTGAGTGCTAGGTAGTGTCACATATAAAGTATGAGTACAGCCCTGAAAAGGGCTAACAGTAATAGACGCTAAGTTCAAAATTATGCGTTAAGTTAGAGACAGTGTACACACAAGTACACCCACACGGCCGTGCTGCCGGCGCGCGCGTTTCGCTCCCCGCTTTTTCAAGGCAAGCCGCTCTGCTGCCTTGATGGGGTTTAAATTCTAGATTCAAATTTAACATCGTCCAATGGCCTTAGCTGGTGTGTGGGAGTCTCCTCCCATTGGTTGCTGATGGGTGTGTTCCTTCATAGTAATCACTATGTACACACCGGGAGATTTTTGGATTGTCACATTCTCAGGTAAGTAGAAATGTTTTTAATTATTTTTTGTTTTGTGTTTGTATTTATTTATTCGTTTGGAAATAACTCCTGGTAAGCAAGCATGTAATATGCATACTTGGAGAAGAATAAGATCACAACTAAAATTGGAGATAAGCAGTTTGTAGGAATATTGATGTCTATAACATCTCTCTTGTTAATTCCATTCGGTTAATTGCTGCATACACACTGAGCGATTTTGATATGCTCAAATCCGCCAATTTAATGGATTATTTTCTATTTATTATCTATTTATTATGGGTTTCATATAATTAGTGTAATGAAATAAGGTGAATTTAGACATAAATTCGGATATCTACTGAGGAATTGTTTAATAATTATGAGAAAATTATAGGTGTGTTGATAAGTACTCAATTATAGTACTGGGGCTAAAGAGTCGTGTAATCCTTGTGTGGTGTGTTAGCATCCTTGTGAATTAATACCAAAATTCCGTGCTGGATATAGAGATGTCTAAATATTACCCCACACTAGAGTGTGGGTAAAGAATAAGTTTCTAGTGTAATTGGATCATGGTAATAGAAATAGGAGTTAAGGTTAGGGTTAGGGTTAGGGTTAGGATTAGGGTTAGGGTTAGGGTTTAAGGGTTAGGGTTAGGGTTAGGGTTTAAGGGTTAGGGTTAGGGTTAGGGTTAGGGTTAGGATTAGGGTTAGGGTTTAGTACTAGATTTATATTAGAGTGTTGGGGATGGGATCCAAAGTTGTAACCAATATATGGCGTGCTTGTGTCCTTAGGTGCTGACCCAGGGATGATGTGTTTTGGTGTTGACACCTCTAAGTGTGGCCCCACTTTGGGGTGTGGGTGAAGATAAGGTTTAGGATGTGGTTGGATCGTGATGTCCCTATGCCTCATGAGCTAGATCACTCATGAGTAATGTTTTTGGGTATAGTGCTTATCGTGAATTGAGGAAAAGATAGTAGTGAATAAGGTGAGGTAAAAACAACAAAAAAAATTTAGTGACACTCTGTAATAAACAGCAAAAAAATAGACAAAAAAACCCAATAAAGAACACGTGTGGGAAAGGAGGTGTAGTAAGTATCTTCTCAGTATTATGATAATGGTAAATGAAGTGTCTTTTGATAGGGTGATCTGTATCACCCTGATGCAGTTACTTCTGCTGTCTCAGCGTATCCTTCACTGAGTGTGTATTTATTCTAGCTGGTCTCTATGAAGAAAAACTGTATTGAGGTATCACTTTACAGAAAAGCTGCAAAGCAATTTTCTTCGTTTAGACCTGTGGGGACCATGGTGTTCATAAGAAAGATGAATTTGGTCTCTTGTCGGAGCAATTCCTTATCTTTGTTGCCCCGTCTGATACCCAAATCAACCTTATGCATGCCAAAGGCCTTGAGTCCTCCACATTTACTCTGATGGAATCGCAGAAAGTGTTTTGCGATAGGTGTTAGTATCTTCATATTCTGCTTATCTCTTGGGGCGTTCCTAATGCTGGCAAGGTGTTCAAGTATTCGATGTTTGAGAGGTCTGAGAGTTTTACCTATATATGTCAGATTGCATGGACATGTTAGGCTGTATATGACTCCTGGGGTGTCACATGTGATGTAGTCTCTTATTTGCCAATTTTTCGCAAATTTGTCTTGGAAGGACGTGGTGGTGACCATGATAGAGCATGCTTTGCAGTGGCCACATTTGTATGAACCTTTTTTCTGGATCCTTGGGGGTCCGATTTTCCCTAAGTGACTATGGACCAACATATCTCTTAAGTTGCTACTTCGTCTACAACTTATGTCAATGTGGTCTGTCATGATGCTTTTCAGATCCTTATCAGTTTTAAGTACGTCAGTATGTTTATTCAGGATATGGCGTATGTCTTTCCATTCCTTACAATACGTACCTATGTATCTGACCGTGTTGTTATTCTCTTCCGGATCTTTAGGGTGAGGAATGAGTAGGTCATCTCGATTGTAATTCCTGGCCTCTTTAGCAGCTCTTTTAATGTGGCGTTTACTGTACCCTCTGTTTCCGCTTTGGGGGCCAGAAACAGTTGCCAGGGCAACCCTGGGCATGGCAAGGTGCTTAAGGGGGCCTGGACCCGCCCACTTCCGCTTTGGGGGCCAGGAACAGTTGCCAGGGCAACCCTGGGCATGGCAGGGGGCTTAAGGGGGCCTGGACCCGCCCACTTCCGCTTTTGGGACCAGCAACAGTTGTCAGGGCAAGCCTGAGCATGGCAGGGGGCTGGAGGGCGCCAGGCCCCGCCCACTTCCGCTTTGGGGCCCAGCAACAGTTGTTAGGGCAAGACTGGGCATGGCAGGGGGCTGGAGGGCGCCAGGCCCCGCCCACTTCCGCTTTGGGGCCCAGCAACAGTTGCCAGGGCAAGCCTGGGCATGGCTGGGGGCTGGAGGGCACAAGGCCCGCCCACTTCCGCTTTGGGGCCCAGCAACAGTTGCCAGGGCAAGCCTGGGCATGGCAGGGGGCTGGAGGGCACAAGGCCCCGGCCACTTCCGCTTTGGGGCCCAGCAGCAGTTGCCAGGGCATGGCTGGGCATGGCAGGGGGTTGGAGGCAATGTTCCCTCTTATTTTATGAAGGCTGTGTGCGGCAAAAGATTTTGGCTGTGCAACTTTGGAAGGAAATTTACATTTTTGTGCGTCACTTATATATAACTGGAAAATGACGTTCAGCATTTGTGTTAACTTTACTTCAAAATGATATTAAACATTTAAACATTCAAAACACAGCACACAATGTAGTTAATGGGTGAAACACACATTAATTGAGTCCACAACTGCAAAAAGGGACCACTGCTGCTTTGTGCGCTCTGTTGTAATGTCTGTGCGCACGCTTGTCGAGTTGTGTGCGCGCGCACGTGCGCACAGCTTAGAGGGAACACTGGTTGGAGGGCGCCAGGCCCCGCCCACATCCGCTTTGGAGGCCAGCAATAGTTCTCAGGGCAAGCCTGGGCATGGCAGGGGGCTTGAGGGCGCCTGGCCCCGCCCACTTCCGCTTTGGGGGCCAGCAACAGTTGTCAGGGCAAACCTGGGCATGGCAGGGGGCTGGAGGGCGCCTGGCCACGCCCACTTCCGCTTTGGGGCCCAGCAACAGTTGCCAGGGCAAGCCTGGGCATGGCAGGGGGCTGGAGGGCGCCAGGCCCTGCCCACTTATGCTCTGGGGGCGAGCAACAGTTGCCAGGGCAATCTTGGGCATGGCTGGGGGCTTGAGGGCGCCTGTCCCCGCCCACTTCCGCTTTGGGGCCCAGCAACAGTTGCAAGGGCAACCCTGGGCATGGCAGGGGGCTTGAGGGCGCCTGTCCCCGCCCACTTCCGCTTTGGGGGCCAGCAACAGTTGTCAGAGCAACCCTGGGCATGGCAGGGGGCTTGAGGGCGCCAGGCCCCGCCCACTTTCGCTTTGGGGGCCAGCAACAGTTTCCAGGGCAACCCTGGGCAAGGCAGGGGGCTTGAGGTCTCCTGGCCCCGCCCACCTCCGCTTTGGGGCCCAGCAACAGTTGCCAGGGCAAGCCTGGGCATGGCAGGGGGCTTGAGGGCGCCTGGCCCCGCCCACTTCTGCTTTGGGGCCCAGCAACAGTTGCCAGGGCAAGCCTGGGCATGGCAGGGGGCTGGAGGGCACCAGGCCCCGCCCACTTCCGCTTTAGGGCCCAGCAATAGTTGCCAGGGCATGGCTGGGCATGGCAGGGGGCTGGAGGGCGCCAGGCCCCGCCCACATCCGCTTTGGAGGCCAGCAACAGTTGCCAGGGCAAGCCTGGGCATGGCTGGGGGCTGGAGGGCGCCAGGCCCCGCCCACTTCCGCTTTGGGGCCCAGCAACAGTTGCCAGGGCAAGCCTGTGCATGGCAGGGGGCTGGAGGGTGCCAGGCCCCGCCCACTTCCGCTTTTGGGCCCAGCAACAGTTGCCAGGGCAAGCCTGGGCATGGCAGGGGGCTGGAGGGCGCCAGGCCCCGCCCACTTCCGCTTTGGGGCCCAGCAACAGTTGCCAGGGCAACCCTGTGCATGGCTGGGGGCTGGAGGGTGCCAGGCCCCGCCCACTTCCGCTTTTGGGCCCAGCAACAGTTGCCAGGGCAAGCCTGAGCATGGCAGGGGGCTGGAGGGCGCCAGGCCCCGCCCACTTCCGCTTTGGGGCCCAGCAACAGTTGTCAGGGCAAGACTGGGCATGGCAGGGGGCTGGAGGGCACCAGGCCCCGCCCACTTCCGCTTTTGGGGCCAGCAACAGTTGCCAGGGTAACCCAGGGCATGGCAGGATGCTGGAGGCCTCCAGGCCCCGCCCACATCCGATTTTGGGGCCAGCAACAGTTGTCAGGGCAAGCTTGGGCATGGCAGGGGGCTGGAGGGCGCCAGGCCCCGCCCACTTCCTCTTTTGGGCCCAGCAACAGTTGCCAGGGCAAGCCTGGGCATGGCTGGAGCTGGAGGGCGCCTGGCCCCGCCCACTTCCGCTTTGGGGGCCAGCAAAAGTTGCCAGGGCAAGCCTGGGCATGGCAGGGGGCTTAAGGGCGCCAGGACCCGCCCACTTCCGCTTCGAGGCCCAGCAACAGTTGCCAGGGCAAGCCTGGGCATGGCAGGGGGCTGGAGAGCATCAGGACCCGCCCACTTCCGCTTCGGGGCCCAGCAGCAGTTGCCAGGGCAAGCCTGGGCATGGCAGGGGGCTGGAGGGCGCCAGGCCCCGCCCACTTCCGCTTTGGAGCCCAGCAACAGTTGCCAGGGAAAGCCTGGGCATGGCAGGGTCCTGGAGGGCGCCAGGCCCCGCCCACTTCCGCTTTGGGGCCCAGAAACAGTTGCCAGGGCAAGCCTGGGCATGGCTTGGCATGGCAGGGGGCTGGAGGGCGCCAGGCTCCGCCCTCTTCAGCTTTGGGGCCCAGCAAAAGTTGCCAGGGCAAGCCTGGGCATGGCAGGGGGCTGGAGGGTGCCAGGACCCGCCCACATCCGCTTTGGAGGCCAGCAACAGTTGCCAGGGCAACCCTGGGCATGGAAGGGGGCTGGAGGGCGCCAGGCCCCGCCCACTTCCTCTTTTGGGCCCAGAAACAGTTGCCAGGGCAAGCTTTGGCATGGCTGGGCATGGCAGGGGGCTGGAGGGCGCCAGGCCCCGCCCACTTCCGCTTGGGGGCCCAGCAACAGTTGCCAGGGCATGGCTGGGCATGGCAGGGGGCTGGAGGGCGCCAGGCCCCGCCCACATCCGCTTTGGAGGCCAGCAACAGTTGCCAGGGCAAGCCTGGGCATGGCAGGGGGCTTGAGGGCGCCTGGCCCCGCCCACTTCCGCTTTGGGGGCCAGCAACAGTTGCCAGGGCAAGCCTGGGCATGGCAGGGGGCTGGAGGCCGCCAGGCCCCGACCACTTCCGCTTTGGGGTCCAGCAACAGTTGCCAGGGCAAGCCTGTGCATGGCAGGGGGCTGGAGGGCGCCAGGCCCCGCCCACTTCCGCTTTGGGACCCAGCAACAGTTGCCAGGGCAAGCCTGGGCATGGCTGGGGGCTGGAGGGCGCCAGGCCCCGCCCACTTCCGCTTTGGGGCCCAGCAACAGTTGCCAGGGCATGCCTGTGCATGGCAGGGGGCTGGAGGGTGCCAGGCCCCGCCCACTTCCGCTTTTGGGCCCAGCAACAGTTGCCAGGGCAAGCCTGGGCATGGCCGGGCATGGCAGGGGGCTGGAGGGCGCCAGGCCCCGCCCACTTCCGCTTTGGGGCCCAGCAACAGTTGCCAGGGCAAGCCTGTGCATGGCAGGGGGCTGGAGGGTGCCAGGCCCCGCCCACTTCCGCTTTTGGGCCCAGCAACAGTTGCCAGGGCAAGCCTGAGCATGGCAGGGGGCTGGAGGGCGCCAGGCCCCGCCCACTTCCGCTTTGGGGCCCAGCAACAGTTGTCAGGGCAAGACTGGGCATGGCAGGGGGCTGGAGGGCGCCAGGCCCCGCCCACTTCCGCTTTTGGGGCCAGCAACAGTTGCCAGGGTAACCCAGGGCATGGCAGGATGCTGGAGGCCTCCAGGCCCCGCCCACATCCGATTTTGGGGCCAGCAACAGTTGCCAGGGCAAGCTTGGGCATGGCAGGGGGCTGGAGGGCGCCAGGCCCCGCCCACTTCCTCTTTTGGGCCCAGCAACAGTTGCCAGGGCAAGCCTGGACATGGCTGGGCATGGCAGGGGGCTGGAGGGCGCCAGGCACCGCCCACTACCGCTTTGGGGCCCAGCAACAGTTGCCAGGGCAAGCCTGTGCATGGCAGGGGGCTGGAGGGTGCCAGGCCCCGCCCACTTCCGCTTTTGGGCCCAGCAACAGTTGCCAGGGCAAGCCTGGGCATGGCTGGGCATGGCAGGGGGCTGGAGGGCGCCAGGCCCCGCCCACTTCCGCTTTGGGGCCCAGCAACAGTTGCCAGGGCATGCCTGTGCATGGCAGGGGGCTGGAGGGTGCCAGGCCCCGCCCACTTCCGCTTTTGGGCCCAGCAACAGTTGCCAGGGCAAGCCTGGGCATGGCCGGGCATGGCAGGGGGCTGGAGGGCGCCAGGCCCCGCCCACTTCCGCTTTGGGGCCCAGCAACAGTTGTTAGGGCAAGACTGGGCATGGCAGGGGGCTGGAGGGCGCCAGGCCCCGCCCACTTCATCTTTGGGGCCCAGCAACAGTTGCCAGGGCAAGCCTGGGCATGGCTGGGGGCTGGAGGGCACAAGGCCCCGCCCACTTCCGCTTTGGGGCCCAGCAACAGTTGCCAGGGCAAGCCTGGGCATGGCAGGGGGCTGGAGGGCACAAGGCCCCGGCCACTTCCGCTTTGGGGCCCAGCAGCAGTTGCCAGGGCATGGCTGGGCATGGCAGGGGGTTGGAGGGCGCCAGGCCCCGCCCACATCCGCTTTGGAGGCCAGCAACAGTTGCCAGGGCAATCCTGGGCATGGCAGGGGGCTTGAGGGCGCCTGGCCCCGCCCACGTCCGCTTTGGGGGCCAGCAACAGTTGCCAGGGCAACCCTGGGCATGCCAGGGGGCTTGAGGGCGCTAGGCCCCGCCCACTTTCACTTTGGGGACCAGCAACAGTTGCCAGGGCAAGCCTGGGCATGGCAGGGGGCTGGAGGGTGGTTAGCCCCGCCCACTTCTGCTTTTGGGCCCAGCAACAGTTGCCAGGGCAATCCTGGGCATGGTTGGGGGCTGGAGGGCGCCAGGCCCCGCCCACTTCCGCTTTGGGGCCCAGCAACAAGCCTGGGCATGGCAGGGGGCTTGAGGGTGCCAGGCCCCACCGACTTCCGCTTTGGGGCCCAGCAACAGTTGCCAGGGCAAGCATGGGCATGGCTGGGCATGGCAGGGGGCTGGAGGGCGCCAGGCCCCGCAGACTTCCGCTTTGGGGCCCAGCAACAGTTGCGAGGGCAAGCATGGGCAAGGCTGGGCATGGCAGGTGGCTGGAGGGCGCCAGGCCCCGCCCACATCCGCTTTTGGGCCCAGCAACAGTTGCCAGGGCAAGCCTGGGCATGGCTGGGCATGGCAGGGGGCTGGAGGGCGCCAGGCCCCGCCAACATCCGCTTTGGAGGCCAGCAACAGTTGCCAGGGCAACCCTGGGCACGGCAGGGGGCTTGAGGGCGCTAGGCCCCGCCCACTTCCGCTTTGGGGGCCAGCAACATTTGCCAGGGCAAGCCTGGGCATGGCAGGGGGCTGGAGGGCGCATGGCCCCGCCCACTTCCGCTTTGGGGCCCAGCAACAGTTGTTAGGGAAACCCTGGGCATGGCAGGGGGCTTGAGGGTGCCAGGCCCCGCCCACTTCCGCTTTTGGGCCCAGCAACAGTTGCCAGGGCAAGCCTGGGCATGGCTGGGCATGGCAGGTGGCTGGAGGGCGCCAGGCCCCACCCACTTCCGCTTTGGGGCCCAGCAACAGTTGCCAGGGCAAGCCTGGGCGACCAAAGGCATGGCAGGGGGCTGGAGGGCACCAGGCCCTGCCCACATCCGCTTTGGAGCCCAGCAACAGTTGCCAGGGCAACCCTGGGCATGGCAGGGGGCTTGAGGGCGCCTGGCCCCGCCCCCTTCCGCTTTGGGGCCCAGCAACAGTTGCCAGGGCAAGCATGGGCATGGCAGGGGGCTGGAGGGCGCCAGGTCCCGCCCACTTCCGCTTTGGGGCCCAGCAACAGTTGCCAGGGCAAGCCTGGGCATGGCAGGGGGCTGATGGAAGCCAGGCCCCGCCCACTTCCGCTTTGGGGCCCAGCAACAGTTGCCAGGGCAAGCCTGGGCATGGCAGGGGGCTGGAGGGGGGCAGGCCCCGCCCACTTCCGCTTTGGGGCCCAGCAACAGTTGCCAGGGCAAGCCTGGGCATGGCAGGGGGCTGGAGGGGGGCAGGCCCCGCCCACTTCCGCTTTGGGGCCCAGCAACAGTTGCCAGGGCAACCCAGGGCATGGCAGGATGCTGGAGGGCGCCAAGCCCCGCCCACATCCGCTTTGGGGCCCAACAACAGTTGCCAGGGAAACCCTGGGCATGGCAGGGGACTGGAGGGTGCCAGACCCCGCCCACTTCCGCTTTGTAGGCCAGCAACAGATGCCAGGGCAAGCCTGGGCATGGCAGGGGGCTGGAGGGAGCCAGGCCCCGCCCACTTCCGCTTTGGGAGCCAGCAACAGTTGCCAGGGCAACCCAGGGCATGGCAGGATGCTGGAGGGTGCCAGGCCCCGCCAACATCCGCTTTGGGGCCCAGCAACAGTTGCCAGGGCAACCCTGGGCATGGCAGGGGGCTTGAGGGCGCCAGGCCCCGCCTACTTCCGCTTTGGAGGCCAGAAACAGTTGCCAGGGCAAGCCTGGGCATGGCAGGGGGCTGGAAGCCGCCTGTCCCCGCCCACTTCCGCTTTGGGGTCCAGCAACAGTTGCCAGGGCAAGCCTGTGCATGGCAGGGGGCTGGAGGGCGCCAGGCCCCGCCCACTTCCGCTTTGGGACCCAGCAACAGTTGCCAGGGCAAGCCTGGGCATGGCTGGGGGCTGGAGGGTGCCAGGCCACGCCCACTTCCGCTTTTGGGCCCAGCAACAGTTGCCTGGGCAAGCCTGAGCATGGCAGGGGGCTGGAGGGCGCCAGGCCCCGCCCACTTCCGCTTTGGGGCCCAGCAACAGTTGTCAGGGCAAGACTGGGCATGGCAGGGGGCTGGAGGGCGCCAGGCCCCGCCCACTTCCGCTTTTGGGGCCAGCAACAGTTGCCAGGGTAACCCAGGGCATGGCAGGATGCTGGAGGCCTCCAGGCCCCGCCCACATCCGATTTTGGGGCCAGCAACAGTTGCCAGGGCAAGCTTGGGCATGGCAGGGGGCTGGAGGGCGCCAGGCCCCGCCCACTTCCTCTTTTGGGCCCAGCAACAGTTGCCAGGGCAAGCCTGGGCATGGCTGGAGCTGGAGGGCGCCTGGCCCCGCCCACTTCCGCTTTGGGGGCCAGCAAAAGTTGCCAGTGCAAGCCTGGGCATGGCAGGGGGCTTAAGGGCGCCAGGACCCGCCCACTTCCGCTTCGAGGCCCAGCAACAGTTGCCAGGGCAAGCCTGGGCATGGCAGGGGGCTGGAGAGCATCAGGACCCGCCCACTTCCGCTTCGGGGCCCAGCAACAGTTGCCAGGGCAAGCCTGGGCATGGCAGGGGGCTGGAGGGCGCCAGGCCCCGCCCACTTCCGCTTTGGAGCCCAGCAACAGTTGCCAGGGAAAGCCTGGGCATGGCAGGGTCCTGGAGGGCGCCAGGCTCCGCCCACTTCCGCTTTGGGGCCCAGAAACAGTTGCCAGGGCAAGCCTGGGCATGGCTGGGCATGGCAGGGGGCTGGAGGGCGCCAGGCTCCGCCCTCTTCAGCTTTGGGGCCCAGCAAAAGTTGCCAGGGCAAGCCTGGGCATGGCAGGGGGCTGGAGGGTGCCAGGACCCGCCCACATGCGCTTTGGAGGCCAGCAACAGTTGCCAGGGCAACCCTGGGCATGGCAGGGGGCTGGAGGGCGCCAGGCCCCGCCCACTTCCTCTTTTGGGCCCAGCAACAGTTGCCAGGGCAAGCTTGGGCATGGCTGGGCATGGCAGGGGGCTGGAGGGTGCCAGGCCTCGCCCACTTCCGCTTTAGGGCCCAGCAATAGTTGCCAGGGCATGGCTGGGCATGGCAGGGGGCTGGAGGGCTCCTGGCCCCGCCCACCTCCGCTTTGGGGCCCAGCAACAGTTGCCAGGGCAAGCCTGGGCATGGCAGGGGGCTTGAGGGCGCCTGGCCCCGCCCACTTCCGCTTTGGGGGCCAGCAACAGTTGTCAGGGCAACCCTGGGCATGGCAGGGGGCTTAAGGGCGCCAGGCCCCGCCTACTTCCGCTTCGGGGCCCAGCATCAGTTGCCAGGGCAAGCCTTGGCATGGCAGGGGGCTGGAGGGCGCCAGGCCCCGCCCACTTCTGCTTTGGGGCCCAGCAACAGTTGCCAGGGCAAGCCTGGGCATGGCAGGGGGATGGAGGGCACCAGGCCCCGCCTACTTCCGCTTTAGGGCCCAGCAATAGTTGCCAGGGCATGGCAGGGGGCTGGAGGGCGCCAGGCCCCGCCCACATCCGCTTTGGAGGCCAGCAACAGTTGCCAGGGCAAGCCTGGGCATGGCAGGGGGCTTGAGGGCGCCTGGCCCCGCCCACTTCCGCTTTGGGGGCCAGCAACAGTTGCCAGGGCAAGCCTGGGCATGGCAGGGGGCTGGAGGCCGCCAGGCCCCGCCCACTTCCGCTTTGGGGTCCAGCAACAGTTGCCAGGGCAAGCCTGTGCATGGCAGGGGGCTGGAGGGCGCCAGGCCCCGCCCACTTCCGCTTTGGGACCCAGCAACAGTTGCCAGGGCAAGCCTGGGCATGGCTGGGGCTGGAGGGCGCCAGGCCCCGCCCACTTCCGCTTTGGGGCCCAGCAACAGTTGCCAGGGCAAGCCTGTGCATGGCAGGGGGCTGGAGGGTGCCAGGCCCCGCCCACTTCCGCTTTTGGGCCCAGCAACAGTTGCCAGGGCAAGCCTGGGCATGGCCGGGCATGGCAGGGGGCTGGAGGGCGCCAGGCCCCGCCCACTTCCGCTTTGGGGCCCAGCAACAGTTGCCAGGGCAATCCTGGGCATGGTTGGGGGCTGGAGGGCGCCAGGCCCCGCCCACTTCCGCTTTGGGGCCCAGCAACAAGCCTGGGCATGGCAGGGGGCTTGAGGGCGCCTGGCCTCGCCCACTTCCACTTTGGGGGCCAGCAACAGTTGCCAGGGCAACCCTGTGCATGGCAGGGGGCTGAAGAGTTGATCCAGTAAATAAGGAGGAAAAGTTCTCTTCCATATCTTTATGAAAATGTCACCGGGTCCTTATGGAGGTGGCATGCCTCCAAACCATTTGCTTGCCAAGGTAGAAGGAAGGAGTCAATATCGATGAACGAGATGGTATTGCAGTGGTATACCTCCGCTGGATTAAACGTCAGACACTTCCGGACATAAGATGGGTGACTGTTCCTGTAAATGGAGCTGTGGATAGGCAATAGTCGATTTAGGCTGCTGAAATGAGCTGCTTTGCCAATTTTATACTCTGCCATCCCTTCCTGCCGAGCCTGCTTTACTTTCATTACAGTTAAGTTACAATTATGTTATATTGTTCTCCTGTTGAGGCTACTAACGTGTTCAGATTGTGTCCTTTGTGGTGCTTCTCTTTCTTCTCTCTTGTGTCCTGCCTTGGCTTGTTAAAAAACTCCCTTGGCCTGGAGGTGGGGTAGAGGAGGGGAGGAGCCTGGCTGCCTGGGGGGGGGGGGGGCAGTTAAATTTAACCTCTAGGGTTCTGGAAGCTCTGTCCCACTCCACTACCCACTGTAAAGCCTGTGGCACCTGACATCCTCGAAAAAAAAGAGATTTACCAGGTAAGACATAAATCTAGTTTTTATTAATTCTGTCGTGATACATAACCAAGTGCATCCAATAAACATTATGACAACAAGCAAATGACAACAAGCAAATCAGTGTGTGATGTAATTCATACAATACAGACATTCTAAAATATATATTGTACCATCAATATACAGATAATTCTAACAAATTCTGGGTGTAATTCTAGCACAGGACTTGGCTGCAAACTGTTAGCTACAGACAATAGTAAGTTACAGATCCCCTTACCATGTTAGGGGGAGATTACCAATGTTACTGTATATGAGCTTCTACCTCCAGACGCTATACTCGCCATCCCAATGGCCGTGGTCGGCTGTTTTGTTCTGGCTGAATAAGGAGAATCCATTTAGCCCAAATATCAAAATACTATTTCTCTATCATGAAACCGCTAACCATGGCATGTAGTCTGGTCCAGAGGAGCCAAGACACCTATGCTATGAATTTAAGAGGCAGGCTCCATCCCTGCTACATGCCAGAAGATTAGGTGCCCACAGGAGTGGGTGCATATGCTATGGGGCTGCGTGAAGCAGCCAGATTAGAGTTAGTTAGGATCTTTTTATTTTATTAATGACTGTTAGCTAGCTGCAGGCTCAGTGTGGGGTTTCTTTAGAAACCTCATTACACTGGTATTTAGTGCTGCAGGGGCTGACAGAGGCACTTTACTGTCAAAAGTCCTGTAAGCTGGGGAGAAAGTATTGCTTTCCTCCAGCTCAGCACTAAGGCGCCTCTGCTTTTTGCATGGAGAGTTCTCCTGAGCCCTGGGGGGGACACTTCACTGGCTCCCTGCTAGAGGGAGGTCTCAGGTGGAAGACCCCTGTTTTGGCACTGCCATTGTACAAGGCTACTGGCTCACTCCACTGGAGGACATGTCAGTTACAGGAGCCCTATGCACTGGGGCACTTCAAAGTGTTCCCTTTCAAAGGGAATTACTAGGAGACAGAATAATTACCTGTAGCAAATGAAAGGGAAGGGCACGGAAATTCAGAGCCTCCCCACTGAAGCAGGGACTTGATCTCTTCCTGGCTGCAGTCTGGTGCTCTACTCCCTCTGAACAGCTGAGCTGAGAGTTTCAAATGTTACAGTCAGCAGCCTGTGATTCTTCTGTGCAGTGCCTGGCCTGTGACCACTGTTACTACAGTAAGTACCACTGGTTTATTACTCTGTATAGCGCCTGTCTATATCTCTGTGTTAATTACAATGACAGAAAGGTGTAATCCTGCTGTTGCTGAGGGGGCACCTGCCATGGTGATTTACTAATTTTGTGGTGTTAAATTAACCAGTGAACAGTTGGCCCAGGGGGATCTGTGCCCTGCCTGCAAAGCTGTTCCCAGTGGGGCTCAGGGGCAGAGAGTGGAACAGCCTGAGCCTGTGTGGGTGTCCGCCATGGGCAGATCTGTGGTAGACCAAGTGCAGGCTCTTAACAAGCAGAGGAATGACCTTAGCAGTTCCCCTAGGTTATTGCCTTCATCTCAGCCTACCCTGAGCTCACCTAAACAGGAGGACCCTGCTTTACTGTAGGTAATGCAGCACACTGCTCAAGGTCTGATTTGATCAGTGAGGCATGGAAAACTCCTGATACAAAAGGGTTGTTATGCCTAGGAAATTTGATAGTTTGTACCGCATACTGGAGGGCCATGTTAAGTTGCGGGAAAAGGTTCCCATAGTGGATGCTCCTGTGGCCCACCTGTCCAAAGCTACAGCCCTCCCTATTAAGGATCTGGTTGATAGACAGAAGGGTGCCTTAAAGCCACTTTTGAAGGGGTGGGGGTCGCGTTGCGCCCAATGATTGCTTCATCAAAAGTCATCAAAAAATTGAAAAACATCAAATGGAAACTGACTTATTTTTTTAGTAACAGCCGAGGTGTCGTTATTATATACAATCACTGACCATACGGATGACTTGGATTCAGTATCACATTTTCTAAGAAAGGATGAAACTCCTGATGAGGAGGGGAACTTTATTCTTAGGAATAGAGTTCATCCTGAAGAACAACTTCTTTTGTTACAATGAGTCCAAATTAATGTGCACAGCCAATGGGACTAGGTTTGCCCTGGGGTATGCCAACCTATTTATGTCACACTGGGAATCCCAGGTTGTCAATGGTGGGCATGACCTCGGGGCGAACCTGGTCCTCTGGTCCAGATATATTGATGACATTCTCTTTATATGAAAAGGAGATGAAAATACTCTCAAGGAATTTTTTTTCTTATCTCACTAATAACACTAGGACAAATAAAAACTAAGACATATATAAAACCGAAAGATTGCAATTCACTGATACCCTTTGATAGCAATAACCATAGTAACTGGCTCACATCTGTACCAAATACTCAGTTTCATAGAATTTGAAGAAACCGTACTAATCTTGTACTATGAATCTGGATGTCTATGAAACACAAGGGGAGACCTTAAAGAAACAATTTCTGGCTAAAGGTTATACATCAGATACAGTACAAAAACCTTACGAAAGGTATAAGAAATGTAATAGAAAGGAATTATTAGTAAAGAAAAACAAAAAAACTGTATAAATCTATCCGTTTATCACGAAATACAATAGTCAATATAAACAGATGGAGAATATAGTTAGGAGGCATTGGAACTTCTTATTGTGTGACAACACTTTAAACAAAGTATTAGTAGAAAAACACAAATTTGTACATAGAAGAGCCAAGACTATCCAAAACAATGTTGTTACAAGTGTAATAAATAACCCCAAAACATCAGGAGTTATAAACTCCAAAGCTTTTTATAGATGTGGGTCATGCAGTATGTGTAGGAACTGCAAGAGCCCCAGTAGAAAAATAACTGAAGTGACCTTCACCAAATGGGGCAAGGAGTATAGGATTGATCAATTTATCACGTCACAGTAAGAATATAATTAATTTATTGCAATGCTCATGTAATAAGCAATATATAGGGAGAACCACTAGAAAACTGAAGGATAGAATGGCGGAGCACATCCGAAACATCAAAAAGGGTCTGAACACAGTGTGTCAGCACAATTCAAAGAAGCCCGTGAATGTGACCCCAAACATTTGACTTTCCTGTGGCCTACAAATGTTAACAACAAATTGGAGCAAAGATAACTTAGAGGAAATGTTGGCCAGAAGTGAGATGAGAACCATTTTTAATTTTGGCACATTACACCCTGGAGGGTTAAACCTCGATTTTGAGGTAAAATGGTTTCTTTGATACCCTCTTTCCTCTGATTTTATCTGCTGATATCATAAATCTTTTTTTCCATATTATGTTTTATATGTATTGGCCTTAGAATGTGCGGTACATCCATATTGCAAGTGGAATGCAGCGAATCCCGGATATACTGCATAAATTATAATGTATGGAATGCATATGGTCAATCTTTTATGGTGGAACGCACTGCCATTATTAAGAAGGGACACTTCCGCCGTCTTGGCACATATAGTTATGCAGAAGTAACACACCACATTCGTAGAAGGCGGAGAATACAACTTCCACCTTCCGGATAAGTAGGATGATGCGAATTCGTGCATAAACTTCCAGTTTTGGAGCATCCCAGAGATGCCGAATGAGGCACACTCCTGGAGCCGGCATTTGAAGTAAGCATCTCAGTAAGGGAGAGAACATCATTCATATGTGGTTATTGGAAACATTAATTATTTCTTTGTATCTCAGCACAATATACGGGATTTACTTCCGGCGGAAGTTTCTGCATTACACTGCGATGGAACGCACTCTGTGCAATTAATCTATTAAGACCAATTAACTCTTATATGCATTATACAAGTTGTAATTTATGAATTATGTGATGAATGATGTTAAGTATATTAAGGGCAATTTTAAATGATACATCGTTATGGTTTATATGTATGCTAATTTTACTATTATGAAGCTTGTAATTAAGATTTCAAACCACACCCAGGAAGGGGAGGTTTATGTCTTATTCTGGGTATAAAAACAGCACCAAGGACATCTGTATTTTACACCTTGAGAAAGAATGAATATTGTTGACACGCGTTGGTGTTTATCTGCTACAACAGAGGCATTTTCCACAACTACAGTGGAGCTATCTATGGTGAGTTGAATTTGAGCGCCCTTTCACTCCACAGTCTTGGTATCCATGAGTTGTTCCATCTGTTGGAAATGACCTTCCTTTTTTAATACTTCTACCATTTTTTTTACAATAAATACTGTTTTTTTAATTCGCTTGGTACTTGCCCTTTTTTTGGAAAAAGAAACCTCTATAGGAGGATACACTGCTATGATGAAGTAAGAACATGTGAGCTTATATGAAAGATACCTTTATATGTTTGGTGTTTATTCAATGAATGTAAGCTTATTGTAAGCACTCGTTACTATTCTCAACACAAAGGGTGACCCCTTAACGATCTACGATCACAAATCCTGTAAAAGGAAGAAAAAATCCACCTGGGGATCAGGATATCAATAGACTTTTTTGTCCAATACAGTATTACACTATGTATATTTTTTGTTTCTTTTACATGTGACATGCATTAGAGGATTATAGAGCAAATATATACGCACCCCTCAGCATTTGTCCACTACATTTGTATATGTAATTATATCTTTATTATATTACACTTATTGAGCGCAATTATAAATTCCCATTTTTTGTATGAATTGTATATTTTTTGAGGACTCAAACTATTCCTCCTTTGGTGTTATTGGAATTACTGCACAAGGCACAGAAAGTTCTGTGGGAAAAATCTTGTTTTTCTTATATAATAAGTGTCCCCCAGCTGGGACATGACACCGCTGGTTGTTTGAGCCTGGTGCTGCCCCCTAGTCATTTTGTTCCCCATATTTTTGGAATTAGGACCAGGCCATGAGCCTGGTACTGGTTATAGAAATACAGGGGGACCCCAGCTTTTCCCCCCTTGTATTTCTGTAGCCAGGACCAGCTCAATGAGCCCCAGGGCTGGTTATTGGCAGGCCTGGGGACCGCACGCCAGTTTTTAGATTTGTTTATTTATTTCTTCTATCTGTTACACAGGGCAGCATTGCACGTATCTGACTGATCCATGGGATGCTGCTGCATCATACGTAAGTGGCTGCTGGTAAATACGACAGCCAAAAATGAGTCCAATCGCCATCGTAATATACGAATCCGGAGAATACAGCAGCTTAGTAAATTTGCCATATTCTCTGTTTGTATTTTCGGCCGATCCCAGTCAAACCTGTTCATACCGCGGATTGCCCATAATCGCGGATTGCCCATACTAGGCCATATTGCCCATAATCGGTAGGCTTAGTAAATGTCCCCCTATACCACTAATATAGTTTGTCTTATGAAGACGCCCCTTGTAGGTAGTAAGGTACTGTCACTTAACCATGGGTGGAAACCATCTACATCCAGATGGGAATTGGTTCTCATTAAGTCCCTTTCTGCTTGGATTGTGTACAAACTGATATGTATATGACATGTAAAATCAGCTGTATTCCTCTGCTGCTAATGGCTGTGTACATACCACCTTCCTACTCTTATAAAAGGTGGCCGGGTTATGGCCTCTTCTCCGAGATCTTCCATTCTGTATCTCAAAAACTTTAACAATGTTCTAGACAAGTGATGGCTAACCTTGACACTCCAGCTGTTTTTGAACTACACATCCCAGCATGCCCTGCATGTTTTAGCATGGCCAAATAGTAAAACTGTAGCAGGGCATTCTGGAATGTATAGTTGAACAACAGCTGGAGTGTCAAGGTTAGTCATCACTGTTCTAGACCCATATCAGGATAGATTGTCTACATTGATCTCAGGTATACACACGAGGGGAACAGGTCTCTGCCATTTCTGATTTGGGACTGGTCAGTGCCTAGAGGTGGAGACTTCCAAATTTGAAGCAGCATACTTGTTTCTCACACACCGGGTTACATATGACGCTAGCGGTATCTCTGATCATTCCCCCATAACGATTAGTGAAGATCTGAATTGTCAGCATGGCCAGATGGTTTGGAAGCTAGATCATTTCTGGCTGGCACATATGGCCGTGGGCTCGGATTCAGAGGCTGCATGGCATGATTGTTATTAGCGCATCAGTGAGGAAGTATCGGAATTATGGGTTGTTTAATACTTTTCTTAGAGCAGTGGTGTCAAACTCATGGCCCTCCAGCTGTTGTGGAACTACATGTCCCAGCATGCCCTGCCACAGTTTTAGCAATCCATTATGTAAAACCTGTGGCAGGGCATGCTGGGACGTGTAGTTCCACAACAGCTGGAGGACCATAACTTTGACACCACTGTCTTAGAGGAACCCTGAGTAAGAGGATTTCTATCTTAAAATCAAACTAATAGGCAGATATTTAGATACTTCTAAATCGGCATGGTTTTCTGCTCAGAAGATTTGGAAAGACTGTTTGGTGGGCACACTGCACTCTAGATACCTCTATACATTCTTTGTATCCCACAGGAAATACAATGGGTAACTATCAGGCCAGACATTCATAAGGTGAACTTCCGCTCAGTTTTGGTGCAATTTACACTTTTGCATAACAGTTATAATCAAATATAATCTGCCCTGTGCAATGGTGGAAGCATTCATCAAGTCTTACCTTTGCCTGAAAAGGATCCTAGAAACCCTGACTCCTATCACTTTATATCACTTCTTCCCACAGACAGTAAAATCGTGGTCAAAGGTTTATCTACCAGATTCAATCAGGTCATAACCCAAATCATACATCCCGAACATGGGAAAAAACAATGAACAGATTTTGCATAGGTCCAAATTAAATTCAATTTATTTGGTTACTTTACCCCAGTTGCAAGGGTATCAGTGAATGGCTACATTTCTCTATCTTTTCCACTTTCTCCTACCGTGTTCCCTCTTGCCATGAAACCCATGGCCTGCCTAATACAGGCTAGTATTGAAAGTCAAGGGCTGTGAATGGGCACAAGAGACTATGCTTGGTCTACGCCCAAGGTCCTTGAGAGCATTAATACATTTGGTCGTTATTCTGGACTAACTGGCACAAATCCCATATCACTATGGTTAGGGGTCAGTCACTGGCACTTGACTTGGTCCTGCCCTCGGGTAACTTTGCTTTGGAATGGTGTTATCAGTACATTGGTAATTACAGGTGTCCCGTGTGATGTCCTTACACCGTTAGTATGTACATTATCAGCAATTTATGAAGAGGTTCTAGATGCATCTACTAGACCAGGCATGTCCAAACTATGGCCCTCCAGCTGTTGTGAAACTACAAGTCCCATCATGCCTTGCCACCGTTTTTCTATTAGGGAATGCTAAAACTATGGCAAGGCATGCTGGGATGTGTAGTTTTGCAACAGCTGGAGGGCCACAGTTTGGACATGCCTGTTAGACATTATATTATTAACATGTGTGTACTTGCTAAGGTTTGTATTGTCTGTAGTTATGTATCATTACTTTATAACCCTTAAATATAACGGTAAACGATGAAATAATTGCACGCCAACAGACTTGTAAAAAATGAATGACAATAAATGTAAATGGCTGTTTCTCCCTCATATTGTCTTTAATATCAACTCCTGTTCGGGTGAGGCTCTGTGGAAGATGGCCTGTCTCTTTTTTGCTGCAAGGTTTTGGACGTTACAAGTGCTCAATATTCCCTTATCTTGGAGGCCAAGTGCATCTATCTCCGGTCCATCTTGCTTCTGTGGATGCCCTGCCAACCGACACTTACCCACTATTACATCCTGTACCACTGCCGTGATCCCTGAGGTCCTGCGTCTGGCTTTTCTGGAGCCCGCCAGTTCCATCTGCAGCGTGAGGCTCTCTGACTGCCGTCATTCTGATGCTAGCTGCCCTCTGCTTATCTTCAAGATCTCCACATCCTTAGCAAGCCCCGGGTGGTGAGTGGAGCTGTTGGCCGGCTTTACCGCTGGTGTGTGTGACTCATTTTTGCCGTGCTTCCTGCTGGTGAGTTTAGCGGCGTGCTAGCCGCCGCCATCTCGCTGCAGAGGATCCTTCCCGCTCAGACTTTTGGTGGTAGCTGCAACCTACTGGATCGTTCTGGTCTAGCGCTCGAGGGCCTTCTCCTGAATACTGGCTGCCTGCTATTTCATCTCCTTGCCTTTCCTCCTACTTTCTGGTGAAATATCTGCAATCACCAGTTTGTGTTCATATCCTTCCTATGGTGCTGTCATTGTGCATTGCTGGGCTGAACACACGACAGATGACTTACTCCTCACAGCAGATTATTCAGGCTATTGCTGTGAGACTCTCACTAAATGTGATACTCTGCTGCCTGTTTTCCCAAGTGCCTTGGATGATGTTTCCGGGTCTCCTGCAATAAAGCTATCAAGGGAACTATCCAGTGTAAAGGATGATTATTCTCCTGAGCCTGAAATCCTCTCAATGCGCACACGGCCTGCTCCTGTTGTGATTTCCACTACGATTGTTATTATGCTGCCTGCACCCCTAAGTGCTTTGTATACCATTTACAGACCTCCTACAACAGAACCAGTTTCAGCCCTATCCAGATTACAGGATGGATCTACTACTGACCCAAAAATCCTTTAATGTGTAAATGGCCTGCTTCTGTTTTGGTGCCTCCAGGGATCAGTTCTACATTTTTCATGGTGCGGTTCTGTCCCTGGCAGAATGCGCAATTGCTGATCTTACTGCTCAGTTTTTTCTTGTCCTTTTCTGTGAATCTGGATAAATGGGGGCACTATGACTATTTTAGCTATGCGACCGGTTGAACTTTGGCCAGATTGATGTGTTTGTATGTTTTGGTTGCCTTTTACATAGCCTGTGTTTTATTTTTTTATTTGTTTCATCTTTACTTGCTGCCTTTTTATACTGTATGTCATTCTTGTACAATAAAACTTTATATGTAGCAGGCTGGGTGGCTGATTACCAAATATTTGGTATTGTGTGTGGGGAATTTTGTATCCGGTACTTATGTATTAGCAGGGCACCCGTTACGTAGTTTGCGTAGTGGTGTATAGAGAATACCAATATGCTGGCTACATAAACTACGTAATTTACGTAAATTACGGAGTTGGAGCTGTGCGAATACGTAATGGTTCATACCCCCATTATCCACGTGGGCGTGGAGTTAATTTTATAAAGTGTTAGTGTTGTGTTAAATCCATATGTGCCCTATACTGTAATTCCAGCTGCTTATTCTTAAATGAAAAAAATGACATAATATAGATATAATGATGTATTTATAGTATCACCTAGATGTGACACAAATAATTAAGAATGTATTAAGGCTCAGAAGGAAGGAAACCATCCGAATTAATGGAAACATTTGGAACATCTAAGTAACTTACTGCCTACATACATTATCAGTACATATAGGACCTTATTCTGCTTTAAACGCTGTGTGTGATTTAAATGCCGCTCGCCATGTTCCCCGCACGGCTGCAAATGGATGTTTTGCAAAAAAATACATTTGCAGCCTTTGGTGGGTGGACCAAATCTTTCGATGATCGAAACTGATACACTCTCAGGAGCCGTAGTTTTGCATGTCCCTGTACGGGAACAGGGTGGGAAGCTGACACCCATGAAACGATGGGCGCTCCCATAGCCGCGTCCATCCGCCATCGCTCCATGACCTCTGCTCTGGTGGGTGCAAATGAGATGGCGAAAAAACTGTGCCCATTCACACCTGGCATCTGCACATGCACAGATGCCAAACATCAGTCCCCCGTGGTATTGGTCTGTCTCAGTCAGCCAATATTATTCTCCATGAGGTCACTCAGTGTCAATCAATGAGGGTATTTAAACCCAGCCCTGGGCCTCTAACAGTCACCTTGAAAAAGCTGTCCCCTAAGAGACAGCGAAACGCATTGGTGTTTGATCTGAAACCTAATCCAATTTGCTATATTTCACCTGCCCACTCATCTGGACCCTGCTATTGCCTCTTCCTCCCATTGGAGCACATTGCCACTCTCAAGCACAGACGCACTTTAGAGAGGATCCCCCCCATTCACAAGTCCTCCATTGGACTGGGACACCTCCAGCCGTCAATTTAACTTATTTCCAAGCCTGGACGCAGTCCATCTTGGGACTTTGTTGGTCCAGAGCATCATTAACTCAGGTCCCAGTATCTTTGTTTTTATATTATATTATTTTTATGTCATTGTTTTTTCATAATTTATGTTATGCATATATGTGTGTTATTTAATTAAATATATATACATTTTTATTGTTATAATTGTCCACATCATTAAATCGAGCGCTGCATCTTCCCTTTTCTTTTTTGCTATCTATAATAAGGGATCTGACTAGTCCCTCTTAAAGCTGCTCTTATTGAGACACCAGCCTTGATAAGCGCTCTATACAGTACATGTATTTTTGAAATGAGTTTTATTTTTACTGTCAAAGGGTGGACTGTGGAAGTTGAGTTGCATGTACACCACAATATAGTATGGCCACCATTTTGGTTCGGAGAGTTACGTAAATAGAGTATAGGAACCAGGTGGAATAATTATGCAAACCCCATGCGCAGTCAGTCTACTACAAATCAATTCATATCTCACACTCATAAATAATAAAATATTGTTATATGGTTAAAAATCGCTACACATAGTATTAAGGATAATACACGATTCTCCCTGGACAGATTTAGTAGTCCTCTGGTGTTTGTTTGAAATATGCTGCATATACCAGCAATAAGTTATCAACTGTGGTTATAAAACATGTATTTGAAGCCATGTGCAGAAGTGAACAGATGGTTTCCAAATTGCACAGCAAAGACCCCTGGACATGATGACAAACCTGTGGACAAAAGAGCCACCGAGCCCAAAGCATGGCGAGCGCAGCGAGCCCTGTGAGGGGATGTGGAGTACATATAAAGTAATCCACGTCCCCTCGCTGCGCTCGCCACACTATATAAAATCAACTCCACACCGACGTGGATAGTGGGCGTATGAAAAGGTTGGGAGGAAGCCTTCCGCCGCTGCTCACCATGCTTCTGGCTGGCGTGGATAGTGGGGGGTTTTTAGGAACACATTCACACCAGCCGTACTACTACTACTACTACCATACATCTGACACAGTATTGAGGACAAGTGTTAACGGTAAACTGTAAATTTACTTAGTAATGATTAATCAATAAAAGGCAATAATTAATTACATATACAAACAGTAATGAAGATAATTAACAATGATAATGAAAGAAGAAAGAAGCAAGTGAATTCGCCTTTGGCAGGAGTGTTAGAGCGTACAGAATACGGCCAAAGGGATTTCCAGCACCAAACTCTTCCTCCACATGAATTCTTGGAGGTATGACTCCAAATGTTGCCGGGAGGTTCCTCTGTGGCATTTGTTCCTCCATTTGCAGGCCCCCCAAAGCCGCTCAATGTTTTGGGTGTGGACCCCTGAGTCTTGGTCAACAAAGTGATATCAATGATTCACCCTTCATGCTCATAACCTTTCTCTCGGCTGTTCAAATTTCAAAGGATCTGAGGTCGGTTAATCATTGATAAATACTCTGAGTAAGCCACTAACATTTATATTTCCCCAAATCCATTTAAGGATCAATTTAAAGGACAATTAGCTGTCTATTACAGCCCTTGAAATCGTCAATAGGAGTGTGTGCGAATATATCAATTCTTTTTACTTTTTTGTATTTTTATGAGCTTATATTGTCTGTACAATTTTATTGTGTGTTATTTTTATATTAATAAATTTGTATTGAATTCATCCAGCTGTGGCGCTCTCTAGATATATGCGAATTATCGCTTATATCTTGTCTCTCTACATATTGTCCTTTTACAAATATACCTATTTGTACTTGGGAGCAGCCAACCATATTTACATCCATATTTATCTAATTGATTCAATAATCTTTGTGTAATTTTCCAGTTTTTTATTTTCCACCCTCCCCCTCCCCTTTTTTTCCCCAAAAGGGGGTGTGGTCACTGATTGCGCCCGATTGGTTTGTTCTTTCTGAACCAGAGTTGTTATGCTCATAACCTGCCTGCTGTAGTTGGTCTGTATTGTATGACCTCCAGCAATCAGAGTATATTGCAGATCCGGGAGCGACATGTAAGTTGATCAGCCATCAGCATACTGGCGTCTCTCTGTTCCTCTGTAGTTATAAAGCAGGCACCTGTCTCCCTGCAGATCCCGTGGAAAAACCATTGCTGAGGCAGCATCCTCCCCACATGTTTTTTCTCTTGACAAAGAGGTTTTCGTCAACCTCTACCATCATGCCAGGACCGCCAATTTTCCTCTGCGGCTGGGACAGCAAATCCATGGCACATGCCTCCCTCATTAAACTGTTGTACTGCACAGTTGGTTTTATGGACATGTGCAGTTTCCTTTCGCAGTACAGCACACTGGTCATCTCCTCTGCCCACGAGTATATGAACTGGACCAGGGTCATGAAGGCTAACCGGAACCCCGGGAACCAGTGGTCCCCTCGAAGACCGACCTTTTTCCTGCATGACTTTATGTGGCAGCGCCACGTGCTTTCCTTCATGGACATCCGCATTGGATGGCCGTTCACGCAATTCTGACTGACGGGCAGCAACTGGTGTTGCTGAAAAAACATCACAGCCTCCTCCTTAGAATTAGGCAATGTGAACATGGTGAGTTGTTCACCTACCATGACTGTCACGTTCTGAGCACTCACTGAAGCAGCCATCACTGTCAGCCAATCACCTCAGAATGATTCTGACAGTGATCGGGAACACTTACGCAAGTTCTGACTAGGCTATTTCCGTAGCTTAAGCTTATTCTGAAAGCATAGCTACGGTAAAGGTGCCCATACACGCATCGATTTTCCCGGTGCAATCCTATGCGATGAGATGCGCGCTCCCGCGGCATCTCATCGCACAGTACAAAAAGTATGTGCTGCACGTGCTTTTTGTACTGTCTTTTGATCGCATGCAATGAGACGTGATGCGATTTAGCACAAAAAGTACTGGGTAATTGGTACGTGTATGAGCACCTTAACAGACAAGCATCCACCCATATTCCATATAAACTGAGATCGCGTCGCATGGCACTAAAACGGGACATGCAATGCGATTTCCTTGCGCAAGCATACGTATGTTAATTGGGCACCTGGCTACTACATAAGAACCAATAATTGTCTCCAAATAATATAAGACTTGGCTGGAATAAAAACTTCATAAAGTTTTATAACAAGTTTTCTATTTGTTATATTGGCGAGTGTTCCACATCCCACACTGATTTTTGGAGGAAACCACGGACTATACATATATATATATATATATATAAAGTGATGAGAATGGCGCTCTATAGTGTAATAGAGTGTGCTCACTGTGGTTTAACCCCTTGAGTGGTAATGCCTGGAAAATTTCCGGGCATACCACAATAGGTGCACGCCAGTGGTGTCCAGGTGTGCAACACTGGCGCAGCACCTCTAGAGCCCCCCTCCACAATCACTACCCAAACCCCCCATCACCTGTGCTCTGGCGATCACACGCCGGAGCTCTTCTAATGCTGCTCCCCCCCCCGCTGCTTCCGCCTGCCCCCATGATTGCTTTTGGTAGCAGTGACGTCGGCGGCAGGCGCGGGGATGTACGGGGCGGCTCGGGCACCCGAGTCCTCCCGAGCCGCAGCGAACATCCCCCAGCCTGTTGCCGATGTCACTGCTCAATGTGGCAGCGGCTGGGACACAAACGGCGTCAGGGAAGCTCCGAGCTCCAGCGTACTAACGCCGGACCAGAGCAGAGGTGATGGCAGGGTGGGCTGGTAGGCTTCCCACTGAGCATGCTCTCCTGATGAAGTCCAGCCTGGATTTGTAGGCCTAAGAGACGAAATGCATAGAGAGGCCTCTACCCAACCTTCATTCGCACACCTTAATCACTTTATGTGTCTATTTTATGTATACGCACCTTATTAAAAAAAACTCATTTAAATTTAATTGGAGTTATCCTCTTTTTTTGCAATCACCACTGCACAAAATTGGAGCACAACTGTGAACTCACTGGGGGGAACAAAAATAAAAGGTCCAATCTGGATAGCAGCCGGGAAGATCCTGGTAACCAGCCCAACAAAGGGGGGATAACAGTATTTTGATGAGCACTTTATTCTTCATTATATGGTACGTAGAACCTTAATTAAACCACAGTGAACACACTAATCTATTACACTATAGAGCGCCATTCTCATCACTTTTTACATTTTACCCACATTGAGACGGATCAGCAACGTCCCATTAGGAGAATTTTTGGCGGCCGCCTGTCATTCAGGACTGTGTTCTAGAGGGAGGAACGATCCTTCAAGAAAAGGAATAATTTCTAATCCAGACCTACCTTGGGGTTGCAGCGAAGGACAGTACCCACCTCCTGCATATATATATATATATATATATATATAGATAGTAAATAACTCTGGTGCCCTCCACGAACCACTCCATTCTAGATTGACATGAAAAAACTAGCGGCACTCTCCAGACTTTGAACAATGTGTTCTTTATTCCAACATGTTGCGGGATGGAAACCTTCATGTACTCAAGGGTCAACAAAGGCAATGAAATAACAAGGGTCTTTATTACAACATTTGACACACCTCCACCAATCAATTGTGTCTGCTGAGATCCACCTCCTGCTTGACACACCTGAAGCCGCTCTCCAATAACCTAGAGAGGCAGTCCAGGAGGCAGATACACCTGTGTGTCCAATTACTCTCCATTCCATCAGTGTTGCTAACAATCCTTGTTGTACACACTGGCCCCTGCTTCAGAGTTGCACAGATCCCATGATGCTCAGCAGCTGTGAATGTGTCGGTATACACAACTCCGAGCTACTATATACTGTTAGCAGCCGGACAGATCTCCTCTTGCTGCTGAGTGGGTGTAGAGTACTGTGGGAGAGTAGGATGAATTGGGGCTATTCAGGGTTGTGCGCATGCAGAGCTGCTGACATATCTCTTGCACAAGGATAGCGCTGGTGCAAACGCATGGCGATAGTGATGACCACTTTCATCACCAAGAAAATTCTGCATAATGGTGAATAATGACATTTATTCCCAAACATACTGTAAAGTGTCTGCAATTGTGACTGCTTTATATTCAACTCTGAATCAGGCGCTCTGTATTTATGCCTCTTTATCATTATGCAGACACGAATATTTAAATAGTGGAAACAATTATTCACACCTGTCAGCTCATTAACATTTATTTTCTCTTAAAAGCAGCTCATAAACAGTCACACTCAGAACACGCAAATGACTATGGTTTCACACCTTTGTGAGTGCTCTGATGTCTAACAAGGCTGTGTTCTAATAAAAAACATTTCCCAAACTCAGAACATGGAAAGGCTTCTCACCTGTGTGACTTCTCACATGTATAACAAGCTATGATTTCCAGGTAAAACATTTCCCTCACTCAGAACATGGAAACAGCTTCTCACCTTTGTGAGTTCTCTCATGTGTGACAAGCACTGATTTCTGTCTAAAAGATTTCCCACACTCAGAACATGGAAACGGCTTCTCACCTGTGTGAGTTCTCTTATGTCGGACAAGCACTGATTTCTGGCTAAAAGATTTCCCACACTCAGAACATGGAAACGGCTTCTCACCTGTGTGAGTTCTCTCATGTTGGACAAGCTGTGATTTCCGGGCAAAATTTTTCTCACACTCAGAACATGGAAATGGTTTCTCTCCTGTGTGAGTTCTCTCATGTCGGACAAGCTGTGATTTTGTAGGAAAGGCTTTACCACACTCAGAACATGGAAATGGCTTCTCACCTGTGTGAGTTCTCTCATGTAGGACAAGCTGTGATTTTGAGGTAAAATATTGTCCACATTCTGTACATGGAAATGGCTTCTCACCTATGTGACTTCTCACATGTAGGACATGATCTGATTTTCCAGTAAAGGCTTTACCACACTCAGAACATGGAAATGGCTTCTCCCCCGTGTGAGTTCTCTCATGTAGGAGAAGCTGTGATTTTGTAGTAAAGGCTTTACCACACTCAGAACATGGAAATGGCTTCTCCCCCGTGTGAGTTCTCACATGATTAATGAGAAATGATTTCTGGGTAAAGGATTTCCCACACTCAAAACATGGAAATGGCTTCTCCCCTGTGTGAGTTCTCACATGTTGGACAAGATGTGATTTGTGGGTAAAAGATTTCCCACACTCAAAACATGGAAATGGCCTCTCACCTGTGTGAGTTCTCTCATGGAGGACAAGATGTGAATTGTGGGTAAAAGATTTCCCACACTCAGAACATGGAAATGGCTTCTCACCTGTGTGATTTCTTTCATGTAGGAGAAGCTGTGATTTTGAAGGAAAGGCTTTATCACACTCAGAACATGGAAATGGCCTCTCACCTGTGTGAGTTCTCTCATGTATAACAAGAGCTGATTTCCAAGTAAAACATTTCCCACACTCAGAACATGGAAATGGTTTCTCACCTGTGTGAATTCTCTCATGTTTAACAAGATCTGATTTCCGAGTAAAACATTTCCCACACTCAGAACATGGAAATGGCTTCTCACCTGTGTGAGTTCTCTGATGTGTAATAAAATCTGAGTGATTTATAAAACATGTATCACATTCAGAACAGGTAAATATGTCAGCACCTGTATGAGCTGCTCCATGTGTAGCAGTATCTGAGTTACCAGGAGAACAGTCCTCAGGATTAGAGGTATCAGGTGATGTATCTGCACTGTGAGGCACTAGCTGTATATTTAGGGTAATGGAGGTTTCTTCTGGAGAATCCTGTGTGATGTTATCTTCTGTTTTATAATCTGGAGACAGAATAAGACGTCCCTCCGAGGTATTCCTGCTTCTGTGTCCATCTGCTGGAAATAACATACAGATATAGAAATATCGCTCTTCCCCTTTCCCCTCACCCATTTCATACTATTAGTGAGTACAAGTTATTAAGTTCTAAATATTTTCTACCAGTTCTAAATATCGTGTAGCAAAATAATAGGATTTTAAATTACTTACCGGTAAATAATTTTTTCTCTATAGTTCATTTTGGTGACACAGCTAACCATGGGATGTAGTCAGTTCCAGAGGACCCAAGACACCTATGCTATCACTTTAAGAGGCAGGCTCCTCCCCTGCTGTATCCCAGAATACCTCAGTTTCGTTTAGGTGCCCACAGAAGTGGGTGCATATGCTATGGGGCTGCGTGAAGCAGCCAGATTACAGTTAGTTAGGATTTTTTATTTGATTAATTTCTTTTAGCTAGTTTCAGCCTCAGTGTGGGATTTAATTAGAACGCACATTACACTGGTATTTAGTGCTGCAGGGGCTGACAGAGGCACAGCGAAGGACAGTACCCACCTCCTGCATATATATATATATATATAGATAGTAAATAACTCTGGTGCCCTCCACGAACCACTCCATTCTAGATTGACATGAAAAAACTAGCGGCACTCTCCAGACTTTGAACAATGTGTTCTTTATTCCAACATGTTGCGGGATGGAAACCTTCATGTACTCAAGGGTCAACAAAGGCAATGAAATAACAAGGGTCTTTATTACAACATTTGACACACCTCCACCAATCAATTGTGTCTGCTGAGATCCACCTCCTGCTTGACACACCTGAAGCCGCTCTCCAATAACCTAGAGAGGCAGTCCAGGAGGCAGATACACCTGTGTGTCCAATTACTCTCCATTCCATCAGTGTTGCTAACAATCCTTGTTGTACACACTGGCCCCTGCTTCAGAGTTGCACAGATCCCATGATGCTCAGCAGCTGTGAATGTGTCGGTATACACAACTCCGAGCTACTATATACTGTTAGCAGCCGGACAGATCTCCTCTTGCTGCTGAGTGGGTGTAGAGTACTGTGGGAGAGTAGGATGAATTGGGGCTATTCAGGGTTGTGCGCATGCAGAGCTGCTGACATATCTCTTGCACAAGGATAGCGCTGGTGCAAACGCATGGCGATAGTGATGACCACTTTCATCACCAAGAAAATTCTGCATAATGGTGAATAATGACATTTATTCCCAAACATAAAGTGTCTGCAATTGTGACTGCTTTATATTCAACTCTGAATCAGGCGCTCTGTATTTATGCCTCTTTATCATTATGCAGACACGAATATTTAAATAGTGGAAACAATTATTCACACCTGTCAGCTCATTAACATTTATTTTCTCTTAAAAGCAGCTCATAAACAGTCACACTCAGAACACGCAAATGACTATGGTTTCACACCTTTGTGAGTGCTCTGATGTCTAACAAGGCTGAGTTCTGATAAAAAACATTTCCCAAACTCAGAACATGGAAAGGCTTCTCACCTGTGTGACTTCTCACATGTATAACAAGGTATGATTTCCAGGTAAAACATTTCCCTCACTCAGAACATGGAAACAGCTTCTCACCTTTGTGAGTTCTCTCATGTGTGACAAGCACTGATTTCTGTCTAAAAGATTTCCCACACTCAGAACATGGAAACGGCTTCTCACCTGTGTGAGTTCTCTTATGTCGGACAAGCACTGATTTCTGGCTAAAAGATTTCCCACACTCAGAACATGGAAACGGCTTCTCACCTGTGTGAGTTCTCTCATGTTGGACAAGCTGTGATTTCCGGGCAAAATTTTTCTCACACTCAGAACATGGAAATGGTTTCTCTCCTGTGTGAGTTCTCTCATGTCGGACAAGCTGTGATTTTGTAGGAAAGGCTTTACCACACTCAGAACATGGAAATGGCTTCTCACCTGTGTGAGTTCTCTCATGTAGGACAAGCTGTGATTTTGAGGTAAAATATTGTCCACATTCTGTACATGGAAATGGCTTCTCACCTGTGTGACTTCTCACATGTAGGACAAGATCTGATTTTCCAGTAAAGGCTTTACCACACTCAGAACATTGAAATGGCTTCTCCCCCGTGTGAGTTCTCTCATGTAGGAGAAGCTGTGATTTTGTAGTAAAGGCTTTACCACACTCAGAACATGGAAATGGCTTCTCCCCCGTGTGAGTTCTCACATGATTAATGAGAAATGATTTCTGGGTAAAGGATTTCCCACACTCAAAACATGGAAATGGCTTCTCCCCTGTGTGAGTTCTCACATGTTGGACAAGATGTGATTTGTGGGTAAAAGATTTCCCACACTCAAAACATGGAAATGGCCTCTCACCTGTGTGAGTTCTCTCATGGAGGACAAGATGTGAATTGTGGGTAAAAGATTTCCCACACTCAGAACATGGAAATGGCTTCTCACCTGTGTGATTTCTTTCATGTAGGAGAAGCTGTGATTTTGAAGGAAAGGCTTTATCACACTCAGAACATGGAAATGGCCTCTCACCTGTGTGAGTTCTCTCATGTATAACAAGAGCTGATTTCTGAGTAAAACATTTCCCACACTCAGAACATGGAAATGGTTTCTCACCTGTGTGAATTCTCTCATGTTTAACAAGATCTGATTTCCGAGTAAAACATTTCCCACACTCAGAACATGGAAATGGCTTCTCACCTGTGTGAGTTCTCTGATGTGTAATAAAATCTGAGTGATTTATAAAACATGTATCACATTCAGAACAGGTAAATATGTCAGCACCTGTATGAGCTGCTCCATGTGTAGCAGTATCTGAGTTACCAGGAGAACAGTCCTCAGGATTAGAGGTATCAGGTGATGTATCTGCACTGTGAGGCACTAGCTGTATATTTAGGGTAATGGAGGTTTCTTCTGGAGAATCCTGTGTGATGTTATCTTCTGTTTTATAATCTGGAGACAGAATAAGACGTCCCTCCGAGGTATTCCTGCTTCTGTGTCCATCTGCTGGAAATAACATACAGATATAGAAATATCGCTCTTCCCCTTTCCCCTCACCCATTTCATACTATTAGTGAGTACAAGTTATTAAGTTCTAAATATTTTCTACCAGTTCTAAATATCGTGTAGCAAAATAATAGGATTTTAAATTACTTACCGGTAAATAATTTTTTCTCTATAGTTCATTTTGGTGACACAGCTAACCATGGGATGTAGTCAGTTCCAGAGGACCCAAGACACCTATGCTATCACTTTAAGAGGCAGGCTCCTCCCCTGCTGTATCCCAGAATACCTCAGTTTCGTTTAGGTGCCCACAGAAGTGGGTGCATATGCTATGGGGCTGCGTGAAGCAGCCAGATTACAGTTAGTTAGGATTTTTTATTTGATTAATTTCTTTTAGCTAGTTTCAGCCTCAGTGTGGGATTTAATTAGAACGCACATTACACTGGTATTTAGTGCTGCAGGGGCTGACAGAGGCACTTTCCTGTCCTGTAAGCTGGTGAGAAAGCATTGCTTTCCTCCAGCTCAGTGCTGAGACCTCTCTGCTTTTTGCATGGCAAGGTCTCCTGGGCCCTGGGGGACACTTCACAGGCTCCCTGCTAGAGGAAGGTCTCAGGTGACAGACTCCCCGTTATGGTGCCGCCATTTTACAGGGCTTGCTGGCTCACTCCACTGGAGGACATGTCAGTTACAGGAGCCCTGCGCAGCGGGGCGCTCCAAAGTGACCCCTTTCCAACGGGAGTCACTAGGAGTTAGAACATGGGTCTTCAAACTGTGGCCCTCCAGATGTTGTGAAACTACATGTTCCAACATGCATTGCCACATTCTTTCCTATAAGAGCATGCAAAAACTGTCAGGGCATGCTGGGACATGTAGTTCCACAACATCTGGAGGGCCACAGTTTGAAGACCCATGAGTTAGAAGAATCAGCTAAGGTAACTTGGCTTACTGCAGGTGATGCAGCACACTGCTCAAAGTGTACATAAAATGAGTTCCTTTGTGGAACAATTTCTGAGTGTTCCTGACTCGCAGGCTACAAAGCGCCCCTTGTTACCCCTCCTTTAGACCTGATTCCGATGAGGAAGAGGGTGAATTTTCTGAGGATAAATCTGTGGGGGCAAAAGGAGGAGAGTGATTCCTCTACCCCTGGAGTGGAGGATTTAATCATGGCTGTTCGCCAGGCTCTGGATTTGGCTGATGTAAATCCAGCTCAGTCAGAAGGTGTTTTCAGAAGGCAGCGCAAGTCTGGGGTGACTTTTCCTGCAGATTGCAGTTTGTCTGATTTGAACAGTGAGGATCGGAAAACTCCTGATAAAAAGGGTTGTTATGCCTAGAAAATTCAAAGCTGGAGGACCAGGTTAAGTTGTGTGAAAAGGTTCCTATAGTGGACGCTCCTGTTGCTCGTTTGTCCAAAGCTAAAGCCCTCCTTATACAAGGGGGGGGGGGGGGGAAAGCTTTTTTTTGTAATTTTTTTTTTTTATTAAGCGTCAGTGATAATACAGCATAACGCTCATTTTCCAAAATAAAAATTGTAAAAGTATTACAAACAATACTATGAAATAAAATATAACAGAGGGATGCATTGTTGAAAGGGTAACAAATCCCCCACTCCCCTCAGGTTGAACACATCCCTGATGGCCAAGACCCCCCTAGACTTCCATGTCAGATATGTGGCATTAAGTGATCCTGTGAAAAAATTTGGGGTCACCCCAGAAAGTAAAGTAGCGCGTCACACCGTGCCTATGCCCCAATTTTTTGTTTATGGCCACGCTAAGTATGTGTGTGTAAATAAGATATCCTGCATAGCCAAAGGAGGCAAGGAGGATTCAGGGGGTTGTAGCAATGCAGCAGTGGAGAATGTTGGGAATAATTCAGATTATAAAGCTTTGTGGGTATAAGGATCAGATCATTGCATCCAGTCTAAAATGTAGTGTAAAAAAAAACTGATTGGGTAAAGGCGTCTAAATGCAGTATTCCCAGGCCCCCCTCTGCCCTTCTAGAATAGAACTTGAATCTAGAAATACAGAGTTTTTTGTCCAACCATAGAAATTTAAGGATCATTTGCATACAATATGATATCTTTGGAAACACAATAGATTGCAATACCGCCGCCCTCCCCAGCAACGAGAGAGGAAGGGATCTCCATGCTTCAAGCTGTCTCACAACACTAGCAATTATATGATCATAGTTACATATATACAATTGAGAGACATTTGCTGGGAATATTAATCCCAAGTACTTAATGGAATGGGCGTTAATTTTAAATTGTGAAAGAAGGGGGACGAGTTTGGGTGAGGGTGCCGGAGGTACTATAAGAGTTAAACCCTGTATCTATGAAACTGGTACCAAAAAACACCTCCAACGCGTTTCTCCGACTATAAAATCTCAGCGGCTTCCTCATGGATAGGGCTTACGCGTTTCTCCGCCTATAAAATCTCAGCTTCTTCCTCAGGGATAGGAAGCGGATAGACGGATTTTTATAGATGGATAAATGCGTTGGGTCTGTGTTTTTCGGTACCAGTTTCATAGATACACAGGAGATTACCCTTCCGGTGGGCGGACCCTGAAATGAGCAGTCTGGAGTGTTAACCAGAGTAAAGCTGTGAACCAGGAATCTGGAGCCCAGGAATATCTTCAAATAACAAGTGGCCACCTGTACGTATTCTACAGAAAGTGTCTAAGGCTCCTGGGATTACACCTTTTTCATACAAAAAGTGTTAACTATAAGCCTGATATTTATCTGTTGGCATCAAACTGAAGCCACGATAGACCAAGTGGAAGATTTATCTGATATTTATTTTTACTATATGTAATTGTCTTTTCATCAGGTTTGTATTATTTTATTCTTAATATGCCTCTATATCATGCATGATTTAATTATTAAATTATCTTTACTGTTCTAGCGTGGGTCCCTTAAGTGACTCCGGAACCAGCACCAATCTCAAATTATTCCTTCTTGACCGATTTTCAAGGTCATCGACCTTGTTTGTCAGTGCGTAGACAGATTTCTGAAGGTCATCATTATGGGCCTTGAGATCCTGCACCTCATGAAAAACTGTCCCCAACTGTGATTCATTCTAGAAGACCCTCTGGGAAAGCTGTGACATATGTCCCTTTAATTCAGCAAAGCTGTGTTTGAAAGATTCAGCCTGTTCCCTGAATATGGGGGCCATAGTGGCTTTAATAGCCTGCACCATGTCCTGGTATGCCACAGTGTCCATGTCCCCTCCATCATTCCCCCGTATAAGGCTATCTGGGCGCAAAAGAAAATGGGGCTGCCAGCGGTGTATGCAGAACGTCTGCCTGTTGTTGCTGCCATGGTGATCTGGATGCCTCTGCCGAGGTCCCAGACACACCAGGGGAGGAAGGTGCAGTCGCCATCTTGGCATGCTGTGTCCGCGGCCGAGCTGTGAAACGGCAGTTCTGGTGCTTTGACATGGGAGAGTTCTCTCCATGCACAGCGCCCGGCTCTCTTGTGTCCGTTTCCCGGCTGTGTAGTTGGGGACAGTGTAGCGGTGGTGTAGGTGTGCCGCCCAACTCAATGCTCACGGAAACACAAAAACACAAAATGGATGGCCCTTTAATGGCGCTCTTATCACCTGGGATCCGAACAATGTAACAGTCCCCTCTTTGTAAAGTTCGCCCTTTGCGTTATTTTTTCTTTTTAGTTCTTTGTTCCTCAAGGTGGATCATAAAGAGAGGAATAAAAAGAGAAAACCATATTTAGCGTAGTAGGTCTCGGATCAAAAATATTCTGAGATGGGGGATATAGGTCTTCCCCTTCCAGGTGGTGTTGTCTTTATTGATCTTATAGGGTCACCCCAGTGCAGACTTAAAAACTTGCTTACATCAAGCTTACATTCATTCAGGATTGTGAAAACATATATAATGCTTTCTTTAGACTTATTCACAAAAGTCACACGTACAGATAGACCACAATAAGTGCTCACACGGATGCTTACACCAACTGTATACGACTCCTCATATATAGGTTTCTTTCAAAGTACTCCTCAGGTGTCAGAGTCGTCTCTTCCCATAAATGCATTGGGAGCTCAGGGCGATACTGAGGGCACTCCAATAAGCAGAGGACATGTTGAAGAATTCACCGGTAAGAATCCAGTCACACAATACCACGGCTGAGGCATATGTAAATCATCAGGGCGGCACTTGCAGCCGGATGGCTATGCGGGAGGTGTCGCAGATACTAAAGTGGGTGAAACTTCATGATCCGGCTCGGTCTGCTATATTCATTCCGGGGATCCGGAATGTGGAAGCGGATTTTCTCAGCAGAACTGACTTGCAGGAAGGGGAGTGGTCTTTACACCCAGAGGTGTTTCAGGAGTAGACAGAATGCTGGGGGCTGGATTTAATAGCATCTCGATACAATTGTCAGGTTCCACGGTTTTGCTCCAGAAGCAGGGATCCGTTGGCTTGGGCAGTGAATGCCATGACTGTGCCTTGGAGTTTCCAACTGGCTTATATCTTTACTCCATTTCCCATGTTGCCTCGAGTGCTGAAGAAAAATAAAACAGAAGATCCAGTTCATTCCGATAGCACCAGATTGGCCCAGGAGGGCTTGGTACTCGGACATACTTTGGTTATCGATAGTGCCACCATGGCGGCTCCCGTTGGGTATGAATCTGCTAAGACAATGTCCATTCTTTCATTAGGATCTTGTTCGGGTGAATTTGATGGCCTGGATTTAGAACCTGGCTAGAAATAAAGACAGATCGGCAAGGTTAGAGGTGGTTCACGCCTTGCGCGTGTATTTGGACAGAGTTAAACCTTTTCTTAAGACAGATACACTGCTGGTGTTTTCTGACGTACATAAGAAAGGGTGGCCAGCCCCCAAACAAACCATTGCTAGGTGGATTAGGTCAATGATTGCCTTTGCCTACACAAAAGGTCAGTAGACTGGTTCCAGCTAGAGTTAATGCCCATAACACAAGATCGGTTGCTTCTTCTTAGGCTGTGCGTCACGGGGCTTTAGCAGAGCAGTTATGCAGGGCTGCCACCTGGTCCTCTGTTCACACATTTACCAGATTTTACAGTTTCCATGAGTTCGCGTTGGAGGGCGCTTCTTTTGGGCGAAGTCTTGCGTGCTGCGGAACCGAGCGGACCCGAGCGTACCCTCCCAAAGGACCGGCTATTAAACGTCCAATGTTTAGCTGTGTCACCAGGATGGACGATAGAGAAAATTATACTTACGATAAGTCCTTTTCTTCGGCATATACTTACGATAAGTCCTTTTCTTCGGAATACTTCATAGCAGCCATAGCATTGGTTTTAACCCCTCCTCCTCCTTCTAGACAGGTAAGTTTTTTGTCTAGGATCTGCCCTCACCACTTATATAAGCATGCTCCACCCTGTTACCCTCAGTCTTAGATTGTCTCCTTCCTTGGTCCTAGGAAAAAACACAGAAGAGGGTGGGAAATCATAGGCTGCCATGAAGTATTCTGAAGAAAAGGAATCATTTTAAGTAGAATCCGCAATTTACTTCTTCCTACTTCATGGAAGCCATAACATTGGGACATACCAAAGCATAATAACAGGTGGGCTACAATACCTCATGCCATTACATGGCTCAGAATACGCTCTCCGAAATGTTTCCGATTCACATCCAGGGCGCAATGTTTCGTAAATGTATGCATCAAAGACCATGTTGCTGTCACACAGATCTTCTTGACTGATACCCTCGGCCTCTTTTGCCCAGGACACAGCCATTGCTCTCGTAAAATGTGCTTTAATCATACGGAACGTCTCTTCCCACTTTCTTGTATGCAAATGATATAATTTCCTTTACCCATCTGGAAATGGTCTGCTTCGATGGAGACAATCCTTTCTTGGCTCCCATCGGAATGACAAAGAAAGACTTGGTTTTCCTGAAACGCTCAACTCTTTTCAAATAAATAGAAACAGCTCTAACAATATATAAAGTATGTAATCTTTCTTCCCCTGAATTCTTTGGTTCTGGATAAAAAGATGGCATAATTATTTCTTGATTGATATGAAAAGAGGACACCATTTTTGGAAGAAATTGAGGATTAGTTTATATGTACCAATCTATCTGGAAAGAATTTCAGGTAAGGTTCCTGGGCCCATAGCGCCTGAAGCTCACTAACTCTTTTAGCCAAAGTGACTGCAACCAGGAAAACAATTTTCCATGTTAGGAATTTCAACTTGATCCTATCCAACGGCTCAAACGGTGGTGACATAAGGACATTTAATACCAAGTTGAGGTCCCATTGGAGAACAATTGAGCTGACTTGAGGCCTCATCCTGTTAATAGCCTGACAGGACCTCTTTATGAGTTCATTGTCTGACAATCTTTTATCCAAGAATACACTAAGAGTTGAGATATGCACTTTAAGCGTGGCTACCACCAATCCTTTTGAGAATTCATCACATAAAAACTAGGGAGGCCAATCCCGGGATCGGGATCGGCGGGATCCCGGGATTTAAGGCCAAAATGTGCGGGATTTGAATCCCGGGATTGTAGTCCCCAATCCCGGGATTTCGGGATTTGCTGTACCTTTAATTATGTATGTTACCTGCGCCGCCATCAGAGGCTCCGTTCTGCAGAGAGATGCTGCTGCCGCGCTACGCGGCGGGGCGGGCTGAGCGCTGCGTGCTCTGCGTGACGTCAGAGGTCACGCGGCGCAGCCTCAGAACGTGTCATGACAGTCCGCCCCTTCAGCTGCTCCCCCGCCCGCCATCTTAAGCGCGGAGGAGGACGCCGGAGCCGCGTGAGTGTGACAGGCAGCAGCAGGCTGCAAGAGTCTGGGGGGGATCGTCGTGCAGCACTCCTGATCCCCAGACTGCAGTCTGGAGCGGGTATGGGCAGTCCGACCTGCGCAGCGTGACCTCTGACCATCACGCTGCGCAGGTCGGACTGCCCATACCCGCTCCAGAATCATCTTTGACCTGGACCGGACCTGGCAGCGTCGGCCGCCCGCCCTCCGGGCGGCTCTGCTGCTGCTGCTACCGCCGCTGATGCCTCCTGCTCCCGGCCGCCTACCGCCGCTGACGCCTCCTGCTCTGCTCCCGGCCGCCTACCGCCGATGACGCCTCCTGCTCCTGCCCTGCTCCCGGCCGCCTACCGCCGCTGACGCCTCCTGCTCCTGCCCTGCTCCCGGCCGCCTACCGCCGCTGACGCCTCCTGCCCTGTCTTCCCTGCTCCCGGCCGCCGTTGTGACTTGTGAGTAAATGAATGTGCGCGGCGGCTGTAGCGGGGGGGACAGGGCTTCTCTGTAGCATTTTTTTTTGCCTGAACTGATTAGAGATGCCAATCCCGGGATCCCGGGAATCCCGGGATTGAGCATTTTTCAATCCCGATTCCCGGGATTGAAAAAATGCCCCGGGATTGGCATCCCTAATAAAAACTGCAAAATATGTGGAATACCAGCCGTAGGGGCATGACATTTATCTTCTGTCCATCTGGAAAAAATTTCCCAAATTCTATAGTAAGCTTTTGAAGATACCTTCTTCCTGGCTTGTAATAGAACCTCTGGTGACAACCCTTTGTTCTTTAATATTCTCCGCTCAACTTCCAAGCCGTTAAATTTAGTTTTTGAGGATCCGCGCAATGGAGCAGCCCCTGATGTATCATCCCTGGATGAACTGGCAATTGAATTGGATACTCCACTGTCATTCTCTGCACGAGAGGAAACCACGGTCTTTGTGGCCAATATGGAAGTAGAATTACCACCTGGGCTTTCTCTTCTCTGAACTTTTTGAGAACTCTGGGAATTAGAGCAAATTGAGGAAATATGTATGCTAGATTGAAATCCCATCTCTGGGACAGAGCATCTACTTACTCCTGCGGACCCCTAGATTCTGTCCTTTGAGAAGAATTGTGGAAGCTTCGTGTTGCAGGAAGATGCCATCAGATATACTTCTGGTGTGCCGAACCTCCTGATTACTTGATGGAACAAGGATTCCTCCAGTTCCCATTCTCCCGGAAAAACTTGGCGTGCCGAACCTCCTGATTACTTGATGGAACAAGGATTCCTCCAGTTCCCATTCTCCCGGAAAAACTTGGTTTCTGCTTAAGAAATCTGCTATAATGTTGTCCTTTCCCGGAACGTAGAAGGCTGATAGAGACTTTAGAAGACCTTCTGCGCAAGTCATTATATTTTCCATCTCTTTTAGGAGTACTCGCCTTCTTGTACGCGACCGTGGCTACATTGTCTAAATATATTCTTAGATGGGAGTTTCTGTGTGGAATCGACGTATTGCTAGCCACACTGTTCTTAATTCTCTTTGATTGGACGACATTTGACTTTCTATTAGAGACCAAATTACTTGACAGGATTTTGTCTGCATACGAGCCCCCATCTGAACGAACTTGCATCTGTCGTGAGAATTAGAAATTGCAGATTTTATAAAGATGTAGCCCTCAGAGGCAAGCCCTCGCTGGCCCACCAATTTAGGGACTCTTTTACTCCTTGCAAAACTTTCACCCAATAGGACACTGGTGTCAGGGCATATTTTATAATTTCCATCTGAAATGGACGCATCCTCCATCTCGCCCATGGCACTATGTCTATAGTTGAAGACATCATCCCTAACAGATTTGATGCCTTTCTTAACAGTATCTGATCTTGAGACTGCACCAACAAGATCAACGTTTTAATTTTTTTCGCATCTTTCCTTGGACAATGAAATCTGGAATTTTCTTGAATCCAAGACTACTAGAAACTGAACCATCTGCACTGGATCTAGATGACTTTTCTTCCAGCCGATTAACCAGCCATGGTCTTGCAGACATAGCATTACACTTTCTGCTGCCGCTGAAGCCTCTTCTTTCGAGCTTCCTGTGATCTGTAAATCGTCTAGGTAGGCCCATACTGCTATACCTCTATTCCTGAGATATGTCACCAGTACTTTGGTAAACACCCTTGGGGAAGACGTAAGACCAAATGGGAGGCAGGTGAATTGGAAATGAGCCCCCCTTATGCAAAACCTGAGGTATTTTCTGTCTGTAATTCTTATCGGAATGTGGAAATATGCATCTTTCAGATCGACTGAGACTAAATTATCTCCCTTCTTTATTCCTAAGAGAATGGTTTTCATTGTCTCCATATGGAATTTCCTCTTCCATATCTTTCGGATTAAATCTCTTAGGTCTAGAATAGTACGGAATCCACCAGTTGCTTTTGGTACAACAAAAATACGGGAGGAAAAAACGGTTCCTTCTTCAGATCTTGGAACTCTTTCCACTGCCTTGGAATTGACCAGCTCCCTTACACTCTGATCCAGAGCTAAACTTTCTTCCAGAAACATTGGAATTTTTTTAATTAAAAATCTGTTTACAGTTGGCTTGACCACACTAACTGGTAACTGAGGGTCACTACTTCCAGTGCCCACTTGTCCTGAATTGTGTGGGCCAAGGTGGTTGCAAACTTCCTGAGTCTTCCTGCCACTGGACCCGTTACCCCGGTTTGAACACGTCACTATCTTTGGGACCCTCTTCTCCCAGATTGGTGAAAAAGTGCCCTTGGTCCGGAAGAGTATCTATCCCTAAACAGACGCCCTGGTCTGTAACTTCTCGCTTGTCTGGAAGAATATTCAGGGAGTTCACCCCTCTTGTCTTGTGGCAGTCTGACTGATATACCACTATAAACTTTTTGTATAACGGCATCTAGTTTTCCTCCAAACAAACATGCACCTTCAAATGGCAAGGTTACCAGTCGGTTTTTAGAATGAGTATCTGCTGCCCAGGCTTTCACCCATAACGCTCTTCTAGCTAGAATACCAGATGTCATTGATTTTGCAGACAAATCCAACATATCTAGAGAGGCCTCACACATGTGGTCAAAGGCCACTAGAATAGAATCCAGATTTTTACTAATCTGCTCCCTAGAGAATCTCTCATGAACATCCTCCTGTAAGGACGGACACCATAATCGGAGTGCTCTGGATACAGAGGCAATAGCTACGCCAGATTTGAATGCTATAGAACTAGAAATGTGAAGCCTCTTGAATGCACTCTCCATCTTCTTCTCCATAGCGTCCTTAAGGGATGCCCCATCTTCTACAGGAATGGTAGTTTTTGTAGTGATTTCGGCTACCGCCGCATCAACTTTAGGGATAGAGCACCACTTGCGAAACACCTCATCTTGAATGGGGTACATCCTATCCACTCTTTTGAAGCTGCCAACATATTTATCTGCATTAATCCATTCCTTTACTACTTTGTGTACAGGAAAGCATCTACCCTTTTTTGACCTGTCTTCAAACAAGGTATCTTTATCATCTTTAACTGCCTCTCTATAATTGATCGTTTTATACAACTTCTTTAAAACCATTTAAACCAAATCAAGCTTAAATGAACGGTCTTCTCCCAGAATCTCTCCTGACTCAGTATCAGAAAGAGACCCCTCATCTTCAGACATAAATACTGGGGAATAGGTATCCAGGTCATGATCAATACTGGTTTAAGATCTAGACCTCTTTCCACTGTTAGGAAATTCCTCCTTAGAAAAGAAAGTCTTTTTCATCCAATTCATTAAATCAGATATTTGTAAGGGTGCATCCAATCCAGGATTAATATCCTAAGAACAGGCCTTGCAGACATTCTCTTCCTCTATAGCTGTAAACACCTTATCACATGAAAAGGCAAGTGTTAGAAGTATGTTTTTTTCTTAGGGCCGGGCGGAACACTAAAATAAAAACAATAAAAGAAAAACTACCTTACTGATATAAGGCACAATAAGTAAAAACCCAGTCCTCAGAGAGGACCTACCTGGACAGCAGAGTATTACTCTTAGCAACAAAGGCATCTTCCCTTTCTACCGACATGTCTCACGACTGCAGCTACAAACAACTCCCACGTTCCTAAATAGCACACAGGACGCAGCCGCGCACCCGGAAGGGCGTCATGTGGAACGCATGCAGCCGCTGAGTGACCCACACATATTAGGACACACAGTCCTCCGTCGCGCCGAAAGTGCGTCACGTGGAGTGCAGGATGCTTCTGCGTGCAATGTAAGGCCTCCCGCCCGGCGTTACCTGCCGTATATCCAGAAATGCCCGGCACGCGTGTCCAACTCCTGCCAGCCTCTCCCGGCCAGCCTCCACTCCACTACCATCCAGGTAGAATGAAGGAGGGAGACTGCAGCACAGGTTCCAATCCAAGCCCAACCTCCGGCCAGGCCTGACAAACTGGGTAAGGCGCCGCCAACCCCATCTACCGTCCAGCCACAGCAGCAACTTGCCTACTGTGAGTAAAAACAACAAACCTATACCTAGCTCTCCAGAGGAGACAGGAAAAAGACTGAGGGTAACAGGGTGGAGCCTGCTTATATAAGTGGTGAACAGTGGCGGATTTTACCTATGGGCTGCAGGGCTGCAGCCCCCCCAGGTAAAATCCGCCACTGTAGTGAAGCCAGATGCAGCCTGTGAGACTGCACTGGCTTCACTGTGACTGGCAGTGACTTCCTATTGGAAGTTCGACCTGCCAGTCACAAAGGCAGTCCCATTGGGAAGTGTTACCTATATAGGTACTGTGCACGTGCTGGTCTCGGAGCCTGTAACTTACATTGTACAGGCGCTGGGACCAAGATTGCTTCTATGGGCTGTTGCCCAAGCAACAAGTTGGCTGCATGCACGGTACACGTGTGTACTGCGCATGCGCCAGTCCCGGCGCCTGTCACTCATCACAGCACAGGCACCGGGACCAGAACGGGAAAGGAGGCCATACTCCCCAATAAGGTACGAGCCGCCGCTGGGTGAGGGCAGATCCTAGGCAAAAAATGTACCTGTCTAGAAGGAGGAGGAGGGGTTAAAACCCAATGGTATGGCTGCCATGAAGTAGGAAGAAGTAAAAGGATTTTTCTAAGAACTTACCTTTCGGATCCTTTTCGCTGAGTCCATCCTGGTGACACAGAGATCCCTCCCTTGGATTGTGCATATTAATATGTTCAGGCAGTGTACTGAGTAATGTATCCTAGTGGGCTCTTGAAGATGTACTGAGGTCTTCTGGGATGCCTTGGACCCGACTACATCCCATGGTTAGAAAGAAAGGGGTACGGGGACTGGGACAGATTTACCTATGCACTAACACCCACCAAATATGATTTTTCAATTCATTGATAGAATATCCACGGTAATTAAAATATTGTGCCTCGGCACAGAGATAGAACGTGTGGAGGTGCTCCCCCGAGAGTAAGATATGGTCAAAGTAGGGAAAGAAAAAGTACTCTCTTAGTTTGGGGGCACGCTTTAATTATTTAAAACTTAACGTTTAATTATATATTCATAAAAAAGATGACTCAAATGTAGCACAGGACATACATGACACACAAAACATATATACATAAAAATTGTAATTTCTTATTCTGAAAAAATCCCCGCCTGGTAAAAACGGTATCTTACTGCCTTCTCAGGGTATGACTTGGAATATCAGTCATGTTCCCTGGTCAATTCTTTTCTATAGGGCAGAATGGTTGTATTGGACGGTAGAAGTGAGAAAATTTACTAGAGGACACCTCTATATAATGGGTGAGTTTGGCGAATATATTCTATGGTTTGTCAATGTCCTATTTCCATCTATGACATTTGCAAACAAATACAGAGTACCCCTGTTATGCTTTGAATTTTACAGGAAATTTCAGCATGAATATGGTATTGACCTGTTTTCTCTGCTTTATGCTACACTACCCAAAGGTCTTGAGGTTGTGTTACATTTATTCTTATATTGGAGCAGGCTGGTTTTTATATTTTGCCAAGGGGTCAATATAAGATTAGGTTATAGTGAAAGCTAAAGAGAGATGGAATTAGAAAAATTAGAAAGGATTATTTTTACAGAAAGATGTGTCAGTATATCCCTGCAATGTGTTTGTTTACACGGCAACTGCTGCTGATTGTCGTTGTGGATTGATTATATCAATCCCCACAATTGAGCGGGTTGGATCCGTGTGACAGTAGCAGATATGGATATTAGGCAGTGGGTTGTTCCTATTTACGTTAGAGAAGAGACCTCCCTGGTTGGCTGCCACCCTTGCAGGGAGATATCACTTCAATCATAAACAGGTATACCCGGAAAGGTGATAATGAGACAAAGATTAGATTGGAAACACCTATAGATTCCTCATCATGCTGCTTTCTCCCATGTGCCGTTTTTGCATTGATGGGCGATGAGCGATGTGTCTTGTCTCAGGTGAACCAGAAAAATAGGGTTAATTTAGAGAGGACAGTGCCATATAAAGAGTTTTTTTGAAAAAAACAGTATGATATAATAATTTTTTAAAGAGAAAACAGGGACATGATATACCTCGCAACTAATTTTCTAATGAAAAAAATGATGAAAAAGAAGGGGACATCACATAACTGTTACACCATTAATGTAGTCTGTAATCCATTGATTTGTAATTTACAATAGAATATATTTCTGGATCATAACATGTGAGAAAAAAAGTTTTTCTTTTGGTCCCCACTAGGGGGGGTCTTACCACCTCCTGCTAGGATAAGTAGGTGATATCAGGTATTCTTTGTGTGGTAACAAATGCTGAAGATTAGCGCTCCCTCAGGGGTCTCTGAATTCAGATGAGATTGGTATCTCTCAGCTGATTAGTAGGTAAAGAGTGGACAAAAGGCCGTTTCGCGGTACTCACGCTTCCTCAGTTTACATCCCATGGTTACCAGGGATATTATATCGGTATGATGACCGCCCAGCAGCACAGAATCTGTGGCACCCTATACATACTGTAACCGGGGATATTATATCTGTATGATGACCGCCCAGCAGCACAGAATCTGTGGCACCCTATACATACTGTAACCGGGGATATTATATCTGTATGATGACCGCTCAGCAGCACAGAATCTGTGGCACCCTATACATACTGTAACCAGGGATATTATATCTGTATGATGACCGCCCAGCAGCACAGAATCTGTGGCACCCTATACATACAGTAACCAGGGATATTATATCTGTAGGATGACCGCCCAGCAGCACAGAATCTGTGGCACCCTATACATACTGTAACCGGGGATATTATATCTGTATGATGACCGCTCAGTAGCACAGAATCTGTGGCACCCTATACATACTGTAACCAGGGATATTATATCTGTATGATCACCGTCCAGCAGCATAGAATCCGTGTCCCCCTATACATACTGTAACCAGGGATATTATATCTGTATGATGACCGCCCGGCAGCACAGAATCTGTGGCACCCTATACATACTGTAACCAGGGATATTATATCTGTATGATGACCGCCCAGCAGCACAGAATCTGTGGCACCCTATACATACTGTAACCGGGGGTATTATATCGGTATGATGACCGCCCAGCAGCACAGAATCTGTGGCACCCTATACATACTGTAACCGGGGATATTATATCTGTATGATGACCGCCCAGCAGCACAGAATCTGTGGCACCCTATACATACTGTAACCGGGGATATTATATCTGTATGATGACCGCCCAGCAGCACAGAATCTGTGGCACCCTATACATACTGTAACCGGGGATATTATATCTGTATGATGACCGCTCAGCAGCACAGAATCTGTGGCACCCTATACATACTGTAACCGGGGATATTATATCTGTATGATGACCGCTCAGCAGCACAGAATCTGTGGCACCCTATACATACTGTAACCAGGGATATTATATCTGTATGATCACCGTCCAGCAGCATAGAATCCGTGTCCCCCTATACATACTGTAACCAGGGATATTATATCTGTATGATGACCGCCCGGCAGCACAGAATCTGTGGCACCCTATACATACTGTAACCAGGGATATTATATCTGTATGATGACCGCCCAGCAGCACAGAATCTGTGGCATCCTATACATACTGTAACCAGGGATATTATATCTGTATGATGACCGCCCAGCAGCACAGAATCTGTGGCACCCTATACATACTGTATCCAGGGATATTATATCTGTATGATGACCGCCCAGCAGCACAGAATTTGCGGCACCCTATACATACTGTAACCCGGGATATTATATCGGTATGATGACCGCTCAGCAGCACAGAATCTGTGGCACCGTATACATACTGTAACCAGGGATATTATATCTGTATGATGACCGCCCAGCCGCACAGAATCTGTGGCACCCTATACATACTGTAACCAGGGATATTATATCTGCATGATGACCGCCCAGCAGCACAGAATCTGTGGCCCCCTATACATACTGTAACCAGGGATATTATATCTGTATGATGACTGCCCAGCAGCACAGAATCTGTGGCACCGTATACATACTGTAACCAGGGATATTATATCTGTATGATGACCGCACAGCAGCACAGAATCTGCGGCACCCTATACATACTGTAACCAGGGATATTATATCTGTATGATGACCGCCCAGCAGCACAGAATCTGTGGCACCGTATACATACTGTAACCAGGGATATTATATCTGTATGATGACCGCCCAGCCGCACAGAATCTGTGGCACCCTATACATACTGTAACCAGGGATATTATATCTGTATGATGACCGCCCAGCCGCACAGAATCTGTGGCACCCTATACATACTGTAACCAGGGATATTATATCTGTATGATGACCGCCCAGCAGCACAGAATCTGTGGCACCCTATACATACCGTAACCAGGGATATTATATCTGTATGATGACCGCCCAGCAGCACAGGATCTGTGGCACCCTATACATACCGTAACCAGGGATATTATATCTGTATGATGACCGCCCAGCAGCACAGAATCTGTGGCACCCTATACATACCGTAACCAGGGATATTATATCTGTATGATGACCGCCCAGCAGCACAGAATCTGTGGCCCCTATACATACTGTAACCAGGGATATTATATCTGTATGATGACCCCCCGGCAGAACAGAATCTGTGGCACCCTATACATACTGTAACCAGGGATATTATATCTGTATGATGACCGCCCAGCAGCACAGAATCTGTGGCACCCTATACATACTATAACCAGGGATATTATATCTGTATGATGACCGCCCAGCACCACAGAATCTGTGGCACCCTATACATACCGTAACCAGGGATATTATATCTGTATGATGACCGCCCAGCAGCACAGAATCTGTGACACCCTATACATACTGTAACCAGGGATATTATATCTGTATGATGACTGCCCAGCAGCACAGAATCTGTGGCACCCTATACATACTGTAACCAGGGATATTATATCTGTATGATGACCGCCCGGCAGCACAGAATCTGTGGCACCCTATACATACTGTAACCAGGGATATTATATCTGTATGATGACCGCCCGGCAGCACAGGATCTGTGGCACCGTATACATACTGTAACCAGGGATATTATATCTGTATGATGACCGCCCGGCAGCACAGAATCTGTGGCCCCCTATACATACTGTAACCAGGGATATTATATCTGTATGATGACCGCCCAGCAGCACAGAATCTGTGGCCCCCTATACATACTGTAACCAGGGATATTATATCTGTATGATGACTGCCCGGCAGCACAGAATCTGTGGCACCCTATACATACTGTAACCAGGGATATTATATCTGTATGATGACCGCCCGGCAGCACAGAATCTGTGGCACCCTATACATACTGTAACCAGGGATATTATATCTGTATGATGACCGCCCAGCAGCACAGAATCTGTGGCACCCTATACATACTGTAACCAGGGATATTATATCTGTATGATGACCGCCCAGCAGCACAGAATCTGTTGCACCCTATACATACTGTAACCAGGGATATTATATCTGTATGATGACCGCCCAGCAGCACAGAATCTGTGGCACCCTATACATACTGTAACCAGGGATATTATATCTGTATGATGACCGCCCAGCAGCACAGAATCTGTGGCACCCTATACATACTGTATCCAGGGATATTATATCTGTATGATGACCGCCCAGCAGCACAGAATCTGTGGCACCCTATACATACTGTAACCAGGGATATTATATCTGTATGATGACTACCTAACAGTACAGAATCTGTGGCACCCTATACATACTGTAACCGGGGATATTATATCTGTATGATGACCGCCCAGCAGCACAGAATCTGTGGCACCCTATACATACTGTAACCAGGGATATTATATCTGTATGATGACCGCCCAGCAGCACAGAATCTGTGGCACCCTATACATACTGTATCCAGGGATATTATATCTGTATGATGACCGCCCAGCAGCACAGAATCTGTGGCACCCTATACATACTGTAACCAGGGATATTATATCTGTATGATGACCGCCCGGCAGCACAGGATCTGTGGCACCGTATACATACTGTAACCAGGGATATTATATCTGTATGATGACCGCCCGGCAGCACAGAATCTGTGGCCCCCTATACATACTGTAACCAGGGATATTATATCTGTATGATGACCGCCCAGCAGCACAGAATCTGTGGCCCCCTATACATACTGTAACCAGGGATATTATATCTGTATGATGACTGCCCGGCAGCACAGAATCTGTGGCACCCTATACATACTGTAACCGGGGATATTATATCTGTATGATGACCGCCCAGCAGCACAGAATCTGTGGCCCCCTATACATACTGTAACCAGGGATATTATATCTGTATGATGACAGCCCAGCAGCACAGAATCTGTGGCTCCCTATACATACTGTAACCAGGGATATTATATCTGTATGATGACCGCCCAGCAGCACAGAATCTGTGGCACCCTATACATACTGTAACCAGGGATATTATATCTGATTGATGACCGCCCAGCAGCACAGAATCTGTGGCACCCTATACATACTATAACCAGGGATATTATATCTGTATGATGACCGCCCAGCAGCACAGAATCTGTGGCACCCTATACATACCGTAACCAGGGATATTATATCTGTATGATGACCGCCCAGCAGCACAGAATCTGTGACACCCTATACATACTGTAACCAGGGATATTATATCTGTATGATGACTGCCCAGCAGCACAGAATCTGTGGCACCCTATACATACTGTAACCAGGGATATTATATCTGTATGATGACCGCCCGGCAGCACAGAATCTGTGGCACCCTATACATACTGTAACCAGGGATATTATATCTGTATGATGACCGCCCGGCAGCACAGGATCTGTGGCACCGTATACATACTGTAACCAGGGATATTATATCTGTATGATGACCGCCCGGCAGCACAGAATCTGTGGCCCCCTATACATACTGTAACCAGGGATATTATATCTGTATGATGACCGCCCAGCAGCACAGAATCTGTGGCCCCCTATACATACTGTAACCAGGGATATTATATCTGTATGATGACCGCCCGGCAGCACAGAATCTGTGGCACCCTATACATACTGTAACCAGGGATATTATATCTGTATGATGACCGCCCGGCAGCACAGAATCTGTGGCACCCTATACATACTGTAACCAGGGATATTATATCTGTATGATGACCGCACAGCAGCACAGAATCTGCGGCACCCTATACATACTGTAACCAGGGATATTATATCTGTATGATGACCGCCCGGCAGCACAGAATCTGTGGCACCCTATACATACTGTAACCAGGGATATTATATCTGTATGATGACCGCACAGCAGCACAGAATCTGCGGCACCCTATACATACTGTAACCAGGGATATTATATCTGTATGATGACCGCCCAGCAGCACAGAATCTGTGGCACCGTATACATACTGTAACCAGGGATATTATATCTGTATGATGACCGCCCAGCCGCACAGAATCTGTGGCACCCTATACATACTGTAACCAGGGATATTATATCTGTATGATGACCGCCCAGCCGCACAGAATCTGTGGCACCCTATACATACTGTAACCAGGGATATTATATCTGTATGATGACCGCCCAGCAGCACAGAATCTGTGGCACCCTATACATACCGTAACCAGGGATATTATATCTGTATGATGACCGCCCAGCAGCACAGGATCTGTGGCACCCTATACATACCGTAACCAGGGATATTATATCTGTATGATGACCGCCCAGCAGCACAGAATCTGTGGCACCCTATACATACCGTAACCAGGGATATTATATCTGTATGATGACCGCCCAGCAGCACAGAATCTGTGGCCCCTATACATACTGTAACCAGGGATATTATATCTGTATGATGACCCCCCGGCAGAACAGAATCTGTGGCACCCTATACATACTGTAACCAGGGATATTATATCTGTATGATGACCGCCCAGCAGCACAGAATCTGTGGCACCCTATACATACTATAACCAGGGATATTATATCTGTATGATGACCGCCCAGCACCACAGAATCTGTGGCACCCTATACATACCGTAACCAGGGATATTATATCTGTATGATGACCGCCCAGCAGCACAGAATCTGTGACACCCTATACATACTGTAACCAGGGATATTATATCTGTATGATGACTGCCCAGCAGCACAGAATCTGTGGCACCCTATACATACTGTAACCAGGGATATTATATCTGTATGATGACCGCCCGGCAGCACAGAATCTGTGGCACCCTATACATACTGTAACCAGGGATATTATATCTGTATGATGACCGCCCGGCAGCACAGGATCTGTGGCACCGTATACATACTGTAACCAGGGATATTATATCTGTATGATGACCGCCCGGCAGCACAGAATCTGTGGCCCCCTATACATACTGTAACCAGGGATATTATATCTGTATGATGACCGCCCAGCAGCACAGAATCTGTGGCCCCCTATACATACTGTAACCAGGGATATTATATCTGTATGATGACTGCCCGGCAGCACAGAATCTGTGGCACCCTATACATACTGTAACCAGGGATATTATATCTGTATGATGACCGCCCGGCAGCACAGAATCTGTGGCACCCTATACATACTGTAACCAGGGATATTATATCTGTATGATGACCGCCCAGCAGCACAGAATCTGTGGCACCCTATACATACTGTAACCAGGGATATTATATCTGTATGATGACCGCCCAGCAGCACAGAATCTGTTGCACCCTATACATACTGTAACCAGGGATATTATATCTGTATGATGACCGCCCAGCAGCACAGAATCTGTGGCACCCTATACATACTGTAACCAGGGATATTATATCTGTATGATGACCGCCCAGCAGCACAGAATCTGTGGCACCCTATACATACTGTATCCAGGGATATTATATCTGTATGATGACCGCCCAGCAGCACAGAATCTGTGGCACCCTATACATACTGTAACCAGGGATATTATATCTGTATGATGACTACCTAACAGTACAGAATCTGTGGCACCCTATACATACTGTAACCGGGGATATTATATCTGTATGATGACCGCCCAGCAGCACAGAATCTGTGGCACCCTATACATACTGTAACCAGGGATATTATATCTGTATGATGACCGCCCAGCAGCACAGAATCTGTGGCACCCTATACATACTGTATCCAGGGATATTATATCTGTATGATGACCGCCCAGCAGCACAGAATCTGTGGCACCCTATACATACTGTAACCAGGGATATTATATCTGTATGATGACCGCCCGGCAGCACAGGATCTGTGGCACCGTATACATACTGTAACCAGGGATATTATATCTGTATGATGACCGCCCGGCAGCACAGAATCTGTGGCCCCCTATACATACTGTAACCAGGGATATTATATCTGTATGATGACCGCCCAGCAGCACAGAATCTGTGGCCCCCTATACATACTGTAACCAGGGATATTATATCTGTATGATGACTGCCCGGCAGCACAGAATCTGTGGCACCCTATACATACTGTAACCGGGGATATTATATCTGTATGATGACCGCCCAGCAGCACAGAATCTGTGGCCCCCTATACATACTGTAACCAGGGATATTATATCTGTATGATGACAGCCCAGCAGCACAGAATCTGTGGCTCCCTATACATACTGTAACCAGGGATATTATATCTGTATGATGACCGCCCAGCAGCACAGAATCTGTGGCACCCTATACATACTGTAACCAGGGATATTATATCTGATTGATGACCGCCCAGCAGCACAGAATCTGTGGCACCCTATACATACTATAACCAGGGATATTATATCTGTATGATGACCGCCCAGCAGCACAGAATCTGTGGCACCCTATACATACCGTAACCAGGGATATTATATCTGTATGATGACCGCCCAGCAGCACAGAATCTGTGACACCCTATACATACTGTAACCAGGGATATTATATCTGTATGATGACTGCCCAGCAGCACAGAATCTGTGGCACCCTATACATACTGTAACCAGGGATATTATATCTGTATGATGACCGCCCGGCAGCACAGAATCTGTGGCACCCTATACATACTGTAACCAGGGATATTATATCTGTATGATGACCGCCCGGCAGCACAGGATCTGTGGCACCGTATACATACTGTAACCAGGGATATTATATCTGTATGATGACCGCCCGGCAGCACAGAATCTGTGGCCCCCTATACATACTGTAACCAGGGATATTATATCTGTATGATGACCGCCCAGCAGCACAGAATCTGTGGCCCCCTATACATACTGTAACCAGGGATATTATATCTGTATGATGACCGCCCGGCAGCACAGAATCTGTGGCACCCTATACATACTGTAACCAGGGATATTATATCTGTATGATGACCGCCCGGCAGCACAGAATCTGTGGCACCCTATACATACTGTAACCAGGGATATTATATCTGTATGATGACCGCCCAGCAGCACAGAATCTGTGGCACCCTATACATACTGTAACCAGGGATATTATATCTGTATGATGACCGCCCAGCAGCACAGAATCTGTTGCACCCTATACATACTGTAACCAGGGATATTATATCTGTATGATGACCGCCCAGCAGCACAGAATCTGTGGCACCCTATACATACTGTAACCAGGGATATTATATCTGTATGATGACCGCCCAGCAGCACAGAATCTGTGGCACCCTATACATACTGTATCCAGGGATATTATATCTGTATGATGACCGCCCAGCAGCACAGAATCTGTGGCACCCTATACATACTGTAACCAGGGATATTATATCTGTATGATGACTACCTAACAGTACAGAATCTGTGGTACCCTATACATACTGTAACCGGGGATATTATATCTGTATGATGACCGCCCAGCAGCACAGAATCTGTGGCACCCTATACATACTGTAACCAGGGATATTATATCTGTATGATGACCGCCCAGCAGCACAGAATCTGTGGCACCCTATACATACTGTATCCAGGGATATTATATCTGTATGATGACCGCCCAGCAGCACAGAATCTGTGGCACCCTATACATACTGTAACCAGGGATATTATATCTGTATGATGACTACCTAACAGTACAGAATCTGTGGCACCCTATACATACTGTAACCAGGGATATTATATCTGTATGATGACCGCCCAGCAGCACAGAATCTGTGGCACCCTATACATACTGTAACCAGGGATATTGGGGGAAATTTACCAATATGAAAAACCTAGTTTTTCGTATTGGTATTTCCCCTACGACTGCATACGACTGTTTCAGTCGTATGCAAAGTCGTGTTCCGGAGGGGAATGTACAAAGCAGTCATATACCCACCGATGTCGTAGGAATTCGTATTAGCTGGCCATATATACGGCCGCTAATACGAATTCGTACAGGCAGTCTGCACGGATCAGTCAGATCCGTGCAGGCTGCAGAGTGTAAAAAAAACAGAAAAAAAAAACAGCGTGGGGTCCCCCCCACAGCCTTAACCAGCACCAGGCTGAAGGAGACGGGCCGGTAATTAAAAATCAGGGAACCCGACAAATAGAGGTTCCCCGATTTTTAACAACCAGCCCCAGGCTCCAGGTCCGGGGCTGGTTCCCAAAATACGGGGGACAAAATGACTAGGGGTCCCCCGTATTTTAAGAACCAGCCCCAGGCCAAACCAGCCAGCAGGGTAATGTCACAGCCGGGGGACACTTATTATATAAGGTCCAGTGGCCAAAACATTAACTCTACCGACCAGTCAGCCTGGCCAGGGGCCCTGGGGGAGTGGGGACCCCCCCAATAAAGGGGTCCCCCCCCCCCCTCCAGGAGTTACCTGACCAGGCTGAAGCCTGGTGCTGTCCTCGTTGCCCCTGGGCAGTGGTGTAAAAAAATAGAATAATCTATTGTCTAATACTGGGGCACTATGAGTCCCAGCAAGCCTCCCCCGCAAGCTGGGATTTGGAGAACCACAAGTCCCAGCCTGCGGGGCATTAAAGGGCCCGCTGGGTCTTGTAGTTTCACAGTATTAAAAATAGTAAAATAAAATACACTGACACACACTTAAAATAAAACTTTAATACATCCAAAGCCCTTACATACTGATACTTACCTATCTTCTTCCCGTAGGTAGCCCTGGTCCTGATGTCCTGTGTCGTCTTCTGGTCCATGTCGACGTCGCTGTCCATGTCGGCGATGGCGTCGGCGTCCGAAGTCCGACGAAATCCATGTGGGAACCTATGGAAGGAAACCATACTCACCTGTCCCAGGGCGACGTAGTCCAGGTAAGGGTCTTTGCAAAAAAACAAACCGACACGCGAAACCAGCCGAACAGCTGAGCATTCGGGAGGCGGAGCCGCACGATGTACACAAACACCGTGCGGCTCAGCTGTCCATCTGGTTTCGCGTGTCGGTTTGTTTTTTTGCAAAGACCCTTACCTGGACTACGTCGCCCTGGGACAGGTGAGTATGGTTTCCTTCCACAGCTTCCTCCATGGATTTCGTCGGACTCCGGACGCCGACGCCATCGCCGACATGGACAGCGACGTCGACATGGACCAGAAGACGACACAGGACATCAGGACCAGGGCTACCTACGGGAAGAAGATAGGTAAGTATCAGTATGTAAGGGCTTTGGATGTATTAAAGTTTTATTTTAAGTGTGTGTCAGTGTGTTTTATTTTACTATTTTTAAATACTGTGGAACTACAAGACCCAGCGGGCCCTTTAATGCCCCGCAGGCTGGGACTTGTGGTTCTCCAAGTCCCAGCTTGCGGAGGAGGCTTGCTGGGACTCATAGTGCCCCAGTATTAGACAATAGATTATTCTAATTTTTACACCACTATCAGCTTGATGCCCACCGCCCAGGGGCATCGAGGACAGCACCAGGCTTCAGCCTGGTCAGGTAAGTCCTAGAGGTGGACCCCTTTATTGGGGGGGTCCCCACTCCCCCAGGGCCCCTGGCCAGGCTGACTGGTCGGTAGGGTTAATGCTTTGGCCGGGGGGACTTGTATAAAAAGTCTCCCCCCGGCTGTGACATTACCCTGCTGGCTGGTTTGGCCTTGGGCTGGTTCTTAAAATACGGGGGACCCCTAGTCATTTTGTCCCCCGTATTTTGGGAACCAGCCCCGGACCTGGAGCCTGGGGCTGGTTGTTAAAAATCGGGGAACCCCTATTTGTCGGGTTCCCTGATTTTTAATTACCGGCCCCGGCTCCGTCAGCCTGGTGCTGGTTACAGCTGTGGGGGGGGACCCCACGCTGGTTTTATTTTTTATATTTATATTTTTTTCAATTTTTTTACACTAAAGCCTGCATGGATCTGACTGATCCGTGCAGGCTTAAAGCAAATACGACAGGACAATCAAGGTGTATTTTCCTGTCGTATTTGCGTGGGTGTTTCACACCACTTAGCAGCCGTATTATCAGTACGGCTGCTTAGTACATCAGGAACCACCATTCTTTTGAATGGTGATTTCTGTTGTATTCTATCGATGGTGTAGACATTCGTATTTGTAAATACAAATACGAATGTCCCATCATTAGGAATACGAATTGTTGTATTTTCGGGATTGTAAATCCCAAAAATACAAATGTGTAAAAAAATAGGTGTATTTCTGCCTACGAATACACCTATTTTTTACGAATCCATTTTGGTAAATTTCCCCCCTTATATCTGCATGATGAGGGTGCAGGATAAGAGGCTGCTGTAGTGACAGAGGAGGGTGCAGGATAAGAGGCTGCTGTAGTGACAGAGGAGGGTGCGGGATAAGAGGCTGCTGTAGTGAAAGAGGAGGGTGCGGGATAAGAGGCTGCTGTAGTGACAGAGGAGGGTGCGGGATAAGAGGCCGCTGTAGTGACAGAGGAGGGTGCGGGATAAGAGGCCGCTGTAGTGACAGAGGAGGGTGTAGGATAAGAGGCCGCTGTAGTGACAGAGGAGGGTGCAGGATAAGAGGCCGCTGTAGTGACAGAGGAGGGTGTGGGATAAGAGGCTGCTGTAGTGACAGAGGATGGTGCGGGATAAGAGGCTGCTGTAGTGACAGAGGAGGGTGTGGGATAAGAGGCTGCTGTAGTGACAGAGGAGGGTGCGGGATAAGAGGCCGCTGTAGTGACAGAGGAAGTTGTAGGATAAGAGGCCGCTGTAGTGACAGATGAGGGTGCGGGATAAGAGGCTGCTGTAGTGACAGAGGAGGGTGCCGGATAAGAGGCGGCTGTAGTGACAGAGGAGGGTGCGGGATAAGAGGCTGCTGTAGTGACAGAGGAGGGTGCAGGATAAGAGGCTGCTGTAGTGACAGAGGAGGGTGCAGGATAAGAGGCTGCTGTAGTGACAGAATAAGGAGAATATGTGACTCTTTGTAATAAGTTATAATGACTCACCTGTGCTGATATCTGTAGGGATTTCCACTTCCTTACACTGCTGGTCACCCCTCACATCCATCTCTTCTCTCTCTGTATCTTCTACCTTAATATCAGTCACATCCGTCTCTTCTTCTCCTTCTTTATCTTCTACCTTAATATCAGTCAGGCCTCCACCCTAAATAACAACGGTAACATATTAGTGTATGAGACACACAGAGCTTCTCTACAGATCATATAGTGAGAACTCACTGCGGTAAATCCCACCTACCTGATCCTCCTGTGGGGTCCTGTGAGTCTCCTCTGTACGGTGCTGGGAATACAGAGGACTGGGACATCTCTCTGGGGTATTCCTGTTACTGGGCCCATCTGTAGGAAACACGCAGTGACTGAGGACATGGTGTATATGTGATTATCCTGGGAATACAGAGGACGGGGACATCTCTCTGGGGTATCTCTGTTACTGGCCCCATCTGTAGGAGACACACAGTAACTGAGGACATTGTGTATATGTGATTATCCTGGGAATACAGAGGACGGGGACATCTCTCTGGGGTATCTCTGTTACTGGCCCATCTGTAGGAGACACACAGTGACTGAGGACATGGTATATATGTGATTATCCTGGGAATACAGAGGACGGGGACATCTCTCTGGGGTATCTCTGTTACTGGGCCCATCCGTAGGAGACACGCAGTGACTGAGGACATTCTATATATGTGATTATCCTGGGAATACAGAGGACAAGGACATCTCTCTGGGGTATCTCTGTTACTGGGCCAATCAGTAGGAGACACGCAGTGACTGAGGACATTGTATATATGTGATTATCCTGGGAATACAGAGGACGGGGACATCTCTCTGGGGTATCTCTGTTACTGGGCCCATCTGTAGGAGACACGCAGCGACTGAGTACATGGTATATATGTGATTATCCTGGGAATACAGAGGACGGGGACATCTCTCTGGGGTATCTCTGTTACTGGCCCATCTGTAGGAGACACGCAGTGACTGAGGACATGGTATATATGTGATTATCCTGGGAATACAGAGGACGGGGACATCTCTCTGGGGTATCTCTGTTACTGGGCCCATCTGTAGGAGACACGCAGTGACTGAGGACATTGTATATAAGTGATTATCCTGGGAATACAGAGGATGGGGACATCTCTCTGGGGTATCTCTGTTACTGGGCCCATCTGTAGGAGACACAGTGACTGAGGACATTGTATATATGTGACTATCCTGGGAATACAGAGGATGGGGACATCTCTCTGGGGTATCTCTGTTGCTGGCCCCATCTGTAGGAGACACGCAGTGACTGAGGACATGGTATATATGTGATTATCCTGGGAATACAGAGGACGGGGACATCTCTCTGGTGTATCTCTGTTACTGGCCCACCTGTAGGAGACATGCAGTGACTGAGGCCATGGTGTATATGTGATTATCCTGGGAATACAGAGGACGGGGACATCTCTCTGGGGTATCTCTGTTACTGGCCCATCTGTAGGAGACACGCAGTGACTGAGGCCATGGTGTATATGTGATTATCCTGGGAATACAGAGGACGGGGACATCTCTCTGGGGTATCTCTGTTACTAGCTCCATCTGTAGGAGACACACAGTGACTGAGGACATGGTATACATGTGATTATCCTGGGAATACAGAGGACGGGGACATCTCTCTGGGGTATCTCTGTTACTGGGCCCATCTGTAGGAGACACACAGTGACTGAGGACATTGTATATATGTGATTATCCTGGGAATACAGAGGACGGGGACATCTCTCTGGGGTATCTCTGTTACTGGGCCCATCTGTAGGAGACACACAGTGACTGAGGACATGGTATATATGTGATTATCCTGGGAATACAGAGGACGGGGACATCTCTCTGGGGTATCTCCGTTACTGGCCCCATCTGTAGGAGACACACAGTGACTGAGGACATGGTATATATGTGATTATCCTGGGAATACAGAGGACGGGGACATCTCTCTGGGGTATCTCTGTTACTGGCCCCATCTGTAGGAGACACGCAGTGACTGAGGACATGGTATATATGTGATTATCCTGGGAATACAGAGGACGGGGACATCTCTCTGTGGTATCCCTGTTACTGGGCCCATCTGTAGGAGACACGCAGTGACTGAGGACATTGTATATATGTGATTATCCTGGGAATACAGAGGACGGGTACATCTCTCTGTGGTATCCCTGTTACTGGGCCCATCTGTAGGAGACACGCAGTGACTGAGGACATGGTATATATGTGATTATCCTGGAAATACAGAGGACGGGGACATCTCTCTGGGGTATCTCTGTTACTGGCCCCATCTGTAGGAGACACACAGTGACTGAGGACATTGTATATATGTGATTATCCCGGGAATACAGAGGACGGGGAGATCTCTCTGGGGTATCTCTGTTACTGGCCCCATCTGTAGGAGACACGCAGTGACTGAGGACATGGTATATATGTGATTATCCTGGGAATAGACGACAGGGACATCTCTCTGGGGTATCTCTGTTACTGGGCCCATCTGTAGGAGACACGCAGTGACTGAGGACATGTATATATGTGATTATCCTGGGAATACAGAGGACGGGGACATCTCTCTGGGGTATCTCTGTTATTGGGCCCATCTGTAGGAGACACGCAGTGACTGAGGACATGGTATATATGTGATTATCCTGGGAATACAGAGGACGGGGACATCTCTCTGGGGTATCTCTGTTACTGGGCCCATCTGTAGGAGACACGCAGTGACTGAGGACATGGTATATATGTGATTATTACTCACCTGTGCTGGTGTCTGTAGGGATTTCCTCCTCCTTACACTGATGATACATCTCTTTTTCTCCCTCTATATCCTCTACCGTAATATCACACAGATCTTCCCCCTAATTAAATATATAAAATCACACACATCTTACAGTCACTATTTATAAATGTAATCTCTCTCACCTTCTGCTTCTATTAGTAGGGGATTTATCTCTAAGTCCAGGCGACATGAAAATCTAATTCAGAATACTACAGGAATTCAGCAAACATAAAACACATCCCCCTTCTCCTATAACTTTACAAACCCTTTAATTGTGCAGGATGGAATGCAGACCCTGTAACAAACTAACCATCTAGGTTTTCTCTCCCTTAAACAACCTCACCCCTCTGGCTATAGCAGAGACATGGCGCACACTAATCAGACACTGCCTCACCTGAAGCCCTCTCACACAGTGCTCTCCACCTCACTCACACCTCCAGGTTTGGAAGCAGACAGGTTGGAATAGTTCTTCACAATGGGCTAATTGCAAGATCCCGATATTCTCCTTGTGCCTGCAAACTACTCTCTGTAACCTCCGCTCTTGGACAGTCCCTATGGACTGACTCTTATAGACATTGGGGTGGTCACTGCCTGTTTCTGTAGACTAGGACTTATTTCTGATCTCTAGAACAGACTTTTCTCCCTCCCAGATCAGCATCTTATCACCTGCAATGTCTCCTCCATTACTAGAACCTCTCTGCGGAAGAACCCTCATATCAGCAGAACTCTGTGTGATTACACAACAACGTTCCCACCTCTCTGCCAAAGCTTCCCGGTGATTGTGCACATCCTGCTCTAGTGATATATCAGTGCCGCAGCTTCACCAAACCCCAGCAACAGCCTCTCATCATGTGGTTCCCCTTATTCTTCTCACTCCTCACTGGTGTGAGTATAAGCCATGGCTGGCCACCAAAGCAGCACAACGCCTCCTTACGTGTACGCAAGATAGAGAATCATTGGCGGCCATCTTGTACTCCTGACCTCCTTACATACACTGCCATCCACCACTGCTACAAATAAGCCTCCGAAACCACAGTCACACCGTGCCATCTCTCAGCCCTCCCACATCCCCCTACTATCAGTGCTTATTTCCTACTATGCTACCTGTCCTCTCCGTCCTGTGCCCTCACATATCAGTCCATCCCTGTCTCCTGTGCACATCCCAGCCTCACCTATGGTCTCTCTATGCTGCTATAATCCCATCACTATGGGAGCACGCAGTGATTACTCCTATACTGAGAACACACAAATCTGATCCCAGCTCTCCCAAGTTACTGCCCCATCTCTCACCTGATTTGCCTCCTAGTCTTCTACATTTCCCTAACACTTACTCACACGTGATACCGGATCCTCATCAGCCTGGCTTTCCTGCCCAACACTCCGCAGAGACTGCACTTCCTCAGGTGAGGATGACTGGGATGGTAAGGCCATTGCTCCCTTATACTCCCCAGGACCTCTCTGCTGCAGCGGATGCTGGTGACCTCTCTGTTCTCATACATACACTACATCGCCGAGGTCCTCAGGACACAGCCTGATCCTGGGCCCCATCCTGCTGATCTAGCATAAAGTGCTTCTCTGCATCCTCCCCGCTGCTGTCTTCTTCAGTTGGGGTCTCACAGGGCCCAATCCCAGGACCTCTGCTCTTCTCCATCTATAGTGTGTGCCATGGAAAACTGATAAGCTCCTGTGGATATCAGCATTATCCCTATGTGGATAATACACACGTTCTCTCTGGACCTGTCACCATCAGTGTTAGCCGCATTACTGAGGTTCTGCCATCTCCTCCTGGCTGCACTATCACCAACACAATCCATAGAGCATCAGACATGTTCCCACCAGCCATTAGCCCACCAGCCTGGTCTCCTCCTATACAGGCAGTCACCACTACCACCTATTGTGCTTGCACTGTCTAGATGGAATTCCCAGCACAAGGTTCTACTGCTGCTCCGCTCTGTCAGTCCTATACAGATCCCCTGTATGTTACTGAGCCCACTTCTACCAACACATTAGGCCATCAACAAAACCGAGAAGAGAATGTGGACCTACAGCATCATCCCTAGTGGCCCAGCGGTCGCTTATTTGGTCTCTGAGGTATCACCAGCCGTGGTTCTGGCACTTATGTGACCGTCAGTTCTAGCGGAGGCACCTACCCCTAATCCCTCCCCTAGTGCCTGCCTTGTCTGCACATCTCTGAGGAACACTCACCAAATGTCTGCGGCTCATTCATCTCCCTATGGAAGGAAGCATCTGCCTGGTCTTCCTCATTGCTTTGTTACATTGCTTCCCATAGTGACTCCTAGATCCCTTTCCTCCTCAGTACTTTTCATTATAGCACAGTGATTGTTAAAGTGCAGGGGAGAGGACTAGCGATTAGCGTGGGGTGGGGGTGGGGGGGTCAGGAGAGGAGTAGCGATGGGTGGGGGGCCTGGAGAGGAGAATCGATGGGCGAGGGGGGGCCAGGAGAGCAGTAGCGACGGGTCCATACAACTGCTGTCACTTTAAAATACATGAATGTTTCCTTTTACCCAGCGATGTGAGGGGCTGGTGATTCTCAGACAGCTTGTCCTTATACAGACACTTGTGTTCCTCTATATCATGGATGAGGAACCTTCGGTCCTGCAGCTGTTGTTAAACTACACATCCCAGCATGCCCTGCAACAGTTTTAGCTTGGCCAAATAGCAAAATAGTAGCAGTGCATGCTGGGATATGTATTTGAACAGCTGAAGGTTCCCCATCCTGGCTCTATATGGTCCCACTCCTCCATGGACAGATAGTGACATCTTTACACTTTATAGGAACCTGACACACAAAGTGATACAGTCATCACCCAGACACATCCCCCGGTGTTACTGTATACTGTCCCATTACCAGCAGTCACCTCTCAGGTCACATCCCCCGGTGTTACTGTATAATGTCCCATTCCCAGCAGTCACCTCTCCGGTCACATCCCCCGGTGTTACTGTATAATATACCATTCCCAGCAGTCACCTCTCCGGTCACATCCCCCGGTGTTACTGTATAATGCCCCATTCCCAGCAGTCACCTCTCCGGTCACACCCCCAGTGTTACTGTATAACGTCCCATTCCCAGCAGTCACCTCTCCGGTCACATCCCCCAGTGTTACTGTATAATGTCCCATTCCCAGCAGTCACCTCTCCGGTCACATCCCCCGGTGTTACTGTATAATGTCCCATTACCAGGAGTCACCTCTCCCGTCACATCCCCCGGTGTTACTGTATAACGTCCCATTCCCAGCAGTCACCTCTCCTGTCACATCCCCCGGTGTTACTGTATAACGTCCCATTCCCAGCAGTCACCTCTCCGGTCACATCTCCCGGTGTTACTGTATAATGTCCCATTACCAGGAGTCACCTCTCCGGTCACATCCCGGTGTTACTGTATAATGTCCCATTCCCAGCAGTCACCTCTCCAGACACATCACGGTGTTACTGTATAATGAACCATTCCCAGCAGTCACCTCTCCGGTCACATCCCCCGGTGTTACTGTATAATGTCCCATTCCCAGCAGTCACCTCTCCTGTCACATCCCCAGGTGTCACTGTATAATGTCCCATTCCCAGGAGTCACCTCTCCGGTCGCATCCCCGGTGTTACTGTATAATGCCCCATTCCCAGCAGTCACCTCTCCGGTCACCTCCCCCAGTGTTACTGTATAATGCCCCATTCCCAGCAGTCACCTCTCCGGTCACCTCCCCCAGTGTTACTGTATAATGTCCCATTCCCAGCAGTCACCTCTACGGTCACATCCCCCCGGTCTTACTGTATAACGTCCCATTTCCAGCAGTCACCTCTCCAGTAACATCCCCCGGTGTTACTGTATAATGTCCCATTACCAGGAGTCACCTCTCCGGTCGCATCCCCGGTGTTACTGTATAATGCCCCATTCCCAGCAGTCACCTCTCCGGTCACCTCCCCCAGTGTTACTGTATAATGTCCCATTCCCAGCAGTCACCTCTACGGTCACATCCCCCCGGTCTTACTGTATAACGTCCCATTCCCAGCAGTCACCTCTCCGGTCACATGCCCCGGTGTTACTGTATAACGTCCCATTCCCAGCAGTCACCTCTCCGGTCACCTCCCCCAGTGTTACTGTATAATGTCCCATTCCCAGCAGTCACCTCTCCGGTCACCTCCCCCAGTGTTACTGTATAATGTCCCATTCCCAGCAGTCACCCCTCCTGTCACATCCCCCGGTGTTACTGTATAATGCCCCATTCCCAGCAGTCACCTCTCCGGTCACATCCCCCCGGTGTTACTGTATAACGTCCCATTCCCAGCAGTCACCTCTCCGGTCACATCCCCCCGGTGTTACTGTATAATGTCCCATTCCCAGCAGTCACCTCTCCGGTCGCATCCCCGGTGTTACTGTATAATGTCCCATTCCCAGCAGTCACCTCTCCGGTCACATCCCCCGGTGTTACTGTATAATGCCCCATTCCCAGCAGTCACCTCTCCGGTCACATCCCCCGGTGTTACTGTATAACGTCCCATTCCCAGCAGTCACCTCTCCGGTCACCTCTCCCAGTGTTACTGTATAATGTCCCATTCCCAGCAGTCACCTCCCCCAGTGTTACTGTATAATGTCCCATTCCCAGCAGTCACCTCTCCAGTCACATCCCCCGGTGTTACTGTATAATGTCCCATTCCCAGCAGTCACCTCTACGGTCACATCCCCCCGGTGTTACTGTATAACGTCCCATTCCCAGCAGTCACGTCTCCGGTCACATCCCCCGGTGTTACTGTATAATGTCCCATTCCCAGCAGTCACCTCTCCTGTCACATCCCCCGGTGTTACTGTATAACGTCCCATTCCCAGCAGTCACCTCTCTGGTCACATCCCCAGAGTGTTATCCATAAACAAAATGCAGCCAGCAGGGGGGCATTAGGGTGGAGAGATTGTGAAGGTGGCACCTAGAAGCGTGGATGTTTACTGCTATATCTGAGTGGAATCTTTTAAAATTACATATCCAAATGTAGATGAGCCCCAAAGCAGTTAGTAAGAGCTACTATACTTGGTAACGTGCTGGGAAATAGTGCTGATGATTCAATGTAAATGAATCTGTCTCTCATTCCTTTTTCCCAAAAAAATGTAACAGTATAACGTGGGCTGCGTGGCATGAGGGAGATTGCTAGACTAATGAGGGAGATTGCTGCTACCGTATTTCAGCGAGTCTCCTGCAAAATGCAGGAGGGTAAGCAAGTATGCGCTGGGGGGTTCCCCTTATACCCTAGGGGCAAGCATGTCCAAACTATGGCCCTCCAGGTATTGTAAACTACGAGTCCCATCATGCCTTGCCAGTTTTTCTATTATGGAATTCTAAAACTATGTAAAGGCATGCTGGGATGTGTCGTTCCACAACAACTGGAGGGCCACAGTTTAGACATGCCTGTCCTAGGGGGAAGGGCTGCAGGATAGGGCAGGCCGCACACACTGCTGGTAGCAAGCCTATGGCAGAGGGTGGGACAGGGCCCAAGTCACTGTATTAGGATATACAGCTATTATGTCCCCCCTCAGCCACAGCCACAGCCACAGCCCCCGTGTAAGGCCGGGAGGCAGCGTCTCCCCAGCAGCAGCTCCCGAGTCTCATTGTGTATCTGTCACACGCTATTTGCCATCTTTCACTCCCTTTCTATGGAGACACTCACCCGCCGCCGCCGTCCGCTACCGCACACTTCCAGGTTATGCGTTCCGTGCTTCCGGGTTATGCGTTCCACCCATCTTCCGGAATTTGTGTTCCAGCATACTTCCTGGTTAGACGTTCCCCGTATTCTGCCGTCGCTCTGAGTTCCACACCCGTCACCGTGCAGCCCCGCCCCCTCCTCTCTTCTGGGGCATCATGCAGCAGGGACAGGGGAAGCGGTGAGAGCGGCAGCGGGTTCCCGGGTGAGTGGTGTCCCGGTGCCTATGATCACTCTGCAGCAGTGCACAGTGCAGCATGCCATGTATTCCCTATTGCACTGTCTATTGCTGCGCAGTAACACTTCTCATGTGGCCACTGCATTCCTCTTATGTGATGTAGCTGGGGTGTAGTGCTCAGCTCTGTATACGGAATGTATAGAAATATAGATGTATTTAGATAAGATATGGATATATAGCTATATGTATATGGAGTTAAATCTGGGATATACAGATGACTGGGGGTCAGTTTAACGATGTTGGCATCCCCCTCCCCCAGCAGCTTGACTCTAATTCCCCCCCCCCCCCCCCCAAGTGCCTAACCCAGAGGTTCTCTAAAGGCACCCCAACAGTCCAGGTTTTAGGTATATCCATGGCTCAGCACAGATGGTTAAATCAGACTGATTGAGTTACTAATTAAGTCACCTGTGGGCAAGCATGGATATACTTAATACCTGGACCGCTGGGGTGCCTTGAAGACCGCGTTTGGGAACCTATGGCCTAACCTCTGTACCTGCCCAGGGCCGTTTTAAGAATATAATGGGCTCCTGGGCAAAATATTTTGAGGGCCCCCCTCACAACCCCCCTCTTCTATGTGCAGCTGCGGTGGGTGGAGTGGTCCGTCCAGGAATCGGTGACTCAGACCTTGATGTACTGCGGTTTGCCGCCGGGTGGGAAGCGTTGCAGTCTTTTCAAAATCAGCACAGCAGCGCTTCCCGCCCGACGGCAGACAGCACAACATAAAGGTCTCCACTTCCCAGACGGACCCCGCCACACGACGCCGCCCGGGTCCCCCGCACACGCCGCCCGGGTCCCCCGCACATGCCGCCCGTTGCCCGGGTCCCCTGCACACGCTGCCTGGGTCCCCTGCGCACCCCACAAGCCGCCCGGGTCCCCTCCACCCGCCGCTGCCGGGATCCCCTCCGCTCGCCGCCTTTCCCTAGGACAGTGCCATCTTCCCCATTGTGGTGGGCCCCTACTATCCTTGGGCCCCTGGGCAACTGCCCATTAAGCCCAATGGGAAAGACAGCTCTGTACCCGCCCCAGCCTAACCCCAACCTATCACCCAATAATCCCACCACTAGTGCATAACCCCCCACATGCACTCTCCCCGCATACTTTCTTTTGGGGGGAGGGGGGGTTTTATGATTGGTTTTGGCTTGTATGTTCACACAACGGTTGCCTGTTTCTCATTTCAGAGTTGCCAGCACTGATAAGTTGCGGTGGAGGCAGCGGGGAGGATCCAGTGTTGTGTCCGGCAGCGTCAGGTAATCACATCTAGTATTATTATATTCTATTACTGTTATATAGGTGGCGCAGACTGTGGTGCTCTGTGGTATAATGCAGGTGGAGCAGACTCTGGTGTTCCGATGTAGATCAGACTGTTGTGCTCTGTGACTGTAATACCAGACCCACATACAGGACCTTTCGCACAGGGACACAGTTCCCAGCTCCTAAGCTTCACACTTTCTTGTAGAGTAATGTATGGTAACGTGTGGTAATATATGGTAACTAGGTGATTCATCGCGCCCTACGGGCGCTCTTCACACCGTCGTAAGGGGCTGCGCCCCCTTAATTTGTGAACATTTGTATATGAGAAAGATGGTTAGAATTGTATGAAAGATGGCCTGTATTGCAACTTGAGTTATAGGTGAAATGTGTTAAATAGAGAGCATATGATGTGGAAGGGGGTGTGTATTGTTTTGTTTAATTAAAAAGCGGTTACAGAGTAAGATGTACATTGATAGTGTGGAGAGTATGGTGACATTTGTGGGTGTGGGAGGGGCTGTGTGTGCTTGTTGTTTAGGTGTGTTTGTGTGTGTGTGCAATAGTATAGTAGGGTGTTTCTGAGTCAGCGGCTCCCCACTGGCGGAGGTCACGACACAGGAAAACAGGAGGCTGGGTAGTGATAGGGGTGTGGGGGCATAAGGGGGACTAAAGAGGAGGGTGGGAGATACTGTGCTGCTTCTGCCAGTGGGTGAGGGTCCAGCGTGGCAGCACAGGAGTACAGGATGGCGGCCCTTAGTCAGTGTCTCCTCCTACTGGGTGGGAGTTCGGGTGCATGAGAGCAGGAGGCTGGGCTATGAGGCATGATAGGGGCATGTGGACAAAACAGCGTCAGCGACTCCCCAGTGGTGGAAGTTACGGTTCAGGAGAGCAGGAAGCTGGGTAGTGATAGGGGTGTGTGAGTATACGGGGGACTAAAGAGGGGCTTAGGGGTGCTGTGAATTGCGGGAGGGGCACGGGGGGTGCTGTGAATCAAGGGAGGGAGGGGGCGCAGGTGTCGGCGAATCGCGGGAGAGGGCGGGGGTCCGCAAAGCGTGGGAGGGGGCGTGAATTGCGGGAGGGGGGGTGCGCGGGTCGCGATGAATCACCTAGTTGGTTATATATTCTTGTAGAAGGATGGTAGGATGTTGCTGTCATTCAGAATGCATTTACATAAACAGTAATAGTAGCAGTAAAAGATCTGACTTAAAACACCTACAGTATAACAGAACAGGTGTTATATATTATACAAAGAATTGGTTGATGATGTGTAGGTTGACGTGCACATAGTTCATAGTTCAAAAAATTGCTACAAGAAAAAATCAACACAGAAAGTTCAACACATGTAAATGTTAACATAAGTGTGGCACTTCATCGGTGTCCATGTCGACACATGAGAATGAAAATGAAAACATTCAAAAAAAGAAAAATAAATCTTCAAAAACTCATGTCAACCTTTTTCATTGTCGACCATAGCCATGCCAGTGTTTTGCATGTGCCATTTAATCCTGGGGTTGCCGTGAATCACGCGCGGGGGTGGGGGAGGGAGGTGAGGGGTGTCCGCGAATCACGGGAGGAGGGGTCGTGGGTGGATGCCGTGAATTGCGGGAGGATGGGTCACGGGGGGGGGTGTGGGTGCCGTGAATCGTGGGATGGGGGGGCGCGGAGGGTTGCAGTGAATCGCGGGAGGGTGGGTTGCGGGGGGTTGCCACAATGACAGGAGGGGGGTCAGGGGTGGGGAATCGCGGTAGGGGGGGTTGTGGGGGGCACCGTGAACCGCGGGAGGGGGGGCCCGGAGGGTTGGCGTGAATTGTGGGAGGGGGGGTCGCGGGGTGCCGCGAATTGCGGGGGGTGTGCTGCAAATCGCGGGAGGGGGGTCGCGGGGGGTGCCGCGAATCGCCACAAGAAAAATCAACACAGAAAGGTCAACACATGTAAATGTTGACATAAGTGTGGCACTTCATTGGTGCCCATGTCGTCACATGAGAATGAATATGAAAACATTGAAAAATGGAAAAATAAATCTTGTCAACCTTTTTCATTGTCGACCATAGCCATGTCAGTGTTTTGCATGTGCCATTTAATCGTGGGGATGCCGTGAATGGGGGGAGGGGGGGGTGCGGGGGTGCATACCCAACATGACCCTCTCCAGGAGGGACACATTGCTCTGTTTCTGGACTTTCTTCTTAAATTATGGATTACCATCACCTGTGCTTAAACACCTTTCTTATCAATTACCCTGTTTAAAATGACAGGTGATGACAAACATAAATTAAGATGGAAGTCCACAAACAGAGCATTCTGTCCCTCCTGGAGAGGGTCATGTTGGGAGGTATGGAGGTGTGGGGCGTTCACCTGGTGTGTCTGGTGTGTAGCTGTGTCTTTGCTGTGTAACATGGAGAGGCAGAGGGTGTCTGGCACTGTCTGTGGGCTCACTGGGCTGGTTCTCTGTCATGTGAGTCAGTCATGTGAGTGTTAGCTCCAGACACACTTTGAGTGACAGATGTAGCAAAATATATAAGAGATGTCCTCAGTCACTGCGTGTCTCCTACAGATGGGCCCAGTAACAGAGATACCCCAGAGAGATGTCCCTGTCCTCTGTATTCCCAGGATAATCACATATATACCATGTCCTCAGTCACTGTGTGTCTCCTACAGATGGGCCCAGTAACAGGAATACCCCAGAGAGATGTCCCCGTCCTCTGTATTCCCAGGATAATCACATATATACAATGTCCTCAGTCACTGCGTGTCTCCTACAGATGGGCCCAGTAACATAGATACCCCAGAGAGATGTCCCCGTCCTCTGTATTCCCAGGATAATCACATATATATACCATGTCCTCAGTCACTGTGTGTCTCCTACAGATGGGCCCAGTAACAGAGATACCCCAGAGAGATGTCCCCGTCCTCTGTATTCCCAGGATAATCACATATATACAATGTCCTCAGTCACTGCGTGTCTCCTACAGATGGGCCCAGTAACATAGATCCCCCAGAGAGATGTCCCCATCCTCTGTATTCCCAGGATAATCACATATATACAATGTCCTCAGTCACTGCGTGTCTCCTACAGATGGGCCCAGTAACAGAGATACCCCAGAGAGATGTCCCCGTCCTCTGTATTCCCATGATAATCACATATATACCATGTCCTCAGTCACTGTGTGCCTCCTACAGATGGGCCCAGTAACAGATACCCCAGAGAGATGTCCCCGTCCTCTGTATTCCCAGGATAATCACATATATACCATGTCCTCAGTCACTGTGTGTCTCCTACAGATGGGCGCAGTAACAGGGATACCACAGAGAGATGTCCCCATCCTCTGTATTCCCAGGATAATCACATATATACAATGTACTCAGTCACTGCGTGTCTCCTACAGATGGTGCCAGTAACAGAGATACCTCAGAGAGATGTCCACGTCCTCTGTATTCCCAGAATAATCACATATATACCATGTCCTCAGTCACTGTGTGTCTCCTACAGATTGGCCCAGTAACAGAGATACCCCAGAGAGATGTCCCCGTCCTCTGTATTCCCAGGATAATCACATATATACCATGTCCTCAGTCACTGCGTGTCTCCTACAGATGGGCCCAGTAACAGAGATACCCCAGAGAGATGTCCCCGTCCTCTGTATTCCCAGGATAATCACATATATACCATGTCCTCAGTCACTGTGTGTCTCCTACAGATTGGCCCAGTAACAGAGATACCCCAGAGGGATGTCCCCGTCCTCTGTATTCCCAGGATAATCACATATATACCATGTCCTCAGTCACTGCGTGTCTCCTACAGATGGGCATAACAGATATACCCCAGAGAGATGTCCCCGTCCTCTGTATTCCCAGGATAATCACATATATACCATGTCCTCAGTCACTGCGTGTCTCCTACAGATGGGCCCAGTAACAGAGATACCCCAGAGAGATGTCCCCGTCCTCTGTATTCCCAGGATAATCACATATATACCATGTCCTCAGTCACTGTGTGTCTCCTACAGATTGGCCCAGTAACAGAGATACCCCAGAGGGATGTCCCCGTCCTCTGTATTCCCAGGATAATCACATATATACCATGTCCTCAGTCACTGCGTGTCTCCTACAGATGGGCCCAGTAACAGATACCACAGAGAGATGTCCTCGTCCTCTGTATTACCAGGATAATCACATATATACCATGTCCTCAGTCACTGCGTGTCTCCTACAGATGGGCATAACAGATATACCCCAGAGAGATGTCCCCGTCCTCTGTATTCCCAGGATAATCACATATATACCATGTCCTCAGTCACTGTGTGTCTCCTACAGATTGGCCCAGTAACAGAGATACCCCAGAGAGATGTCCCCGTCCTCTGTATTCCCAGGATAATCACATATATACCATGTCCTCAGTCACTGCGTGTCTCCTACAGATGGGCCCAGTAACAGAGATACCCCAGAGAGATGTCCCCGTCCTCTGTATTCCCAGGATAATCACATATATACCATGTCCTCAGTCACTGTGTGTCTCCTACAGATTGGCCCAGTAACAGAGATACCCCAGAGGGATGTCCCCGTCCTCTGTATTCCCAGGATAATCACATATATACCATGTCCTCAGTCACTGCGTGTCTCCTACAGATGGGCCCAGTAACAGAGATACCCCAGAGAGATGTCCCCGTCCTCTGTATTCCCAGGATAATCACATATATACCATGTACTCAGTCACTGCGTGTCTCCTACAGATGGGCCCAGTAACAGAGATACCCCAGAGAGATGTCCCCGTCCTCTGTATTCCCAGGATAATCACATATATACCCTCAGTCACTGTGTGTCTCCTACAGATGGGCCCAGTAACAGAGATACCCCAGAGAGATGTCCTCGTCCTCTGTATTACCAGGATAATCACATATATACCATGTCCTCAGTCACTGTGTGTCTCCTACAGATGGGGCCAGTAACAGGGATACCCCAGAGAGATGTCCCGGTCCTCTGTATTCCCAGGATAATCACATATATACAATGTCCTCAGTCACTGTGTGTCTCCTACAGATGGAGCCAGTTACAGAGATACCCCAGAGAGATGTCCCCGTCCTCTGTATTCCCAGGATAATCACATATATACAATGTCCTCAGTCACTGTGTGTCTCCTACAGATGGGCCCAGTAACAGGAATACCCCAGAGAGATGTCCCGGTCCTCTGTATTCCCAGGATAATCACATATATACCATGTCCTCAGTCACTGTGTGTCTCCTACAGATGGGCCCAGTAACAGAGATATCCCAGAGAGATGTCCCCGTCCTCTGTATTCCCAGGATAATCACATATATACAATGTCCTCAGTCACTGTGTGTCTCCTACAGATGGGCCCAGTAACAGGAATACCCCAGAGAGATGTCCCCGTCCTCTGTATTCCCAGGATAATCACATATATACCATGTCCTCAGTCACTGTGTCTCCTACAGATGGGCCCAGTAACAGAGATACCCCAGAGAGATGTCCCCGTCCTCTGTATTCCCAGGATAATCACATATATACAATGTCCTCAGTCACTGTGTGTCTCCTACAGATGGGCCCAGTAACAGAGATACCCCAGAGAGATGTCCCCGTCCTCTGTATTCCCAGGATAATCACATATATACCATGTCCTCAGTCACTGTAGAGAAGCTGTGTGTGTCTCATACAGATGGGGCAGGCCTCATCCTGGCTGGCGAATCGCCAGAACGTCCCCGCTGGCGTTCCGCCAGCAGCCTCGCCAGCCATCAGACTGAGATGCGCGTGCGTCTCAACCGCACCTCAATCTCCATCGGCGGGACCCCCGGGTTACCGCCGGCAAGCCGGCGGGGACCCAGGGGAGCAGCTGGAAGCGACGTCAGAAGGGGACGCGCGCGCATCTTGTGCGCACGTGTCCCCTTCTCACAGTCGATATGGCGCTGGCGGGGGATGGCGGCTGGCGTCGCCATCGCCATCCCCTGCCAAGATGGGACCTGCCCCATCTGTACACTAATATTTACTATTGTTATTTAGGGTGGAGGCATGACTGATATTAAGGTAGAAGATAAAGAAGGAGAAGAAGAGACGGATGTGACTGATATTAAGGAAGAAGATACAGAGGGAGGAGAAGAGACGGATGTGACTGATATTAAGGTAGAAGAAGAGATTGATGTTAGGGGTCAGCAGCAGTGTAAGGAGGAGGAAATCCCTACAGATACCAGCACAGGTCAGTAATGATCACTTATTACAGAGCGTCACATACTGTATTCTCCTTATTCTGTCACTACAGCGGCCTCTTATCTCGCACCCTCCTCTGTCACTACAGCGGCCTCTTATCCCGCACCCTCCTCTGTCACTACAGCAGCCTCTTATCCCGCACCCTCCTCTGTCACTACAGCGGCCTCTTATCCCGCACCCTCCTCTGTCACTACAGCGGCCTCTTATCCCGCACCCTCCTCTGTCACTACAGCGGCCTCTTATCCCGCACCCTCCTCTGTCACTACAGCGGCCTCTTATCCTGCACCCTCCTCTGTCACTACAGCAGCCTCTTATCCCGCACCCTCCTCTGTCACTACAGCGGCCTCTTATCCTACACCCTCCTCTGTCACTACAGCGGCCTCTTATCCTACACCCTCCTCTGTCACTACAGCGGCCTCTTATCCTGCACCCTCCTCTGTCACTACAGCGGCCTCTTATCCCGCACCCTACTCTGTCAGTACAGCGGCCTCTTATCCCGCACCCTCCTCTGTCACTACAGCGGCCTCTTATCCCGCACCCTCCTCTGTCAGTACAGCGGCCTCTTATCCCGCACCCTCCTCTGTCACTACAGCAGCCTCTTATCCTGCACCCTCCTCTGTCACTACAGCAGCCTCTTATCCTGCACCCTCCTCTGTCACTACAGCGGCCTCTTATCCCGCACCCTCCTCTGTCACTACAGTGGCCTCTTATCCCGCACCCTCCTCTGTCACTACAGCGGCCTCTTATCCCGCACCCTCCTCTGTCACTACAGAGGCGTCTTATCCCGCACCCTCCTCTGTCACTACAGCGGCCTCTTATCCCGCACCCTCCTCTGTCACTACAGCGGCCTCTTATCCCGCACCCTCCTCTGTCACTACAGCGGCCTCTTATCCCGCACCCTCCTCTGTCACTACAGCAGCCACTTATCCTGCACCCTCCTCTGTCACTACAGCGGCCTCTTATCCCGCACCCTCCTCTGTCACTACAGCGGCCTCTTATCCCGCACCCTCCTCTGTCACTACAGCGGCCTCTTATCCTGCACCCTCCTCTGTCACTACAGCGGCCTCTTATCCTGCACCCTCCTCTGTCACTACAGCGGCCTCTTATCTTGCACCCTCCTCTGTCAGTACAGACTAGGGATGCAAATCCCGGGGCATTTTGTGAATCCCGGGAATCAGGATTGAAAAATGCTCAATCCCGGCCTCTCTAATATAAAAAACAAATTAACCCGCCCCCTAAACTGCCCACCCTGCACATGTCATAAATGCCTACCCACCCCCAACTCCAGACAATCCCGGGATTCAAATCCCACCGATTTTAGCTCCCTAGTACAGACTAATGAGGGGAATGTATCTGCCCAGTGGGGGAGTCAGCCCCTATTATTGTCCTCTTCTCCTCTGGACATTAGATCATTGTCTGCCACCAGCCCAGAGATCTGACCAATCCTCCCATGTTCTCCAGGGACTCCCCTACTTCATCAGTAGAAGGGACAGGAATAATAGCAGTGTACAGGGTACAATGGTATGGAAGGTCATGCGACATTACCCATGGTTCTCCCTTTGCCCTACCACCTTTTGTCTATTATCACCTCTGTCTCCCTACTATAATCATCATTGTCTGTTTATAGGGTGCCACAGATTCTGTGCCGCTGGGCGGTCATCATACAGATATAATATCCCTGGTTACAGTATGTATAGGGTGCCACAGATTCTGTGCTGCTGGGCGGTCATCATACAGATATAATATCCCTGGTTACAGTATGTATAGGGTGCCACAGACTCCGTGCTGCTGTGCGGTCATCATACAGATATAATATCCCTGGTTACAGTATGTATAGGGTGCCACAGATTCCGTGCTGCTGTGCGGTCATCATACAGATATAATATCCCTGGTTACAGTATGTATAGGGTGCCACAGATTCTGTGCTAGTGGGCGGTCATCATACAGATATAATATCCCTGGTTACAGTATGTATAGGATGTCACTGATTCTGTGCTGCTGGGCGGTCATCATACAGATATAATATCCCTGGTTACAGTATGTATAGGGTGCCACAGATTCTGTGCTGCTGTGCGGTCATCATACAGATATAATATCCCTGGTTACAGTATGTATAGGGTGCCACAGATTCTGTGCTGCTGGGAGGTCATCATACAGATATAATATCCCTGGTTACAGTATGTATAGGGGGCCACAGATTCTGTGCTGCTGGGCGGTCATCATACAGATATAATATCCCCGGTTACAGTATGTATAGGGTGCCACAGATTCTGTGCTGCTGGACGGTCATCATACAGATATAATATCCCTGGTTACAGTATGTATAGGGGGGCACAGATTCTGTGCTGCTGGGCGGTCATCAAACAGATATAATATCCCTGGTTACAGTATGTATAGGGTGCCACAGATTCTGTGCTGCTGGGCGGTCATCATACAGATATAATATCCCTGGTTACAGTATGTATAGGGTGCCACAGATTCTGTGCTGCTGGGCGGTCATCATACAGATATAATATCCCTGTTTACAGTATGTATAGGGGGCCACAGATTCTGTGCTGCTGGGCGGTCATCATACAGATATAATATCCCCGGTTACAGTATGTATAGGGTGCCACAGATTCTGTGCTGCTGGACGGTCATCATACAGATATAATATACCTGGTTACAGTATGTATAGGGAGCCACAGATTCTGTGCTGCTGGGCGGTCATCATACAAATATAATATCCCTGGTTACAGTATGTATAGGGTGCCACAGATTCTGTGCTGCTGGGCGGTCATCATACAGATATAATATCCCCGGTTACAGTATGTATAGGGTGCCACAGATTCTGTGCTGCTGTGCGGTCATCATACAGATATAATATCCCTGGTTACAGTATGTATAGGGTGCCACTGATTCTGTGCTGCTGGGCGGTCATCATACAGATATAATATCCCTGTTTACAGTATGTATAGGGGGCCACAGATTCTGTGCTGCTGGGCGGTCATCATACAGATATAATATCCCTGGTTACAGTATGTATAGGGGGCCACAGATTCCGTGCTGCTGGGCGGTCATCATACAGATATAATATCCCCGGTTACAGTATGTATAGGGTGCCACAGATTCTGTGCTGCCGGTCAGTCATCATACAGATATATTATCCCTGGTTACAGTATGTATAGGGGGCCACAGATTCCGTGCTGCTGGGCGGTCATCATACAGATATAATATCCCTGGTTACAGTATGTATAGGGTGCCACAGATTCTGTGCTGCCGGGCTGTCATCATACAGATATAATATCCCCGGTTACAGTATGTATAGGGGGCCACAGATTCTGTGCTGCTGGGCGGTCATCATACAGATATAATATCCCTGGTTACAGTATGTATAGGGGGCCACAGATTCCGTGCTGCTGGGCGGTCATCATACAGATATAATATCCCTGGTTACAGTATGTATAGGGTGCCACAGATTCTGTGCTGCCGGGCTGTCATCATACAGATATAATATATCTGGTTACAGTATGTATAGGGGGACACAGATTCCGTGCTGCCGGGCTGTCATCATACAGATATAATATCCCTGGTTACAGTATGTATAGGGTGACACAGATTCTGTGCTGCTGGGAGGTCATCATACAGATATATAATATCCCTGGTTACAGTATGTATAGGGGGCCACAGATTCTGTGCCGCTGGGCGGTCATCATACAGATATAATATCCCTGGTTACAGTATGTATAGGGTGCCACAGATTCTGTGCTGCTGGGCGGTCATCATACAGATATAATATCCCTGGTTACAGTATGTATAGGGTGCCACAGATTCTGTGCTGCTGGGCGGTCATCATACAGATATAATATCCCTGGTTACAGTATGTATAGGGTACCACAGATTCTGTGCTGCTGGGCGGTCATCATACAGATATAATATCCCTGGTTACAGTATGTATAGGGTGCCACAGATTCTGTGCTGCTGGGCGGTCATCATACAGATATAATATCCCCGGTTACAGTATTTATAGGGTGCCACAGATTCTGTGCTGCTGGGCGGTCATCATACAGATATAATATCCCCGGTTACAGTATGTATAGGGTGCCACAGATTCTGTGCTGCTGGGCGGTCATCATACAGATATAATATCCCTGTTTACAGTATGTATAGGGGGCCACAGATTCTGTGCTGCTGTGCGGTCATCATACAGATATAATATCCCTGGTTACAGTATGTATAGGGTGCCACAGATTCTGTGCTGCTGGACGGTCATCATACAGATATAATATACCCGGTTACAGTATGTATAGGAGGCCACAGATTCTGTGCTGCTGGGCGGTTATCATACAGATATAATATCCCTGGTTACAGTATGTATAGGGGGTCACAGATTCTGTGTTGCTGGGCGGTCATCATACAGATATAATATCCCTGGTTACAGTATGTATAGGGTACCACAGATTCTGTGCTGCTGGGCGGTCATCATACAGATATAATATCCCTGGTTACAGTATGTATAGGGTGCCACAGATTCTGTGCTGCTGGGCGGTCATCATACAGATATAATATCCCCGGTTACAGTATGTATAGGGTGCCACAGATTCTGTGCTAGTGGGCGGTCATCATACAGATATAATATCCCTGGTTACAGTATGTATAGGATGTCACTGATTCTGTGCTGCTGGGCGGTCATCATACAGATATAATATCCCTGGTTACAGTATGTATAGGGTGCCACAGATTCTGTGCTGCTGTGCGGTCATCATACAGATATAATATCCCTGGTTACAGTATGTATAGGGTGCCACAGATTCTGTGCTGCTGGATAGAGATCATACAGATATAATATCCCTGGTTACAGTATGTATAGGGGGCCACAGATTCTGTGCTGCTGGGCGGTCATCATACAGATATAATATCCCCGGTTACAGTATGTATAGGGTGCCACAGATTCTGTGCTGCTGGGCGGTCATCATACAGATATAATATCCCTGGTTACAGTATGTATAGGGTGCCACAGATTCTGTGCTGCCGGGCGGTCATCATACAGATATAATATCCCTGGTTACAGTATGTATAGGGTGCCACAGATTCTGTGCTGCTGGGCGGTCATCATACTGATATAATATACCTGGTTACAGTATGTATAGGGTGCCACAGATCCTGTGCTGCTGGGCGGTCATCATACAGATATAATATCCCTGGTTACAGTATGTATAGGGTGCCACAGATTCTGTGCTGCTGGGCGGTCATCATACAGATATAATATCCCCGGTTACAGTATGTATAGGGTGCCACAGATTCTGTGCTGCCGGTCAGTCATCATACAGATATATTATCCCTGGTTACAGTATGTATAGGGGGCCACAGATTCCGTGCTGCTGGGCGGTCATCATACAGATATAATATCCCTGGTTACAGTATGTATAGGGTGCCACAGATTCTGTGCTGCCGGGCTGTCATCATACAGATATAATATCCCCGGTTACAGTATGTATAGGGGGCCACAGATTCTGTGCCGCTGGGCGGTCATCATACAGATATAATATCCCTGGTTACAGTATGTATAGGGGGCCACAGATTCCGTGCTGCTGGGCGGTCATCATACAGATATAATATCCCTGGTTACAGTATGTATAGGGTGCCACAGATTCTGTGCTGCCGGGCTGTCATCATACAGATATAATATCTCTGGTTACAGTATGTATAGGGTGACACAGATTCCGTGCTGCCGGGCTGTCATCATACAGATATAACATCCGTGGTTACAGTATGTATAGGGTGACACAGATTCTGTGCTGCTGGGAGGTCATCATACAGATATATAATATCCCTGGTTACAGTATGTATAGGGGGCCACAGATTCTGTGCCGCTGGGCGGTCATCATACAGATATAATATCCCTGGTTACAGTATGTATAGGGTGCCACAGATTCTGTGCTGCTGGGCGGTCATCATACAGATATAATATCCCTGGTTACAGTATGTATAGGGTGCCACAGATTCTGTGCTGCTGGGCGGTCATCATACAGATATAATATCCCTGGTTACAGTATGTATAGGGTACCACAGATTCTGTGCTGCTGGGCGGTCATCATACAGATATAATATCCCTGGTTACAGTATGTATAGGGTGCCACAGATTCTGTGCTGCTGGGCGGTCATCATACAGATATAATATCCCCGGTTACAGTATTTATAGGGTGCCACAGATTCTGTGCTGCTGGGCGGTTATCATACAGATATAATATCCCTGGTTACAGTATGTATAGGGTGCCACAGATTCTGTGCTGCTGGGCGGTCATCATACAGATATAATATCCCTGTTTACAGTATGTATAGGGGGCCACAGATTCTGTGCTGCTGTGCGGTCATCATACAGATATAATATCCCCGGTTACAGTATGTATAGGGTGCCACAGATTCTGTGCTGCTGGACGGTCATCATACAGATATAATATACCCGGTTACAGTATGTATAGGAGGCCACAGATTCTGTGCTGCTGGGCGGTCATCATACAGATATAATATCCCTGGTTACAGTATGTATAGGGGGTCACAGATTCTGTGTTGCTGGGCGGTCATCATACAGATATAATATCCCCGGTTACAGTATGTATAGGGGGCCACAGATTCTGTGCCGCTGGGCGGTCATCATACAGATATAATATCCCTGGTTACAGTATGTATAGGGGGGCACAGATTCTGTGCTGCTGGGCGGTCATCAAACAGATATAATATCCCTGGTTACAGTATGTATAGGGTGCCACAGATTCTGTGCTGCTGGGCGGTCATCATACAGATATAATATCCCTGGTTACAGTATGTATAGGGTGCCACAGATTCTGTGCTGCTGGGCGGTCATCATACAGATATAATATCCCTGTTTACAGTATGTATAGGGGGCCACAGATTCTGTGCTGCTGGGCGGTCATCATACAGATATAATATCCCCGGTTACAGTATGTATAGGGTGCCACAGATTCTGTGCTGCTGGACGGTCATCATACAGATATAATATACCTGGTTACAGGATGTATAGGGAGCCACAGATTCTGTGCTGCTGGGCGGTCATCATACAGATATAATATCCCTGGTTACAGTATGTATAGGGTGCCACAGATTCTGTGCTGCTGGGCGGTCATCATACAGATATAATATCCCCGGTTACAGTATGTATAGGGTGCCACAGATTCTGTGCTGCTGTGCGGTCATCATACAGATATAATATCCCTGGTTACAGTATGTATAGGGTGCCACTGATTCTGTGCTGCTGGGCGGTCATCATACAGATATAATATCCCTGTTTACAGTATGTATAGGGGGCCACAGATTCTGTGCTGCTGGGCGGTCATCATACAGATATAATATCCCTGGTTACAGTATGTATAGGGGGCCACAGATTCCGTGCTGCTGGGCGGTCATCATACAGATATAATATCCCCGGTTACAGTATGTATAGGGTGCCACAGATTCTGTGCTGCCGGTCAGTCATCATACAGATATAATATCCCCGGTTACAGTATGTATAGGGTGCCACAGATTCTGTGCTGCTGGACGGTCATCATACAGATATAATATACCCGGTTACAGTATGTATAGGAGGCCACAGATTCTGTGCTGCTGGGCGGTCATCATACAGATATAATATCCCTGGTTACAGTATGTATAGGGGGTCACAGATTCTGTGTTGCTGGGCGGTCATCATACAGATATAATATCCCCGGTTACAGTATGTATAGGGGGCCACAGATTCTGTGCCGCTGGGCGGTCATCATACAGATATAATATCCCTGGTTACAGTATGTATAGGGGGGCACAGATTCTGTGCTGCTGGGCGGTCATCAAACAGATATAATATCCCTGGTTACAGTATGTATAGGGTGCCACAGATTCTGTGCTGCTGGGCGGTCATCATACAGATATAATATCCCTGGTTACAGTATGTATAGGGTGCCACAGATTCTGTGCTGCTGGGCGGTCATCATACAGATATAATATCCCTGTTTACAGTATGTATAGGGGGCCACAGATTCTGTGCTGCTGGGCGGTCATCATACAGATATAATATCCCCGGTTACAGTATGTATAGGGTGCCACAGATTCTGTGCTGCTGGACGGTCATCATACAGATATAATATACCTGGTTACAGGATGTATAGGGAGCCACAGATTCTGTGCTGCTGGGCGGTCATCATACAGATATAATATCCCTGGTTACAGTATGTATAGGGTGCCACAGATTCTGTGCTGCTGGGCGGTCATCATACAGATATAATATCCCCGGTTACAGTATGTATAGGGTGCCACAGATTCTGTGCTGCTGTGCGGTCATCATACAGATATAATATCCCTGGTTACAGTATGTATAGGGTGCCACTGATTCTGTGCTGCTGGGCGGTCATCATACAGATATAATATCCCTGTTTACAGTATGTATAGGGGGCCACAGATTCTGTGCTGCTGGGCGGTCATCATACAGATATAATATCCCTGGTTACAGTATGTATAGGGGGCCACAGATTCCGTGCTGCTGGGCGGTCATCATACAGATATAATATCCCCGGTTACAGTATGTATAGGGTGCCACAGATTCTGTGCTGCCGGTCAGTCATCATACAGATATATTATCCCTGGTTACAGTATGTATAGGGGGTCACAGATTCTGTGTTGCTGGGCGGTCATCATACAGATATAATATCCCCGGTTACAGTATGTATAGGGGGCCACAGATTCTGTGCCGCTGGGCGGTCATCATACAGATATAATATCCCTGGTTACAGTATGTATAGGGGGGCACAGATTCTGTGCTGCTGGGCGGTCATCAAACAGATATAATATCCCTGGTTACAGTATGTATAGGGTGCCACAGATTCTGTGCTGCTGGGCGGTCATCATACAGATATAATATCCCTGGTTACAGTATGTATAGGGTGCCACAGATTCTGTGCTGCTGGGCGGTCATCATACAGATATAATATCCCTGTTTACAGTATGTATAGGGGGCCACAGATTCTGTGCTGCAGGGCGGTCATCATACAGATATAATATCCCCGGTTACAGTATGTATAGGGTGCCACAGATTCTGTGCTGCTGGACGGTCATCATACAGATATAATATACCTGGTTACAGTATGTATAGGGAGCCACAGATTCTGTGCTGCTGGGCGGTCATCATACAGATATAATATCCCTGGTTACAGTATGTATAGGGTACCACAGATTCTGTGCTGCTGGGCGGTCATCATACAGATATAATATCCCCGGTTACAGTATGTATAGGGTGCCACAGATTCTGTGCTGCTGGGCGGTCATCATACAGATATATCCCTGGTTACAGTATGTATAGGGTGCCACAGATTCTGTGCTGCTGGGCGGTCATCATACAGATATAATATCCCTGTTTACAGTATGTATAGGGGGCCATAGATTCTGTGCTGCTGGGCGGTCATCATACAGATATAATATCCCCGGTTACAGTATGTATAGGGTGCCACAGATTCTGTGCTGCTGGACGGTCATCATACAGATATAATATACCCGGTTACAGTATGTATAGGGGGCCACAGATTCTGTGCTGCTGGGCGGTCATCATACAGATATAATATCCCTGGTTACAGTATGTATAGGGTACCACAGATTCTGTGCTGCTGGGCGGTCATCATACAGATATAATATCCCTGGTTACAGTATGTATAGGGGGCCACAGATTCTGTGCCGCTGGGCGGTCATCATACAGATATAATATCCCTGGTTACAGTATGTATTGGGGGCCACAGATTCTGTGCCGCTGGGCGGTCATCGTACAGATATAATATCCCCGGTTACAGTATGTATAGGGTGCCACAGATTCTGTGCTGCTGGGCGGTCATCATACAGATATAATATCCCCGGTTACAGTATTTATAGGGTGCCACAGATTCTGTGCTGCCGGGCGGTCATCATACAGATATAATATCCCCGGTTACAGTATGTATAGGGGGGCACAGATTCTGTGCTGCTGGGCGGTCATCATACAGATATAATATCCCTGGTTACAGTATGTATAGGGGGGTCACAGATTCTGTGCTGCCGGACGGTCATCATACAGATATAATATCCCTGTTTACAGTATGTATAGGGGGCCATAGATTCTGTGCTGCTGGGCGGTCATCATACAGATATAATATCCCCGGTTACAGTATGTATAGGGTGCCACAGATTCTGTGCTGCTGGACGGTCATCATACAGATATAATATACCCGGTTACAGTATGTATAGGGGGCCACAGATTCTGTGCCGCTGGGCGGTCATCATACAGATATAATATCCCTGGTTACAGTATGTATAGGGTGCCACAGATTCTGTGCTGCTGGACGGTCATCATACAGATATAATATACCTGGTTACAGTATGTATAGGGAGCCACAGATTCTGTGCTGCTGGGCGGTCATCATACAGATATAATATCCCTGGTTACAGTATGTATAGGGTACCACAGATTCTGTGCTGCTGGGCGGTCATCATACAGATATAATATCCCCGGTTACACTATGTATAGGGTGCCACAGATTCTGTGCTGCTGGGCGGTCATCATACAGATATAATATCCCTGGTTACAGTATGTATAGGGTGCCACAGATTCTGTGCTGCTGGGCGGTCATCATACAGATATAATATCCCTGTTTACAGTATGTATAGGGGGCCATAGATTCTGTGCTGCTGGGCGGTCATCATACAGATATAATATCCCCGGTTACAGTATGTATAGGGTGCCACAGATTCTGTGCTGCTGGACGGTCATCATACAGATATAATATACCCGGTTACAGTATGTATAGGGGGCCACAGATTCTGTGCTGCTGGGCGGTCATCATACAGATATAATATCCCTGGTTACAGTATGTATAGGGTACCACAGATTCTGTGCTGCTGGGCGGTCATCATACAGATATAATATCCCTGGTTACAGTATGTATAGGGGGCCACAGATTCTGTGCCGCTGGGCGGTCATCATACAGATATAATATCCCTGGTTACAGTATGTATTGGGGGCCACAGATTCTGTGCCGCTGGGCGGTCATCGTACAGATATAATATCCCCGGTTACAGTATGTATAGGGTGCCACAGATTCTGTGCTGCTGGGCGGTCATCATACAGATATAATATCCCCGGTTACAGTATTTATAGGGTGCCACAGATTCTGTGCTGCCGGGCGGTCATCATACAGATATAATATCCCCGGTTACAGTATGTATAGGGGGGCACAGATTCTGTGCTGCTGGGCGGTCATCATACAGATATAATATCCCTGGTTACAGTATGTATAGGGGGGTCACAGATTCTGTGCTGCCGGACGGTCATCATACAGATATAATATCCCTGTTTACAGTATGTATAGGGGGCCACAGATTCTGTGCTGCTGGGCGGTCATCATACAGATATAATGTACCCGGTTACAGTATGTATAGGGGGCCACAGATTCTGTGCTGCTGGGCGGTCATCATACAGATATAATATCCCTGGTTACAGTATGTATAGGGTGCCACAGATTCTGTGCTGCTGGGCGGTCATCGTACAGATATAATATCCCTGGTTACAGTATGTATAGGGGGCCACAGATTCTGTGCCGCTGGGCGGTCATCATACAGATATAATATCCCTGGTTACAGTATGTATTGGGGGCCACAGATTCTGTGCCGCTGGGCGGTCATCGTACAGATATAATATCCCCGGTTACAGTATGTATAGGGTGCCACAGATTCTGTGCTGCTGGGCGGTCATCGTACAGATATAATATCCCTGGTTACAGTATGTATAAGGGGTCACAGATTCTGTGTTGCTGGGCGTTCATCATACAGATATAATATCCCCGGTTACAGTATGTATAGGGTGCCACAGATTCTGTGCTGCCGGGCGGTCATCATACAGATATAATATCCCTGGTTACAGTATGTATAGGGGGGCACAGATTCTGTGCTGCTGGGCGGTCATCAAACAGATATAATATCCCTGGTTACAGTATGTATAGGGGGCCACAGATTCTGTGCTGCCGGGCGGTCATCATACAGATATAATATCCCTGGATACAATAAGTATAAATATAACCAGGATTTAGCAGGTACGTGAATACAGATTTGCAGTGTAACAATGTAACATACAAGAGAGAGGCTTCCAGTCGTGTGACGCTGGCTGGGCAATGTGGTTGGCTACTATGTAGGCTAATGGACTGTTGGTCTTTACCAGGGACTCACACAATGGGGTTTGGGCTTCTAACAACCCGATGTGTAAGTCACGGGTCTCTGACTGTGGTCCATGGTACGGGTAAGTGGGTAAGAAGGAATTGTGGGCAGACAGAAACTGGTCATGGTGCAAATTATAGCATAGGTAATGGGATAGGGTCAGAACGAGAAGTACAATACTAGTGGACAGCCTGAACCAGGTCAGAGAGAGGTCAGAGGTCACACTGGGAAGTTACTAAGAGGAGTATTATAGGAGAGAGCAAAGTCAGATCAGAACACAGGGATTAACAACGGAACTATTGTAGAATGGAGGCCGTAGTACAGGAGGTAACATTAATACCCTGACACTGGGTAGTGCCTGGAAACTACCTTTTATAGGGAGTGGTACTAATGTGGCACCAACATGAAGTTACATGTTTTCTGCCTGTCCCTATAAATCTTACACAGAGCAACGCACATCTCCCTGCTGCCACCAGGGAACGGGCCAGAGCCACCGTATACTGGCACCAGGAAGGGGGAAGTACTGGTCATCACTGGGCAGATGGGAGGCGGAAGGATGAGATGGTTGCCATACTCAGACTGGCACCTGTCATCCACAGTACCGCAGGCGCCCAGGGAGAACCAGCATCACCAGATGCACGAATATAATAAGGGTTACCTTGTCTACATAAATCCCATTATTTGCTGCATGATATTTAGTACTGTAGGAAAGTATTTATAACGGAGTAACTTGTACTCACTGATAGTATGAAATGGGTGAGGGGAAAGGGGAAGAGCGATATCTCTATATCTGTATGTTATTTCCAGCAGATGGACTCAGAAGCAGGAATACCTCGGAGGGACGTCTTATTCTGTCTCCAGATTATAAACCAGAAGATAACGTCACACAGGATTCTCCAGAAGACACCTCCATTACCCTAAATATACAGCCAGTGCCTCACAGTGCAGATAAATCACCTGATACCTCTAATCCTGAGGACTGTTCTCCTGGTACCTCAGATACTGCTGCACATAGAGCAGCTCATACAGGTGCTGACATATTTACCTGTTCTGAGTGTGATACGTGTTTTATAAATCAGTCAGGTTTTAATAGACATCAGAGAAATCATACAGGTAAGAAACCATTTCCATGTTCTGAGTGTGGGAAATGTTTTACCAGCAATTCAGATCTTGTAAAACATGTGAGAACTCACACGGGTGAAAAGCCGTTTCCATGTTCTGAGTGTGGGAAATCTTTTGCCCAGAAATCACAGCTTGTCACACATGAGAGAACGCACAAAGGTGAGAAGCCATTTCCATGTTCTGAGTGTGGAAAATCTTACGCTAATAAATCATCTCTAGAAATACATCATCAAACTCACACAGGAGAGAATCCATTTACATGTTCTGAGTGTGGGCAAGCCTTTACCTTGAAATCATCTCTCGTTAAACATGTGAAAATTCACACAGATGGGAAGCTGTTTCCATGTACAGCATGTGGGAAATGTTTTACGCAGAAATCTGTACTTGTCCGACATGAGAGAAGTCACACAGGTGAGAAGCCATTTCCATGTTCTGAGTGTGAGAAATCTTATATCAGGAAAACAGATCTAGCTATACATGTGAGAACTCACACAGGTGAGAAGCCGTTTCCATGTTCTGAGTGTGGGAAAACTTTTATCAGGAAATCAGGTCTAGTTATACATGAGAGATCTCACACAGGTGAGAAACCATTTCCATGTTCTGAGTGTGGAAAAACTTTTATCAGGAAATCAGGTCTAGTTATACATGAGAGATCTCACACAGGTGAGAATCTGTTTCCATGTTCTGAGTGTGAGAAATCTTTTATGAGGAAATCAGATCTAGTTATACATGAAAGAATTCACACAGGTGAGAGGCCGTTTCCATGTACAGAATGTGGAAAATGTTTTACGCAGAATTACATACTTGTCCGACATGAGAAAACTCACACAGGTGAGAAGCCGTTTTCATGTTCTGAGTGTGGGAAATCTTTTATCAGGAAATCAGATCTAGTTCTACATGTGAGAACTCACACAGGTGAGAAACCATTTCCATGTTCTGAGTGTGGAAAAACTTTTATCAGGAAATCAGATCTAGTTGCACATGAGAGATCTCACACAGGTGAGAATCTGTTTCCATGTTCTGAGTGTGAGAAATCTTTTATCAGGAAATCAGATCTAGTTATACATGTAAGAATTCACACAGGTGAAAAGCCGTTTCTATGTACAGAATGTGGAAAATGTTTTAAGCAGAAATACATACTTGTCCGACATGAGAAAACTCACACAGGTGAGAAGCCGTTTTCATGTTCTGAGTGTGGGAAATCTTTTCTCAGGAAATCAGATCTAGTTATGCATGAGAAAACTCACACAAGTGAGAAACCATTTACATGTACAGAATGTGGGAAACAGTTTAGGAAGAAATACGGTATTGTCCGACATGAGAGAAGTCACACAGGTAAGAAACCATTTCCATGTTCTAAGGGCCCAATTCAGATCTCTGGGCTGTAAGTTTTTGGAGCCCAGCAATCAGGCAATCTCCGCTCTGCACTAGTACAATCCTGCACATGTGCACAGCTGTGATTGCGATGGCTGTGCGGAGATTGTGGCCACTGATGACATCAGCATCCCTCCCAACAGCCGGGAGCCGTCTCTCAGGAAAATCTGGTGTATATCCCGAAGCACCCGGCACCTGTCTATCAACTTGGGTGCACCTATAGCCATTTGTGGAACTCTTCTAAAAGCCATGATATAGAGCAGATAGGCCCTTATTCTGGTCTGTGCGGCCGGAGCCGCATACGTTGCTCCGGCCGCACAAACCAATCCCCGCCTACAATACGGATTGCCACGGCCGTCCGTACGCGGACGGCTGGCGATCCGCATGAAAATGGTGGGGCGTACGCCTCCACCATGGTGGGAGCTGCCCCCTGCATTCGATGGTCGGCGACCATCGAAGGCAGGGCCGCACGCTCCAGCAGCTCCCGCAAGCTTAGACCACACGGACAATCGTCCGTGTGAAAGCTTGTATGGGGGCGGAGAGCTGACATCCGGCGATGTCAGCTTTCGGCCCCCATCACTGGCGTCATAGCCTCATTACCATGCATACGCCCCGCGTTTGCATGGGAACGCCCATGAAACGCTGGGCGTATTCATAGGTAAATGAGGCTATTAAGCCCCTCACGCCCCTATACGCCCCCTTTGCGGCGTATAAAATTTTTGTGCGGCGATTTCCCCTGCACATGCGCAGAGTGACCTCTGCGCATGTGCAGAGCGAAAACATCGGCGGTACGGCCGCACGCGGGCCGTACCGCCCAGATCAGAATAAGGGCCATAGAGAGGTAGAACCTTGTGTATGCAGTCTTCTAGGTATGAGCTGTTATATTGCCTATTCCTTATTATTACTCTGTATATTATACATGTTGTACTAGAACCGTTCTTTTTTTATTGTACTTAATAAAAACCTAAAATATAACCATCTTTATACAACACTGTGTGGCCCCTAACAATTGCATGGTTTCCCTTTTATACTCCGGGCCCTATTGTATGATGTCAGAGTGATTGTGGTTACCCGGGGATACTATATCCAGCAGATCATTGCAGTTTGGGAGCTGGGACCAAATTATAATTTTTGATCCCAGTAATCTTAAATAGAAATTAATGTGATACTATCTTTGTATCCTAGTGACCATCATAGGACAGAGGGAGCTTCCTAGTAGCAGTCAGGAAGGTAGTATCCTTGTGACCATTATAGGACAGAGGGAGCTTCCTAGTAGTAGTCAGGGAGGGAGTATCGTAGTGACCATCGTAGGATAGAGGGAGCTTCCTAGTAGTAGTCAGGTAGGGAGTATCCTAGTGACCATCATAGGATAGAGGGAGCTTCCTAGTAGCAGTCAGGGAGGGAGTATCCTAGTGACCAATATAGGACAGAGGGAGCTTCCTAGTAGCAGTCAGGGAGGGAGTATCCTAGTGACCATCATAGGACAGAGGGAGCTTCCTAGTAGCAGTCAGGAAGGGAGTATCCTAGTGACCAGCGTAGGATAGAGGGAGCTTCCTAGTAGCAGTCAGGAAGGGAGTATCCTAGTGACCAGCGTAGGACAGCGGGAGCTTCCTAGTAGCAGTCAGGAATGGAGTATCCTAGTGACCATCGTAGGACAGAGGGAGCTTCCTAGCAGCAGTCAGGGCGGGAGTATCCTAGTGACCATCATAGGATAGAGGGAGCTTCCTAGTAGCAGTCAGGGCGGGAGTATCCTAGTGACCAGCGTAGGATAGAGGGAGCTTCCTAGTAGCAGTCAGGAAGGGAGTATCCTAGTGACCGTCATAGGATAGAGGGAGCCTCCTAGTAGCAGTCAGGGAGGGAGTATCCTAGTGACCATCATAGGATAGGGGGAGCTTCCTAGTAGCAGTCAGGGAGGGAGTATCCTAGTGACCATCATAGGATAGAGGGAGCTTCCTAGTAGCAGTCAGGGAGGGAGTATCCTAGTGACCATCATAGGATAGAGGGAGCTTCCTAGTAGCAGTCAGGGAGGGAGTATCCTAGTGACCAGCATATGACAGATGGAGCTTCCTAGTAGCAGTCAGGAAGGGAGTATCCTAGTGACAACTGTAGGATAGAGGGAGATTTGTAGTAGCAGTCAGGAAGGGAGTATCCTAGTGACCATCATAGGATAGAGGGAGCTTCCTAGTAGCAGTCAGGAAAGGAGTATCCTAGTGACCATCATAGGATAGAGGGAGTATCCTAGTGACCAGCATAGGACAGAGGGAGCTTCCTAGTAGCAGTCAGGAAGGGAGTATCCTAGTGACCATCATAGGATAGAGGGAGCTTCCTAGTAGCAATCAGGAAGGGAGTATCCTAGTGACCATCATAGGACAGAGGGAGCTTCCTAGTAGCAGTCAGGAAGGGAGTATCCTAGTGACCAGCATAGGACAGAGGGAGCTTCCTAGTAGCAGTCAGGAAGGGAGTATCCTAGTGACCAGCATAGGACAGAGGGAGCTTCCTAGTAGCAGTCAGGAAGGGAGTATCCTAGTGACCATCGTAGGATAGAGGGAGCTTCCTCGTAGCAGTCAGGGGAGGGAGTATCCTAGTGACCATCATAGGATAGAGGGAGCTTCCTAGTAGCAGTCAGGGCGGGAGTATCCTAGTGACCATCATAGGACTGATGGAGCTTCCTAGTACCAGTCAGGAAGGGAGTATCCTAGTGACCAGCATAGGACAGAGGGAGCTTCCTAGTAGCAGTCAGGAAGGGAGTATCCTAGTGACCATCATAGGATAGAGGGAGCTTCCTAGTAGCAGTCAGGAAGGGAGTATCCTAGTGACCAGCATATAACAGAGGGAGCTTCCTAGTAGCAGTCAGGAAGGGAGTATCCTAGTGACCATCATAGGACAGAGGGAGCTTCCTAGTAGCAGTCAGGAAAGGAGAATCCTAGAGACCATCATAGGACAGAGGGAGCTTCCTAGTAGCAGTCAGGAAGGGAGTATCCTAGTGACCATCAAAGGATAGAGGGAGCTTCCTAGTAGCAGTCAGGGAGGGAGTATCCTAGTGACCATCCTAGGATAGAGGGAGCCTCCTAGTAGCAGTCAGGAAGGGAGTATCCTAGTGACCATAGTAGTAGTAGTACGTTTATTTATAGAGGGAGTTTCCTAGTAGCAGTCAGGAAGGGAGTATCCTAGTGACCATCGTAGGATAGAGGGAGCTTCCTAGTAGCAGTGAGGAGGGGAGTATCCTAGTGACCATCGTAGGACAGAGGGAGCTTCCTAGTAGCAGTCAGGAAATGAGTATCCTAATGACTGCTGTAGGACAGATGGAGCTTCCTATGAGCAGTCAGGGAGAATCCTAATGCTGGCCACAGATCAGACCAACTTTCCTCCAACCATCCAACTTGTTGCTTGGATGGAATAAAAATATGGTCAATGATGTGCCACTCTTGGTTACAGATGTGAAAGATGTGCTTAAGTTAGAGAACCCTGCTGAACCACCTGCACCTTTGGGGCCTATATTCGAACACCTTAAGCATAATCTGGTTTTATTCCCTAAACCAAAGAACTTGACTAAGGTCATCAGGGAGGCTTGGAAGATCCCTAACGGGAAGTTTAGCTTGCCTACATTGTACATTGCCTATTCTTCCTCTACCTCCCCATGGCAGCCACAAATGGGTTAAGTCCTGCAGGGTAGTATTCTGGAAAGGAAACAAAAAGAACACCTGACCCTATATAAGCCCCTCCCTCCTGGGTCTCGTGTCTTTTTTTTTTCCTTTCCAGAGTAGTAGGTGAAGCTGACACTGTAGCCTTCTCCACTGCCTAGAGCAGTCGGGGATAAGGCAGGATATAAGGCAATGGTCCCCGCTGTCGAGTGCAGTAAGGGGTTACCTGTAGGTCTGCTGAGAGATATCTTCCAGAGCAGCTTGGAGCGGCATCGTGGGTGCTTGGTGGGCCAGGAGCCGTAAGCAGCATTTGAGGAAGAAAACACGCTTGACGCCGTCGCCCTCCGGGTGCCTGCTCTCGTTCACGCGTCAGGTAGGAGGCGCGGACGGTCCCAGAGACATGCAGGACACAAAGGGAGCGTATGGTAGGAGGCGCGGCCGGAGCATGGGGGAATAAATTTGGCTGCACACCAGAAGAAAGCCGGCGTCTGACGTCAGACTGGGTGAAGTGACCGTTGCACATTGTTGTGGATATCTCAGCAGACCGGGTAAGACTCCAGAGACAGCCTTATGTATATGCTTATACTGTGTATCGCTTTTAGCCTAGAGCTATTAAAGCATCTGGCAGACATAATGGAGGAGGATAAGACACAGCAGAAGAAGTCAGGGTAAGCCAGGAATTTGAAGGCATTATGCTATAAAGGAAGGATTCTTGTAACTATGGGTGTATATTCTATTTAGATCAGACACCAGTAAAGATAAACCGGATTCAAAGGCTAAGCACAAAAAACATCATGCAGCCAAATGTACAATGTGTGACAAATTGCTGTCAGATAAATGCACAGGAACCACTTGTGATAAATGTAAAACACAGCAAGTGGTAGCGCCACATATGACGGAGCTGGTAGCCATGCTAAAAACGGCACTAGGAGATATGTTTGTGACGAAGGAAGATATGGTTCAAGTATTAGCTAAGCAGTTCTATCTGAGGAATCAGATGGTTCCGGGGAAGGTCCCTGTGTAAGGGACGAGGATTTGGAGGAAGGAGATCTTAGCCAGGATAAAGCAGATATGAACTTTAATCCTGTATTGCTGGAAAATCTTCTAGTACTTATATATAAATCGCTGAACATTGAGGAGGCTCAAAAAGAAGAAAAACTGCAGGATCTGCTTTTCAAAGATAAAAAGAAAAGAGGGGAAAACCTTTCGGGGGAAATTTACTCATATAAAAAACAGAGTTTTTCGTATTAGTATTTTCCCTACGACTGCATACGACTGTTTCAGTCGTATGCAAAGTCGTGTTCCGGAGGGTCATTTACAAAGCAGTCATATACGACTGCTTTGTAATCCACCAATGTCGTAGGAATTCGTATTAGCGGCCGTATATACGGCCGCTAATACAAATGAGTGTAGGCAGTCTGCACGGATCACTCAGATCTGTGCAGGCTGCAGAGTGTAAAAAAAATAGAAAAATAAATATTTAAAAAAAACGGCGTGGGGTCCCCCCCACAGCCGAAACCAGCACCGGGCTGACAGCTGGAGCCGGTAATTAAAAATCAGGGAACCCGACAAATAGGGGTTCCCTAATTTGTAACAACCAGCCCCAGGCTCCTGCTCTGGGGCTGGTTCCCAAAATAAGGGGGACAAAATGACTGGGGGGTCCCCCGTATTTTAAGAACCAGCCTCAGGCAAAACCAGCCAGCAGGGTAATGCCACAGCCGGGGGGAAACTTTTTATGCAAGTACCCCCGTCCAAAGCATTAACCCTACCGACCAGTCAGCCTGGCCAGGGGCCCTGGGGGAATGGGGACCCCCAATAAAGGGGTCCCCCGCCCCTCCAGACTTACCTGACCAGGCTGAAGCCTGGTACTGTCCCCGATGCCCCTGGGCGGTGGGCATCGGACTGATTCAAGTGTAAAAATAAGATTAAACTATTGGTTTTTACTGTGGCACTACAAGTGCCAGCAAGCTGGGACTTGAAGAACCACAAGTCCCAGCCTGCAGGGCATTAAAGGGCCCGCTGGCACTTGTAGTTCCACAGTTAAAAAAATAGTACACAAAACACACTGACACAACTTTTAAATAAAAGTTTAATACACACATCACACACACACTGATACTTACCTATCTTGATCCCGTCGGTAGGTTGCTGGCTCCGGGGTCGGCGGCTCCGGGGTGGGCGTCCTGTCTGAATTTAATCCATGTTGGACCTGTGGAAGGAAATCCTACTCACCAGGTCCTCCATGGATGGTCTTGTGTCTTCTGTCTTCTTTTCCAGGGCTTATTTCTTTATCTTCTTTCTTTACGCTGCCGGGCTCCCGGGACTTTCAGAGCTGGAGAGATGTCTCCTCCTCAACGTCTGGACTAAGAATGAATTCTAGCCAAGCAGGAGCCGACTTTACTTGTCCCCCGTATTTTGGGAACCAGCCCCAGAGCAGGAGCCTGGGGCTGGATATTAAAAATCAGGGAACCCCTATTTGTCGGGTTCCCTGATTTTTAATTACCGGCTTCAGGCTCTGGTGCTGGTTTCGGCTGTGGGGGGGACCCCACGCCGTTTTGTTATTTATTTATTTATTTTTATTTATTTTTACACCGCAGCCTACACGGATCTGACTGATCCGTGCAGGCTACAACGAGAATACGACAGGACAATGGTGTTCTATTTTTCTGCCGTATTTTCGTGGGCAAAAGCAGCCGTATTTTCTATACGGCTGCTTAGTAAATCAGGAACCACCATTCTTTTGAATGGTGATTCCTGTCGTATCCTATCGATGGTGTAGGACATTCGTATTTGTAAATACAAATACGAATGTTCCATCCCTAGGACTACGAATTGTTGTATTTTCGGGATAGTAAATCCCGAAAATACAAATTCGTAAAAAAAAGGTGTATTTCTCCCTACGAATACACCTTTTTTCTACGAATCCATATTAGTAAATTTCCCCCTTCCTCTTTCAAAAACTCTCATGGAGGTTGTGGAAGAGGAATGGAGGCACCCGGACAAAAATGTTGCCGTACCGTTGAGGGTGTCAAAGATGTACCCCTTTGAGGCGGATCAAGTCCGCAATTGGGATGAAGCCCCAAAAAGTGGATGTAGCCATTGCTAGAATCTGCAGAAAAACCACCGTACCATTGGAGGACGCAAACATCTTTAAAGATGCTATGGAGAGAAAGGTGGAAGTCAGCCTGAGGAAACATGTCACCACAGGGGCTACTATTAAGGCCTCCTCAGCCATGGCAATTACAGCCAGGGTTTTAAGATCCTGGTGCCAAGATCTGGAGTCTGATACCCTAGACGGTATCAAAAGGTCCGAGCTGGTAAAAGTTATTCAAAATTTTCAATACTTGTTTCCTAGCACGGCGCCCACGATTGCATCGTATGGCATCTTATGCATCGTATCGCATTGTTTGCCATATAGCCGCATGAGATGCGATACGATTTTTAATTGTTATAAGCACCCTAATGGGTGCTTACAATGTTAAATGCCCATGCCACCCCCACTATCAACGCCAACCCGAAGAGTGGCGAGCGCAGCGGTATGCATCCTCCGACCTTTTCATACCCCCACTATCCACCTCGGTGTGGAGTTGATTGTAGATAGTGTGGCGAGCACAGCATATTACTTTACATGTATTACGCGTCACCTCGGGCTCGCTTCGGGCTCGGTGGCTCACTGCGCTCGCCACACTATCTAAACTCAACTCCACGCCAACGTGTATAACAGGGGTATGAAAAGGTCAGAGGATGCGTACCGCCGCCCCTTGCTGTGCTCGCCACGCTCTGGGTTGACGTTGATAGTGCTTTTAACATTGTAAGCACCCATTAGGGTGCTTAAACAATAAAAAATTGTATAGGGGGGGGCATTTAACATTCTAAGCACCCATTAGGGTGCTTATACAATTAAAAATCGTATACCATCGCATTGTATGCCATTGTATGGCATATACTATGCTATACGATTTTTAACTGTACAAGATCGGGTCCGATTGCATCGCATATTATATTTAGGTTTATGGTATACAATGCGATGGCGGCCGTGCTAGGAAACAAGTACCAAATATTCAAATTGCAGTTTAATTTTTATGCAACGCATCATTGGATGTAGTCAGGTTAGCAGCTAGGACGAATGCTACCACAGCGGTGGCCAGAAGGACAATATGGCTTAAACCCTGGGCTGCGGACACCCAATCAAAACAGAAGTTAGTGGCATTGCCATTTCAAGATCAGTATTTGTTTGGAAGCAAGTTGGACGAAATTAATACGAAAATGTCAGGAGGAAAATCGGTCTGGCTTCCTCAGGACAAAACAAGAAGAGGCACGTTCAATCGATCTTTTCGATATCAAACATCGGACTTCAAGCGAGCGCAGCGGAACGCGTCCTCCGACGTTTTCATACCTCCACTATCCACGTTGGAGTGGAGTTGATTTTATATAGTGTGGTGAGCCACCGAGCCCAAAGCCTGGTGAGCGGACGCCGATTACTTCACATTTATTCCGCGGTGCCTCGTGGGACTCGCCACGCTTCGGGCTCGGTGGCTCGCCACTCTCGCCACACTATATAAAATCAACTACCAACGTGGATAGTGGGGGTATGAAAATGTCGCAGGATGCGTCGGGGTGGCGTGGATAGTGGGGGGGGGGGGTGCCTAAAACCTCTGTATGTTATACAATCATATTATTGTATAGTTAATGTAATGGCATCGCACACCCTATAAAATCGCATGCGATTTTGCGGGAGGTGCGATGCAATGGGATCCACTGGGACATACAGAGCAGTGAATAAATTATATTAAAAAAATTGCATCGCATCGCACGGCACTAAAATGGCCCATACGAGTCTATGCAATTTTCCTACGCAGAATAGCTCACTAAGCAATTAGCTTAGTGGGCGCCGTGCTAGAAAACAAGTACCCAAAGGTTTGTGCAAGCGGCCAGATGAATAAAACCGGTGTTCCATTGTCCTTTGGCCACATGGGATCTTAATTTAGTGCTCAATACTTTGGTAGACAGCCCTTTTGAGCAATTAGAAGAAGTGTCTATTAAATGGTTGACAATTAAAGTGGTATTCCTGGTGGCAATTACTTCAGCCAGGAGAGTCTCGGAATTACAGGCTTTTGTGGGCACAACAGCCTTTTTTGAGGACAAGGTGTTGTTAAGGACTAACCCGGAGTTCCTGCCCAAGGTAGTCTCAACATTCCACATCAACCAATAAAATATTTTGCCTTCTCTTTGTTCAAACCCATCTAACAGTAAAGAAGAAAGACTACATAAATTGGACGTGGTGAGAGCACTCAAAATATACCTAGACAGAACAAAGATATATAGGAAGTCGGAGAGACTCTTTCTTTTAACAGAAGGTGAAAACAAAGGACAGGGGACCAGTAAAGTCACCATATCAAGATGGATAAGAACATGCATCTTAGAGGCTTATAAGATCAGGAATCAACTACCACCTGTCACACCAGGGGGCTCAGTCGACGAGACTGAGACCTCTGGTGGGGACCTGGACCGGGGAGGTTGGAGAGGACCCTTGCGCATGGAGTGCGCGACAGTGCACCCAGAGCCAATAAGCAGTCAGAGGTAAAATACAACCGGAGTTTATTTGCAGATGGTTGTAATATTAACAGACAGTAAAGTATGCAGGAGAAATGACAGTTCATGCAGATTGCAATACTTTACAGATGTGATGATATGTGGGATCGATGGTGGAACATCGGATGTGGAGACTGTGGGTCCGGAATGACGGACGGAAGACTTGAGCTTGACTGTGGGTCCAGAATGACGGACGGAAGCTTGGCTTGGAAATCCGGAATATCGGACTATCGATGATGATGTGGGAACATTGGATCCGGGTATCGGATATGGAAGATGACTGTGGGTCCGGAATGACGGACGGGAGATGACTGTGGGTCCGGAATGACGGACGGAAGCAGGAGATCCGGAATATCGGACTAGCGATGAAACATCGATGGTGGATGATGCTGGAGCATCGGAAGGACCAGAGTCCCGGAGCTAGGCTTGGTCGCTGGGCTGACGAGGCAGGATCACAGGCGATGGAATAACCTGGACTTCACAGGAGATGGAACAACCTGGAACACACTGCAGCATGGAAGACAACACCAGCAGAGAAATACACTTGCACGGAGACAAGGACAGCTGACCATACACTGGAGACAACTGAAGCACTAGCAATGGTTCTGAGAGCTCCCAGCATACTTATCCCCACTGGGTGGCCAGGATTGGCCGAGGAAGTATGACAGGGAGATCAGAACCAACAGGATTGGACAGCACAGACATGTGACTGGGAAGAACATGGCAGCCCCCATGTCTGCTATGGCGGGAAAGTGTGTTTGTGCACACCATGCTGGATACTGGGAGCAATGGCAGCGGACAGGTGGATTGCCGTGCACTGGGGACTGTCACTGGGAGACAGGACGCTGGCAGAGATGACGTCTGGACCGCAAGCTGAACCTGCGGAGGCACTTAGCTGGTAGGAAAGTCTGTCTGACAGCTCGGATCGTGACAGCACCCCCCCTTTAAGGGTGGCCCCAGGACACCTTTTAGGCTTGCGGGGAAACTTGGAGTGGAACGCCCGGATGAGTCTGGGAGCATGGACATCGATGGCATTGGTCCATGATCGCTCTTCGGGGCCGTAGCCCTTCCAATCGATCAGATATTGCAGACGACCATATCGGATGCGAGAGTCCAAGATCTTACTGACCTCATATTCTGTTCCACGCTGGGTGCAAACCTTAGGAGCCTTGGGGAGCTTGGAATGAAAGCGATTCAGAACCAGCGGCTTGAGCAGCGAAATGTGGAATGTAGCTGGCACTTTCAAATAGGGCGGCAATTTGAGCTTGTAAGCTACTGGATTGACGACTCGCTCAACTGGGAAAGGACCAATATATATCGGGGAGCGAACTTCATCGATGGCACTCTCAATCGAAGATTCTTGGTTGACAACCAGACACGATCTCCTGGACGGAGGGCTGGCACAGCTCTGCGTTTCCTGTCGGCAAATTTTTTGTACCTGCTTGAAGCCTTCAGAAGTGAAGTACGAATGAGCTTCCAGGATTTGACGAATTGCCGGATGGTCGTGTCGACCGCTGGAACAGAGGACACAGGTTGCATAGTGAAGTCAGGAACTCGAGGATGAAACCCATAATTGGCAAGGAATGGAGTGACATTGGATGAAGAATGATATTGGTTATTATGGCAGAACTCTGCCCATGGAAGGAGTTGAGCCCAGTCATCTTGGGAAGAAGAGACATATGTGCGGAGAAATGCTTCAAGGTCCTGATTCACCCTCTCCGTTTGGCCATTGGTTTGAGGGTGATAGGCTGTGGAAAACTTTAACTTGATTTGAAGCAGGGAGCACAGGCTTCGCCAGAATTTGGCTATGAATTGGACTCCTCTATCGGAGATGATTTCAAGAGGCAGTCCATGAAGCTTGAATATCTCTTTGATGAAGAGCTGGGACAGCTTGGAAGCTGACGGAAGACCGGTGAGGGGAACGAAGTGAGCCATCTTGGTGAACCGGTCAACAATCACCCAGATGGTGGTGAACTTGTCAGACTCTGGAAGATCAGTTACAAAGTCCATAGAGATATGCGTCCAAGGACGATGTGGCACTGACAGTGGCATCAATTGCCCAGGAGGAGACTGACGACTGGTCTTGTGCTGAGCACATTTAGCACAAGATGAAACAAAGTCCTGTACATCCTGTTTGAGGGACGGCCACCAGTAGGACCTGGTGATAAACTCGTAAGTTTTCTGAATGCCTGCATGACCAGCGAATTTTGAAGAATGCGCCAACAGAGCAACTTCTTTCTTAGAGCTGGCTTTACATATCTTTTCCCTGTAGGGGGCGTGAGATTTGAAACTCTCGTTGCGGAGAAGGCCACTGGATCAATAATGAAATGTTGATGTGTGGACTTAGACTCACTTTCTTGCTCCCATGAGCGGGAAAGGGCATCAGCTTTTCGGTTTTGTGTCCCTGGACAGAACGACAGCTTGAAATGGAACCTGGAAAAGAAAAGTGTCCATCTGGCTTGACGGGGATTTAAACATTGAGCAGACTTGAGATACAGAAGATTCTTATGGTCTGTGATAATTGTGATCTCATGAACAGCGCCCTCTAGAAGATATCTCCATTCTTCTAATGCCAACTTGATGGCGAGGAGCTCTTGGTCACCGATGGCATAGTTACGCTCTGCAGGCAAGAACTTACGGGAGTAGAACCCACAGGGATGAAGACGACCATCGGGCGCTTTCTGCGAGAGGACTGCCCCAACACCAACGGAGGAGGCATCAACCTCGAGAATAAAGGGCAAGGTCGTATCAGGTTGTCTTAAAACAGGAGCGGAAGTGAACCTCTGTTTCAACAGATGGAAGGCTTCGATGGCTTCTGCCGGCCACTTCGCTGGATTAGACCCCTTTTTCGTTAAGGCAGTGATGGGAGCCACAATAGACGAGAAATTACGAATGAATTCTCTGTAATAATTGGCAAAACCCAGGAAACGTTGAATACCTTTCAGCGAAGAGGGAATTGGCCAATCTTGGATGGCCTGCAGTTTTCCTGGATCCATTTGAAGACCAGAACCGGAGACAATGTACCCTAGGAAGGGTATAGACTTCACCTCGAAGACACACTTCTCCAGTTTACAGTAGAGATGATTAGCTCGCAGCCGGGACAGAACCTCTTTGACCCAATAACGATGTTCTGTGATGTTATTGGCGTAGATTAAAATGTCATCGAGATATACAACTACATGACGATACAGAATGTCCCGAAAAATCTCATTGACATAGTGCTGGAACACGGCTGGGGCATTGCTGAGCCCGAAGGGCATGACGAGGTACTCATAGTGGCCGTCTCTGGTATTAAACGCTGTCTTCCACTCGTCGCCCTCTCGTATGCGGATGAGATTGTATGCACCCCTCAGATCGAGTTTCGTAAAGATGGTTGCACCGCTGACACGGTCAAACAGCTCGGTGATGAGGGGCAACGGATATCGGTTCTTTACTGTAATGTCATTGAGGCCGCGATAATCAATGCAGGGACGTAGGCCTCCATCCTTCTTCTTGACGAAGAAGAATCCTGCGCCAGCAGGAGAAGTCGAAGGACGGATGAATCCCTTTGCCAGATTTTCCCTGATGTAATTGGTCATGGCTTGAGTCTCTGGAAGAGAGAGAGGATAGGTTCTACCTCTGGGTGGTTCTTTGCCTGGGATAAGTTCGATAGGGCAATCCCACGGTCTGTGAGGAGGTAGGACATCAGCGCCAGACTTGCTGAATACATCTGAGTACTCTTGGTAGGGAAGAGGCGGAAGGTCTGCTGCATCGGCTGAAGAATGACGAGCTGGGAGTACCTTTTGGAGACAGGTACCGGAGCAGGAAGGATCCCAGGAAAGGATTTCCGATGTCTTCCAATCAAGACGAGGATTGTGAAGACGGAGCCAGGGTAAACCCAGAACCAGAGCATGAGTGGCTCGGGGTAAAACCAGGAAGGACAAAAGTTCAGTGTGCAGGACTCCCACTTTTACTGTAAGTGGCAAAGTTCTGCGGGAGACTGTCGCATCAGGAATCCTACTGCCATCCACAGCAGTAAGGAAGACAGTCTTGGAAAGACTTTCAGTGGGTAACCCCCACTTGCGGACCAGTTCTGCAGTAACGAAGTTGCCAGCGGCACCGGAATCAAGAAGTGCGGAGACAGTCTTGAAATGCTGACCAACTTGTAGGGAAACTGGAAGGACACAATCAGTTGCTGATGGAGAGGACTTAATTACTCCTAGCCTACCCTCTCCTTGACGGGCTAGGAGGAGGAGTTCTCCTTGACGCTTTGGGCATGCAGTAATTTGATGTGCAGGATCGGCACAATACAGGCAGAGCTGTGCCAACCGTCGACGTCGACGTTCTCCTGGAGACAAACGGAAACGGTTTATCTCCATTGGTTCTTCTTTGGAATGGACCGCAGGAGCAGTGGGTAAAGAAGGCGGAGAATTTGGCACTTTAACTGGAGCGCTCTTGTGACGTTCTACAGCCCTTTCTCGGAAGCGTAGGTCTACTTTGATACACAATGAAATAAGGTCACTTAGACCTGAGGGTAAGTCTCTGGTAGCGAGTTCATCCTTAATATGATCAGATAGGCCATGCCAGAAAGCTGCGTATAAGGCCCCATCACACCAGGAGAGTTCAGACGCCAGAATCTGGAACTGGACCAGATATTGCCCGACGGAGCGGGATCCCTGTCTGAGACGGAAGAGTTCAGTGGAGGCAGATGCTGATCGCCCAGGCTCATCGAAGATACGCCGGAATGTTGACACGAAGTCCTTGTAGTTGGACAGGATGGCATCAGATCTTTCCCATAAGGGAGACGCCCATTCTAACGCTGCTCCACACAGGAGGGAGATGATGTAGGCGATCTTGACCCTTTCAGTAGGGAAGTTGCTGGGTTGCAGCTCAAAGTGAATCTCACACTGATTGAGAAAACCTCGGCAGGTCTTGGGGTTCCCATCATACTTGGTGGGGACAGCGAGATGAAGGCGAGGTGCAGCAGCCATTACAGGAGGATGAACGGGACTTGGAAGTTCTCTGACAGGCTCAGGGTCACTGAGAGTGGTCTGTAGCTTATCCAGCCGGGAAGACAGATCTTGCAGACAATGAATCACTTGGCTCTGCGCAGCCTCTTGCTGATCCAAGCGAACAGCCAGTTGCTGTACAGGGCTGGGTGGAGATGCTTGGTTTGCGGCTGGATCCATTTGGCTAGTGCTTACTGTCACACCAGGGGGCTCAGTCGACGAGACTGAGACCTCTGGTGGGGACCTGGACCGGGGAGGTTGGAGAGGACCCTTGCGCATGGAGTGCGCAACAGTGCACCCAGAGCCAATAAGCAGTCAGAGGTAAAATACAACCGGAGTTTATTTGCAGATGGTTGTAATATTAACAGACAGTAAAGTATGCAGGAGAAATGACAGTTCATGCAGATTGCAATACTTTACAGATGTGATGATATGTGGGATCGATGGTGGAACATCGGATGTGGAGACTGTGGGTCCGGAATGACGGACGGAAGACTTGAGCTTGACTGTGGGTCCGGAATGACGGACGGAAGCTTGGCTTGGAAATCCGGAATATCGGACTATCGATGATGATGTGGGAACATCGGATCCGGGTATCGGATATGGAAGATGACTGTGGGTCCGGAATGACGGACGGGAGATGACTGTGGGTCCGGAATGACGGACGGAAGCAGGAGATCCGGAATATCGGACTAGCGATGAAACATCGATGGTGGATGATGCTGGAGCATCGGAAGGACCAGAGTCCCGGAGCTAGGCTTGGTCGCTGGGCTGACGAGGCAGGATCACAGGCGATGAAATAACCTGGACTTCACAGGAGATGGAATAACCTGGAATACACTGCAGCATGGAAGACAACACCAGCAGAGAAATACACTTGCACGGAGACAAGGACAGCTGACCATACACTGGAGACAACTGAAGCACTAGCAATGGTTCTGAGAGCTCCCAGCATACTTATCCCCACTGGGTGGCCAGGATTGGCCGAGGAAGTATGACAGGGAGATCAGAACCAACAGGATTGGACAGCACAGACATGTGACTGGGAAGAACATGGCAGCCCCCATGTCTGCTATGGCGGGAAAGTGTGTTTGTGCACACCATGCTGGATACTGGGAGCAATGGCGGCAGACAGGTGGATTGCCGTGCACTGGGGACTGTCACTGGGAGACAGGACGCTGGCAGAGATGACGTCTGGACCGCAAGCTGAACCTGCGGAGGCACTTAGCCGGTAGGAAAGTCTGTCTGACACCTCGGATCGTGACAGCACCTGTAGGCCTCAAAGCCCATTCAACTAGAGCTGTGTCGGCATCCTGGGCAGAGAAAGAGACTGCTTCAATAGAAGAACTTTGCAAAGCAGCTTGTTGGTCGTCAGTGCATACAATACAAGCATTATAGAGTGGACGTTGCTTCATCATCTGATGCAAAATTTGGTAGGAAAAGTTCTAAGTGCTGTTATATATAAAAAAAAGTTGATATCTTTAATGTACTGGATTAACTTTCCTTCTTCCTTCACTCCCCCTTTCATTTCTTCCACCTTTTCGCCCCCTGTCCCTGCCTCAGGTCCCCCCCCCCCCCCATTCCCTTTTTCCCCACAGCTCGTCCCCTCCCTCCTTCCTACCCATGATCAACCTTTAGGTCTTTATACGCAAAGAAGTCTATTTAGCTTCTTATAGAATTGTATCTTCTCAGACCTTTCTCAAATATCAACCAGCACCCATTGATATTTAACATTGTATCTGTTTTATTGGTTGTAATGTTTATTGGATTCTTGATTTGAAAAATTCAATAAAAAAAATTCTCAAAAAAAAAAAAAGTTGAAGTAACCTTGTTTATTAGATTATTTCATTGCACCACCCCAAAAAAATGATACTGCTGGGGCATAACCCATTTGTGGCTGCCATGGGGAGGTAGTACAGATTCCTAGCTGTTAATATGCTTTCCTCTACTCCACCATGGCAGCATTTTTTTCTCCCTTGTCAGGGGCAAACGCAGGATTTTCAGAAGGGGGTTTCCAAGGGGGCGGAGCAAAGCACAGAGATGGACACTTAGGTGACCCAGTATATGCTAGACCAAATGTATATTAATAATAATAATTATATATATATATATATATATATATATATATATATATACATATAAATACATACAGGGGTGTCAACAGCAGTGTAGACCCTTGGTCATAGCAATGTATTGGGGCCCCTACTGATCCTCCAGCGGTAGCGGTGGGGGAAGCTTTGATGTCCAGGGGGCGAGTGGTAGGGGGTATTATAGCAACTGCTCAGCATATAGGGCCTGGATCAGTAATTTCCACTGATTACCCCTTTGCTGCACAGATGGTGGGCGATAAAGTGGGAGAAGGGGGCATTGGGCTGAATGAAGAGCTCCTGATACATAACTTCCATGGTGGTAAAGGAAGTTTAATATGCAGAAGAGGGTTGTATAGTGGAGTGGGCTTATTATCCATAATTTTCTGGTGGGAGGACAGCTTTCGTGACTGCAGATATCTCCAGTTCCCGGAAATAGATTACTTAGAATTTAATGGAATTAAAAACTAGAAAATCCCACCTACCAAATCGTATTGGGGACTAGGAGATCAGAGGTCAGGAGGCAGAGCAATCTGCCAATGAGTATATAAAACTACATACCAGGTGTGTGGAGCTGGAGCAGTAACCAGCTGCTGGAAGGCTGATATCTCTGGTTCTGGGAATAGTAGAGACAAGCTACTAGTGTCCATCAAAGGTGGGAGAGTCCAGCTTTTGGAATATACCCTCAGAAAAACTCTAAGTCAGACAGAACCTGAAATATCTGACTGGGAAGAGCAATTATTATGCTTGGATGGGGACCACTGCTTTGCAGTCAGATATCTCCGGTTCCCAAGGGCGGATTTTTACAAATTTTGTACCCTTGGAAAAGGTAGACCCTCAGCTTTCAGCCTAGGGGAGGTTTCTGGGTACTCAGAAACCTCCCCTGCGTGCCCTACTGCTTGTTGGAGATACATGTGTATTATTAAGCTAGAAAGGAAAATAAAGACACTGAGACCCAGGAGGGAGGAGCTTATATTGGGTCAGGTGTTCTTTATGTTTCCTTTCCAGAATACTTCCCTGCGGAACTTAAACCATTTGTGGCTGCTATGGTGGAGTAGAGTAAAGCATATTAACAGGTAAGAATCTGTACTTTCCTCTCTACCCCCTCCACCAGAAGGACAGATTCCCCTGGGAAATGGTCCCTAAAGTAGACGAACATGTGGTAAAGTTAGTAAAATCCTGTACGCTGCCCATTTCTACTGCATATCTTATGGACCCAGCTGATCAGAAGTTGGAGAACTTCCTAAAGCTCATTTACACCAGTTCCGGTGCAGGGGATCGGCATGCCCTAGCATCTGCCTGGGTGGCTAAGGCTTTTGTTGAGTCGACAACTACCCTCGCGGCAGAAGGGGGTGCCTGCAGAAACCTTGCCACCTACTATTGATTTGGTGCATCAGGCTGCACTTTATCTGGGAGAGACAGCTCTGAATTCTGCCACTCTCACCTCCAGAATGTCAGCTTTGGCTGTGACTGCAAACAGATCCCTATGGCTGCGCTCTTGGATGGTGGACCAAGACTCTAAAGAACTTTAGAAGTTCTACCCTTCGAGGGTTCCCTCTTATTTGGACGAGCTGGATAAACTGTTAGCTATGGTAGCAGCTTCTAAGGCTGCTTTCCTGCCCTCTGCCTCTACCCTATAGCCCCGGGTTCCCTTCCAGTCCTTTTGCTTTCAGGGCTTGGGACAGGCCTCCTCTAGTGCAGGATTTTGGAATAGTCCATTCAAAAGCTTCACCTGTCAGAAGTCATGTTACCATCCCCTTAGCTCAAAGGGGTTCCGTTTTCTATGCCGGCCTTTTTCTTGACAAAATTCCCAACAGATCCTTATGACCCAGGCTCAACAGGTTTGTTTGAGTCCCAAAAATTCAGGATGGAAACCTTGCACTCCATAGTCTTAGCCCTCAGCTTATCTGCATATCCCCATCTGGCCAGAACATCAGTGGTTTCTGCGGTTTGGCCTCCAGGACCGTCATTTTCAGTACTTTGGCCTGTTTGCTGCTCCTTGCGTGTTAACAAAAGTCATGGCCGTGATGGGCAGCAGTCTGCGCAACCAGGATTTCCGAATACTCCTTTATCTGGATGATCTGTTACTTCTGGCGCAATCTGTAGATGTTCTCCAGTACCACCTGACCATAGTGGTGCAGCTCCTGGAGCATCATGGCTGGGTCATCAATTGGCCCAAGGCTTCCCTACTTCCGGCTCAGTCTATGTTTGATCTGGGAACCAGGTTAGATACAGTTCATCAGAGGATCTACTGTACCTTCGGGAGCTACGCCATCTGGCTCTGCAGTCCCGAATCCGGCATCTCCTCTCTCCCCAGCAGATGTCTGTGCATGCCTGCATGGGGGTCCTGGGTTTGATGGTATCAACCTTCGACATGGCAGAATATGCTCAGTTCCACTCCTGCCCGCTGGAGATTCTTTCTAAGTGGTTAGGATCCTACCACGACATTAGCTTTGTCTCCAATGGTACATCTCTCTTTTCTGGTGGCTCTTGGACCAGAACCTCACTGTGGGAGAAGACCTTTCTGGATCCACCAGTGGACACTTCTCACCACGGATGCCAGCCTCCGTGGTTGGGGGGGTATTTGTCAGAGGTCGTTCCAGGGCCTCTGGACTGCTGTGGAGGCCCAGCTGTCCATCAACATACTCAAACTGAGGGCAGTCTTTCGGGCCCTCTGCCTGGTGGAACCTTGGATGAGGGGTCGCCTGGTGCAAGTCCAATCGGACAATTCAATGACGGTGACTTATATCAGACACCAGGGCAGCCCTCGCAGTTGGGCCGCCATGGTGGAAGCATCCTGCATCTTTCAATGGGCGGAGAAGAAGATCATTGCTCTCTCAGTAATCTTTATCACGGGAGTCCAGAATTGGGAAGTGGACTTCCTCAGCCACCAGACCCTGGAAGGCAGCGAATGGGCCCTCTATCCGGAGGTGTTACAGATGTTGGTGTGACAGTGGGGCCTACCCGAGTCGGACTTGATGGCCTCTCACCACAACCACAAAATACCCCTGTATGGATCCAGGTCTTACAACCCAGGGTCTTGCCTAGTGGACGCTCTATCTGCCCTTTGACCGTTCACAATGATTTACGCATTTTAGCTGATTTCACTCCTCCTGCGAGTGATCCGCAAGCTGGAGGCGGATGTTGGCACCTTGATTCTGGTGGCTCCACATTGGCTCAGACAGATCTGGTTCTCGGATCTGCAGGCCCTGTCAGTGTCCCCTCCGATTCATCTACCCCTATTCCAGACCTGCTCTCTCAGGGTCCGTGTCTACACCCAGATTTGAGGCATCTTACTTTGACGGGGTGGCTGTTGAGACTTCCCTGTTAAGAGCTAGGGGCTTTAACTCAAGAGTGGTCTCCACCATGCTCAAGGCAAGGAAACTTTCATCAGTGGGGGCTTATGATCGAATTTGGAGGGCTTACTTTAACTGGTGTCAGACTCGCCGCTTCAATCCCAGGATTTACCTCCTGGCTCGGGTTCTGTCATTCTTGCAGAAGGGCCTGGAGGCTGGGTTGCACCTATCTTCCTTGAAGGTTCAAATTTCGGCCTTGTCCATCTTGTTCCGTCGACGGTTGGCGATTGTTGCCAGATGTGTGCACATTCCTGCAAGGTGTCTTGGATATCCAGCCTCCCTTTGTTCCCTGGTTGCCCCATGGGTCCTCTCCCTAGTCCTGTCTGCTCTTCAGGGCCCACCTTTTTGAGCCCTTGTGGTCTGTGGACCTGTGTTGGCTCACCTGGAAGACTGTTTTCTTGTTAGAGATAGCTTTGGCCAGATGAGTCTGACCTGTCAGCTCTGTCCTGTAAGTCCCCATTCATGGTCTTCCATTCTGACCGAGCACTTCTTCATACCATCCCTACTCACCTACCAAAGGTGGTTCCAGCGTTCATGTCAACCAGGGCAGCCTTTAGACAGTTGGATGCTTCTCTTGAACGGCACTGCTGGGATATTGTCTGGGCATTGCGCATCTTTGTGTGCCGCACTAGGACATTCCGCAAGTCATACTCTCTCCGTACTTTATGCATTTCAGAAGAGAGGGTGGCTTGCCACTAATCAGACTATTGCCCGCTGGATTTGCTCTGTCATCAGGCAGGCTTACTTGGGCGCCTCCCTCCCGGATCCGGCGGGTGTATGGGCACATTACACTAGGTCTGTGGGGGCATCTTGGGCTGTTAGGGGCTGTGCAACAGCTGAGAAAATTTGCAGGGTGGTGACTTGGTCATCCGCCGATACTTTCTTATGCTTTTGACAGGTTTGCAAGAGTGTGTTTGCTGCAGCACAGGCACGTCCCCACCCTTATGTGGCTGCTTTAGGACGTCCTGCTGCAAAGCCTGTGGCCCCTGACGTGTCCCAATGAATAAAAAGATATTTATGTCTTACCTGGTAAATTTCTTTTCTCAAGGGCGCCAGGGGCCACAGGGAGCTGCTGAAAAAAAGGTTCAGGAAGGGTAAAACTGCGATAGATATATATTCAAGATATATTGACTTTCTGTTAAAATTGATAGCATTGAATAGATAAACAGAACATCAATAAACAATGCATGCAATAGATTAAAATGATCATAAATGACAATTAATGAGAGGGGAGAAAAATAACAAGTTAAAAAAATTAAGAAAAATTCATATTAATGTCTGCTCAGTGCAATGATGTAAGCACACGAATAGTCAACCTTTAAGTGTCCACCAGTAGTGGGGAAGTCCAAGTGTGTTGGTATGAAGAGCGGTGGTGTCAAACTCATGGCCCTCCAGCTGTTGTGGAACTACATGTCCCAGCATGCCCTGCCACAGTTTTAGCAATCCATTATATAAAACCTGTGGCAGGGCATGCTAGGACCTGTAGTTGCACAACAGCTGGAGGACCATGAGTTTGACACCACCACTGAGGAACCCAGAGTAAGAGGATTTCTATCTTAAAATCAAACTAATTGGCAGATACAGTATTTAGATACTTCTAAATCGGCATGGTTTTCTGCTCAGAAGTTTTGGAAAGACTGTTTGGTGGGCACACTGCACTCTAGATGCCTCTATACATTCTTTGTATCCCACAGGAAATACAATGGGTAGAATGGCCATACATTCATAAGGTGAACTTCCGCTCAGTTTTGGTGCAATTTCCACTTTTGCATAACAGTTATAACCAAATATAATCTGCCCTGTGCAATGGTGGAAGCATTCATCATGTCTTACCTTTGCCTGAAAAGGACCCTAGAAACCCTGACTCGTATCACTCTATATATCACTTCTTCCCACAGACAGTAAAATCGTGGTCAAAGGTTTATCTACCAGATTCAATCAGGTCATAACCCAAATCATACATCCCGACCATGGGGAAAACAATGAACATATTTTGCATAGGTCCAAATTAAATTCAATTTATTTGGTTACTTTACCCCAGTGGCAAGGGTATCAGTGAATGGCTACAATTCTCTATCTTTTCCACTTTCTCCTACCTTGTTCCCTCTTGCCATGAAACCCCTGGCCTGCCTAATACAGGCTAGTACTGAAAGTCAAGGGCTGTGAATGGGCACAAGAGACTATGCTTAGTCTACGCCCAAGGTCCTTAAGAGCATTAATACATTTGGTCATTATTCTGGACTAACTGGGACAAATCCCATATCACTATAGTTAGGGGTAAGTCACTGGCACTTGACTTGGTCCTGCCCTCGGGTAACTTTGCTTTGGAATGGTGTTATCAGTACATTGGTAACTACAGGTGTCCCGTGTGATGTCCTTACACCATTAGTATGTATTTTATCAGCAAGTGATGAAGAAGTTCTAGATGCATCTACTAGACCAGGCATGTCCAAACTATGGCCCTCCAGCTGTTGTGAAACTACAAGTCCCATCATGCCTTGCCACCGTTTTTCTATTGGGGAATGCTAAAACTATGGCAAGGCATGCTGGGATGTGTAGTTTTGCAACAGCTGGAGTGCCACAGTTTGGACATGCCTGTTAGACATTATATTATTAACATGTGTGTACTTGCTATGGTTTGTATTGTCTGTAGTTATGTATCATTACTTTATAACCCTTAAATATAACGGTAAACGATGAAATAATTGCACGCCAACAGACTTGTAAAAAATGAATGACAATAAATGTAAATGGCTGTTTCTCCCTCATATTGTCTTTAATATCAACTCCTGTTCGGGTGAGGCTCTGTGGAAGACTGCCGGTCTCTTTTTTGCTGCAAGGTTTTGGACGTTAAAAGTGCTCAATATTCCCTTATCTTGGAGGCCAAGTGCATCTATCTCCGGTCCATCTTGCTTCTGTGGATGCCCTGCCAACCGACACTTACCCACTATTACATCCTGTACCACTGCCGTGATCCCTGAGGTCCTGTGTCTGGCTTTTCTGGAGCCCGCCAGTTCCATCTGCAGCGTGAGGCTCTCTGACTGCCGCCATTCTGATGCTGGCTGCCCTCTGCTTATCTTCAAGATCTCCACATCCTTAGCAAGCCCCGGGTGGTGAGTGGAGCTGTTGGCCGGCTTTACCGCTGGTGTGTGTGACTCATTTTTGCCGTGCTTCCTGCTGGTGAGTTTAGCGGCGTGCTAGCCGCCGCCATCTCGCTGCAGAGGATCCTTCCCGCTCAGACTTTTGGTGGTAGCTGCAACCTACTGGTTCGTTCTGGTAAGCACTCGAGGGCCTTCTCCTGAATACTGGCTGCCTGCTATTTCATCTCCTTGCCTCTCCTCCTACTTTCTGGTGAAATATCTGCAATCACCAGTTTGTGTTCATATCCGTCCTATGGTGCGGTCATTGTGCATTGCTGGGCTGAACACACGACAGATGACTTACTCCTCACAGCAGATTATCCACGCTATTGCTGTGAGACTTCTCACTAAATGTGATACTCTGCTGCCTGTTTTCCCAAGTGCCTTGGATGATGTTTCTGGGTCTCCTGCAATAAAGCTATCAAGGGAACTATCCAGTGTAAAGGATGATTATACTCCTGAGCCTGAAATCCTCTCAATGCACACACGGCCTGCTCCTGTTGGGATTTCCACTACGATTGTTATTATGCTGCCTGCACCCCTAAGTGCTTTGTATACTATTTACAGACCTCCTACAACAGAACCAGTTTCAGCCCTATCCAGATTACAGGATGGATCTACTACTGACCCAAAAATCCATTAATGTGTAAATGGCCTGCTTCTGTTTTGGTGCCTCCAGGGATCAGTTCTACATTTTTCATGGTGTGGTTCTGTCCCTGGGAGAATGCGCAATTGCTGATCTTACGGCTCCGTTTTTTCTTGTCCTTTTCGATATATCGTCCGATGTTTTCCGATAATCGGTCGAAAATCACCCGATTTCGGTCCGACGCGTGCTCCCGTGGATCTTTCGCTAAATCTTCTGATCTTACGTGCTGCACGAAAGACCAGAAGATTTAACAAAAGATCCATAGGAACGCACACGGGATCTTAAAAAAAATCTTTGGTAAAGATGTGCGCTGGACTGAAATCTTTTGTCCAGGACGGACAAAAGATTATAAGGCTAATTTATGCGCACATCTTAAGGCCCCCATACACTAGGGCGACTTGTCCTAAGGACAAGTCAGCCCTGATTTCCCCTGAGCTTCCCCGGCAGCTCCCCAGGGGAGCTTGAGAAGATTTGGCACTTGATGTGCCATTTTTTACATGTGATAAATCTGATGCGATTATCACATGTATAAATCAGGGGAGCTGCGACCGGTCCGAGGGGGGGGGAGTGGCAGCGTCAGGGAGTGGGGACCGATCCGGGGAGTGGCAGGAGCAGGCTGCGCTGCGGTCCCTGCCTGCAGGTGCATCTCGAGCCGCTTCCCCGGACCGGTCCCCACTCCCAGCCTGCTCCTGCCAATCCCCCAGATGGCTGCACATGATTTATCTTATGTGCAGACCGTCCGACATTCGGATCTGATCCGATGCGCACGGGACCGCGCATCGGATCAGATGACATACCCTACGCAATTTTCCCAGTTTCACCCGATTTCTCGGCCCAATCCTCCAGAATCGGGTGAAATCGGGGCCAAATTGCGTAGTGTATGGGGGCCTTTACGATCGCAGATCTTTCTAGTGTGTGGGCACCTTATGACTATTTTAGCTATGCGACCGGCTGAAGTTTGGCCAGATTGATGTGTTTGTATGTTTTGGTTGCCTTTTACATAGCCTGTGTTTTATTTTTTATTTGTTTCATCTTTACTTCCTGCCTTTTTAGATTCTATTTGGTACTTGTACAGTAAAACTTTATATGTAGCAGGCTGGGTGGCTGATTACCAAATATTTGGTATGGTGTGGGGGGAATTTTGTATCCGGTACTTATGTATTAGCAGGGCGCCCGTTATGTAGTTTGCGTAGTGGTGTATTGAGAATACCAATACACCACTATGCTAACTACGTAATTTACGTAAATTACGGAGTTGGAGCTGTGCTAAGACATAATGGTTCATACCCCATTATCCACGTGGGTGTGGAGTTAATTTTATAAAGTGTTAGTGTTCTGTTAAATCCGTATGTGCCCAATACTGTAATTCCAGCTGCTTATTCTTAAATGAAAAAAAATGACATAATATAGATATAATTATGTATTTATAGTATCACCTAGATGTGACACAAATAACTAAGAATGTATTAAGGCTCAGAAGGAACCCATCAGAATTAATGGAAACAATTGGAACATCTAAGTAACTTACTGCCTACATACATTATCAGTACATATAAGACCTTATTCTGGTTTAAACGCTGCGTGTGATTTAAATGCCGCTCAACATGTTCCCCGCACGGCTGCAAATGGATGTTTTGCAAAAGAAAATACATTTGCAGCCTTTGGTGGGAGGACCAAATCTTTCGACGATCACCAACCATCAAATGATTTGGTGCGTACAGAAAACTCAGTCACCTTGAAAAAGCTGTCCCCTAAGAGACAGCGAAACGCATTGGTGTTTGATCTGGAACCTAATCCAACTTGCTATATTTCACCTGCCCACTCATCTGGACCCTGGTATTGCCTCTTCTTCCCATTGGAGCACATTGCCACTTTCAAGCACAGACGCACTTTAGAGAGGATCCCCCCCATTCACAAGTCCTCCATTGGACTGGGACACCTCCAGCCGTCAATTTAACTTATTTCCAAGCCTGGACGCAGTTTAGAGAGGATCCCCCTGCTATTACAAAGTCCACTATTGAATTGGGACACCTCCAGCGATTTCACAACACAGTGGTTTATGTGGATTACAATTGGACTCCATCTTGGGAATTTGTTGGTCCAGAGCATCATTCACTTAGGTCCCAGTATCTTTGTTTTTATATTATTTTTAGGTCATTGTTTTTTCATAATTTATGTTATCCATATATGAATTATGTTTGTTATTTAATTATATATATATATATATATATATATATATACACACACATTTTTATTGTTATAATTTTCACCATCATTAAATCGAGCACTGCATCTTCCCTTTTTTTTTTGCTATCTATAATAAGGGATCTGACTAGTCCCTCTTAAAGCTGCTCTTATTGATACACCAGCCTTGATAAGCGCTCTATACAGTACATGTATTTTTGAAAGTAGTTTTATTTTTACTGTCAAAGGGTGGACTGTAGAAGTCGAGTTGCATGTACACCACATTATAGTATGGCCACTATTTTGGTTCGCAGAATTATCTAAATAGAGTATAGGAACCAAGTGGAATAATTATGTGAACCCCATGTGCAGCCATTCTACTACAAAAATTTCATATCTCACACTCATAAATAATAAAATATTGTTATATGGTTAAAAATCGCTGCACATAGTATTAAGGATAATACACGATTCCCCCTGGACATATTTAGTACCTATGTGATCACTCTCTCACACGCAGTCCTCTGGTGTTTGTTTGAAATATGTGGCATATACCAGCAATAAGTTATCAACTGTGGTTATAAAACATGTATTTGAAGCCATGTGCAGAAGTGAACAGATGGTTTCCAAATTGCACAGCAAAGACCCCTGGATATGATGACAAACCTGTGGACAAAAGAGCCACCGAGCCCAAAGCATGGCGAGCGTAGCGAGCCCTTTGAGGGGATGTGGAGTACATATAAAGTCATCCACGTCCCCTCGCTGCGCTTGCCACACTATATAAAATCAACTCCACACCGACGGGGATAGTGGGCGTATGAAAAGGTTGGGAGGAAGCCTTCCGCCGCTGCTCACCATGCTTCTGGCTGGCGTGGATAGTGGGGGTTTTTTAGGAACACATTCACACCAGCCGTACTACTACTACTACTACCATACATCTGACACAGTATTGAGGACAAGTGTTAACGGTAAACTGTAAATTTACTTAGTAATGATTAATCAATAAAAGGCAATAATTAATTACATATACAAACAGTAATGAAGATAATTAACAATGATAATGAAAGAAGAAAGAAGCAAATGAATTCACCTTTGGCAGGAGTGTTAGAGCGTACAGAATACGGCCAAAGGGATTTCCAGCACCCAAACTCTTCCTCCACATGAATTCTTGGAGGTATGACTCCAAATGTTGCCGGGAGGTTCCTCTGTGGCATTTGTTCCTCCATTTGCAGGCCCCCCAAAGCCGCTCAATGTTTTGGGTGTGGACCCTTGAGTCTTGGTCAACAAAGTGATATCAATGATTCACCCTTCATGCTCATAACCTTTCTCTCGGCTGTTCAAATTTCAAAGGATCTGAGGTCGGTTAATCATTGATAAATACTCTGAGTAAGCCACTGACATTTATATTTCCCCAAATCCATTTAAGGATCAATTTAAAGGACAATTAGCTGTCTATTACAGCCCTTGAAATCGTCAATAGGAGTGTGTGCGAATATATCAATTCTTTTTACTTTTTTGTATTTTTATGAGCTTATATTGTCTGTACAATTTTATTGTGTGTTATTTTTATATTAATAAATTTGTATTGAATTCATCCAGCTGTGGCGCTCTCTAGATATATGCGAATTATCGCTTATATCTTGTCTCTCAACATATTGTCCTTTTACAAATATACCTATTTGTACTTGGGAGCAGCCAACCATATTTACATCCATATTTATCTAATTGATTCAATAATCTTTGTGTAATTTTCCAGTTTTTTTACTATTTTTTATTTTCCACCCCCCCTTCCCCTTTTTTTCCCCAAAAGGGGGTGTGGTCACTGATTGCGCCCGATTGGTTTGTTCTTTCTGAACCAGAGTTGTTATGCTCATAACCTGCCTGCTGTAGTTGGTCTGTATTGTATGACCTCCAGCAATCAGAGTATATTGCAGATCCGGGAGCGACATGTAAGTTGATCAGCCATCAGCGTACTGGCGTCTCTCTGTTCCTCTGTAGTTAGAAAGCAGGCACCTGTCTCCCTGCAGATCCCGTGGAAAAACCATTGCTGAGGCAGCATCCTCCCCACGTGTTTTTTCTCTTGACAAAGAGGTTTTCGTCAACCTCTACCACCATGCCAGGACCGCCAATTTTCCTCTGCGGCTGGGACAGCAAATCCATGGCACAAGCCTCCCTCATTAAACTGTTGTACTGCACAGTTGTTTTTATGGACATGTGCAGTTTCCTTTCGCAGTACAGCACACTGGTCATCTCCTCTGCCCACGAGTATATGAACTGGACCAGGGTCATGAAGGCTAACCGGAACCCCGGGAACCAGTGGTCCGCTTGAAGATCGACCTTTTTCCTGCATGACTTTATGTGGCAGCGCCACGTGCTTTCCCTCATGGACATCCGCATTGGATGGCCGTTCACGCAATTCTGACTGACAGGCAGCAACTGGTGTCGCTGAAAAAACATCACAGCCTCCTCCTCAGAATTAGGCAATGTGAACATGGTGAGTTGTTCACCTACCATGACTGTCACGTTCTGAGCACTCACTGAAGCAGCCATCACTGTCAGCCAATCACCTCAGAATGATTCTGACAGTGATCGGGAACACTTACGCAAGTTCTGACTAGGCTATTTCCGTAGCTTAAGCTTATTCTGAAAGCATAGCTACGGTAAAGGTGCCCATACACGCATCGATTTTCCCGGTGCAATCCTATGCGATGAGATGCGCGCTCCCGCGGCATCTCATCGCACAGTACAAAAAGTATGTGCTGCACGTGCTTTTTGTACTGTCTTTTGATCGCATGCAATGAGACGCGATGCGATTTAGCACAAAAAGTACTGGGTAATTGGTACGTGTATGAGCACCTTAACAGACAAGCATCCACCCATATTCCATATAAACTGAGATCGCGTCGCATGGCACTAAAACGGGACATGCAATGCGATTTCCTTGCGCAAGCATACGTATGTTAATTGGGCACCTGGCTACTACATAAGAACCAATAATTGTCTCCAAATAATATAAGACTTGGCTGGAATAAAAACTTTATAAAGTTTTATAACAAGTTTTCTATTTGTTATATTGGCGAGTGTTCCACATCCCACACTGATTTTTGGAGGAAACCACGGACTATACATATATATATAAAGTGATGAGAATGGCGCTCTATAGTGTAATAGATTAGTGTGCTCACTGTGGTTTAACCCCTTGAGTGGTATGCCTGGAAAATTTCCGGGCATACCACAAATAGGTGCACGCCAGTGGTGTCTAGGTGTGCAACACTGGTGCAGCACCTCTAGAGCCCCCCTCCCCAATCACTACCCAAACCCCCCATCACCTGTGCTCTGGCGATCACACGCCGGAGCTCTTCTAATGCTGCTCCCCCTCCTCCGCTGCTTCCGCCTGCCCCCATGATTGCTTTTGGTAGCAGTGATGTCGGCGGCAGGCGCAGGGATGTACGGGGCGGCTCGGACACCCGAGTCCTCCCGAGCCGCAGCGAACATCCCCCAGCCATATTAAACTGTACTTCACTATGAATGTGCATATATTCTCTTCCTCCACATAAAACCACACATTGGAGAGGAACAGAGAGAACTTGAACCCTTATGCGCCTGGAAGGATATGTACCAACTCTTTTTTATCCCCCAGCCTGATGCCGACGTCACTGCTCAATGTGACACCGGCAGCGGCTGGGACACAAACGGCGTCAGGGAAGCTCCGAGCTCCAGCGTACTAACGCCGGACCAGAGCAGAGGTGATGGCAGGGTGGGCTGGTAGGCTTCCCACTGAGCATGCTCTCCTGATGAAGTCCAGCCTGGATTTGTAGGCCTAAGAGACGAAATGCATAGAGAGGCCTCTACCCAACCTTCATTCGCACACCTTAATCACTTTATGTGTCTATTTTATGTATACGCACCTTATTAAAAAAAACTCATTTAAATTTAATTGGAGTTATCCTCTTTTTTTGCAATCACCACTGCACAAAATTGGAGCACAACTGTGAACTCACTGGGGGGACCAAAAATAAAAGGTCCAATCTGGATAGCAGCCGGGAAGATCCTGGTAACCAGCCCAACAAAGGGGGGATAACAGTATTTTGATGAGCACTTTATTCTTCATTATATGGTACGTAGAACCTTAATTAAACCACAGTGAACACACTAATCTATTACACTATAGAGCGCCATTCTCATCACTTTTTACATTTTACCCACATTAAGACGGATCAGCAACGTCCCATTAGGAGAATTTTTGGCGGCCGCCTGTCATTCAGGACTGTGTTCTAGAGGGAGGAACGATCCTTCAAGAAAAGGAATAATTTCTAATCCAGACCTACCTTGGGGTTGCAGCGAAGGACAGTACCCACCTCCTGCATATATATATAGATAGATAGTAAATAACTCTGGTGCCCTCCACGAACCACTCCATTCTAGATTGACATGAAAAAACTAGCGGCACTCTCCAGACTTTGAACAACGTGTTCTTTATTCCAACATGTTGCGGGATGGAAACCTTCATGTACTCAAGGGTCAACAAAGGCAATGAAATAACAAGGGTCTTTATTACAACATTTGACACACCTCCACCAATCAATTGTGTCTGCTGAGATCCACCTCCTGCTTGACACACCTCCACCAATCAATTGTGTCTGCTAAACTCCACCTCCTGCTTGACACACCTGAAGCCGCTCTCCAATAACCTAGAGAGGCAGTCCAGGAGGCAGATACACCTGTGTGTCCAATTACTCTCCATTCCATCAGTGTTGCTAACAATCCTTGTTGTACACACTGGCCCCTGCTTCAGAGTTGCACAGATCCCATGATGCTCGGCAGCTGTGCATGTGTCGGTATACACAACTCCGAGCTACTATATACTGTTAGCAGCCGGACAGATCTCCTCTTGCTGCTGAGTGGGTGTAGAGTACTGTGGGAGTGTAGGATGAATTGGGGCTATTCAGGGTGGTGCGCATGCAGAGCTGCTGATATATCTCTTGCACAAGGATAGCGCTGGTGCAAACGCATGGCGATAGCGATGACCACTTTCATCACCAAGGAAATTCTGTATAATGGTGAACAATGACATTTATTCCCAAACATAAAGTTTCTGCAATTGTGACTGCTTTATATTGAACTCTGAATCAGGCCCTCTGTATTTATGCCTCTTTATCATTATGCAGACACGAATATTTAAATAATGGAAACAATTATTCACACCTGTCAGCTCATTAACATTTATTTTCTCGTAAAAGCAGCTCATAAACAGTCACACTCAGAAGACGCAAATGACTATGGTTTCACACCTTTGTGAGTGCTCTGATGTCTAACAAGGCTGAGTTCTGATAAAAAACATTTCCCAAACTCAGAACATGGAAAGGCTTCTCACCTGTGTGACTTCTCACATGTATAACAAGGTATGATTTCCAGGTAAAACATTTCCCTCACTCAGAACATGGAAACAGCTTCTCACCTTTGTGAGTTCTCTCATGTCGGACAAGATGGAATTTCCGGATAAAAGATTTCCCACACTCAGAACATGGAAATGGCTTCTCCCCTGTGTGACTTCTCTCATGTATGACAAGATGTGATTTGTGGGTAAAAGATTTCCCACACTCAGAACATGGAAATGGCTTCTCACCTGTGTGAGTTCTCTCATGTGAGACAAGCTGTGATTTTGTAAGAAAGGCTTTCCCACACTCAGAACATGGAAATGGCTTCTCACCTGTGTGAGTTCTCACATGTTTAACGAGATTTGATTTCTGGGCAAAAGATTTCCCACACTCAGAACATGGAAATGGTTTCTCACCTGTGTGAGTTCTCTCATGTAGGACAAGATCTGATTTTGTAGTAAAGGCTTTACCACACTCAGAACATGGAAATGGCTTCTCACCTGTGTGAGTTCTCACATGTAGGACAAGCTGTGATTTCTGGATAAAATATTTCCCACACTCAGAACATGGTAACTGCTTCTCACCTGTGTGAGTTCTCACATGGTTAAGGAGACCCGATTTTTGGGTAAAAGTTTTTCCACACTCAGAACATGGAAATGGCTTCTCACCTGTGTGAGTTCTCTCATGTATAACAAGATATGATTTCCAGGAAAAACATTTCCCACACTCAGAACATTGAAACGGCTTCTCACCTGTGTGAATTCTCTCATGTTTAACGAGACTTGATTTCTGGGTAAAATATTGTCCACATTCTGTACATGGAAATGGTTTCTCACCTGTGTGAATTTGCTGATGAATAAGATGTGATTTCTTGGTAAAATATTTTCCACATTCTGTACATGGAAACGGTTTCTCACCTGTGTGAGTTCTCACATGTACAACAAGATGTGATTTCCTGATAAAAGATTTACCACTCTCAGAACATGGAAATCTCTTCTCACCTGTGTGAGTTATCTGATGTATAATAAAATCTGACTGATTTATAAAACATTTACCACACTCAGAACAGGTAAATAAGTCAGCACCTGTATGAGCTGTTCTATGTGTAGCAGTATCTGAGTTACCAGGAGAACAGTCCTCAGGATTAGAGGTATCAGGTGATGTATCTGCACTGTGAGGCACTGGCTGTATATTTAGGGTAATGGAGGTGTCTTCTGGAGAATCCTGTGTGATGTTATCTTCTGGTTTATAATCTGGAGACAGAATAAGACGTCCCTCCGAGGTATTCCTGCTTCTGTGTCCATCTGCTGGAAATAACATACAGATATAGAAATATCGCTCTTCCCCTTTCCCCTCACCCATTTCATACTATTAGTTAGTACAGGTGATTCAGTTATAAATACTTTCTTACAGTTCTAAATATCATGTAGCACATATGAAAAATATGTAGACATATAGACTATGAAAAAATGACGAGTTGGTACTCTTGCATTTCAAGCATAAACCTAATTTCCCCGGTACAAAGTGCTTGCGTTGGGCCTGTGACATATATGCCCTAGGTAGGATTTTCAAATGTTCTCTTGTAACATTGCTGTTTGGAGGATTTTCATAGTTTTTGCAAGGTGTCCCGTGACACGACCAATGGGATATCAGTCCGCCACGAATTCGCCACTACTGACCATATATCCTTAGGGTCAACACGGAGCAAACCCGAATATATATATATCAGAGTCATATATATATATATACTAGGTGATTCATTGCACCCTACGGGCGCTCTTCACACCGGCGTAAGGGGCTGCGCCCCCTTAATTTGTGAACATTTGTATATGAGAAAGATGGTTAGAATTGTATGAAAGATGCCCTGTATTGCAACTTCAGTTATAGGTGAAATGTGTTAAATAGAGAGCATATGATGTGGAAGGGGGGGGGGGGTGTATTGTTTTGTTTAACTAAAAAGCGGTTACAGAGTAAGATGTACATTGATAGTGTGGAGGGTACAGTGACATTTGTGGGTGTGGGAGGGGGCTGTGTGTGCATGTTGTTTAGGTGTGTGTGTGCAATAGTATAGTAGGGTGTTTCTGAGTCAGCGGCTCCCCACTGGCGGAGGTCACGACACAGGAAAACAGGAGGCTGGGTAGTGATAGGGGTGTGTGGGCATAAGGGGGACTAAAGAGGAGGGTGGGAGATACTGTGCAGCTTCTGCCAGTGGGTGAGGGTCCAGCGTGGCAGTACAGGATGGTGGCCCTTAGTCAGTGTCTCCTCCTACTGGGTGGGAGTTCGGGTGCATGAGAGCAGGAGGCTGGGCTATGAGAGATGATAGGGGCATGTGGGCAAAACAGCGTCAGCGACTCCCCAGTGGTGGAAGGTACGGTTCAGGAGAGCAGGAAGCTGGGTAGTGATAGGGGAGTGTGAGTATACGGGGGACTAAAGAGGGGCTTAGGGGTCCCGTGAATTGCGGGAGGGGCGCGGGGGTGCCGTGAATTAAGGGAGGGAGGGGGCGCAGGTGTCGGCGAATCGTGGGAGGGGGCGTGAATTGCGCAAGGGGGGGTTGCGAATCGCGGGAGGGGGGGTGCGTGGGGGGTCCGTGAATTGCGGGAGGGGGGGCACGGGGCGCGATGAATCACCTAGTTGGTTATATATTCTTGTAGAAGGATGGTAGGATGTTGCTGTCATTCAGAATGCATTTACATAAACAGTAAAAGTAGCAGTAAAAGGTCTGACTTAAAACACCTACAGTAAAACAGAACAGGTGTTATATATTAGACAAAGAATTGGTTGATGATGTGCAGTTCATAGTTGTCACTGGAAAAAAATTGCTACAAGAAAAAATCAACACAGAAAGTTTAACACATGTAAATGTTGACATAAGTGTGGCACTTCATCGGTGTCCATGTCGACACATGAGAATGAATATGAAAACATTCAAAAAAAGAAAAATAAATCTTCAAAAACTCATGTCAACCTTTTTCATTGTCGACCATAGCCGTGCCAGTGTTTTGCATGTGCCATTCAATCCTGGGGTTGCCGTGAATCACGCGCTAGGGTGGGGGGGGGAGGGAGGAGGTGAGGGGTGTCCGCGAATCAGGGGAGGAGCGGCCGTGGGTGGATGCCGTGAATTCCAGGGGGCGGGGGTGCCGCGAATCGTGGGATGGCGGGGCGCGGGGGGTTGCAGTGAATCGCAGGAGGGTGGGTCGCGGAGGCGGGGGGTTGCCGCAATGACAGGAGGGTGGTCAGGGGTGGGTAATCGAGGTAGGGGGGGGGTCGTGGGGGGCACCGTGAACCGTGGGAGGGGGGGCCCGGGGGTTGGCGCAAATCGTGGGAGGGGGGGTCGCGGGGTGCCGCGAATTGCAGGGGGGGGGGTGTCACGGAGTGGGGCCGCGAATCGCGGGAGTCACCGGGGGTGCCGCAAATCGTCACAAGAAAAAATCAACACAGAAAGGTCAACACATGTAAATGTTGACATAAGTGTGGCACTTCATTGGTGTCCATGTCGACACATGAGAATGAATATGAAAACATTGAAAAAGTGAAAAATAAATCTTGTCAACCTTTTTCATTGTCGACCATAGCCATGTCAGTGTTTTGCATGTGCCATTTAATCGTGGGGATGCCGTGATTTTTTTTCTCCAACCCTGTGTACAAGGTGATATAAGTTACTTACAGGACACTACGTGTCTATTAACAAAATTAAAAGCTATCAGCACTATGCCCCCCGGATTGTACCCTGTGTACAGTAGACGTGACAAGCCTGTACACGTGTATACCACACGGTGCAGGCTTGGATGCGGTGAGAACACTTATCACGGGAAATCCCTTGTACACTGGCCCTGATGTAAGTTTGTTCCTGCAACTCTTGGAATTGACGCTCAAACGAAATTATTTTATGTTCAACGACAAGTTTTTTCTCCAACTGAGAGGATGTGCGATGGGGTCCTCAGTGGCCCCATCATTTGCGAACTCTTATATGTTCATTGTTTAACAGGCCTTGTTCACCAATAACCCGGTCAACAGGGGGTCGTTACTATTGTACACATGGTACATAGACGACCTCCTGGTGATCTGGGTAGGTGAAAGCAACTGCCTGAAACGTTTGATTGATGATCACAATTCCACCTGTTCCCCCATTAAGTTCACATATGTCATGGATGTGCATTCTGTACACTATTTGGATGTAAACATCAAAATTGTGGCGGGGCAGATTGAAACGGCGTTATACAGCAAGCCCACCGATAGGAACAACATTTTATTGAGTTCCAGTTTTCATCCAGTCTCCCTAAAGAAAGGGCTCCCCTTTTCCCAAATGCTCCGGGCTCGGAGGATTATTAGTGAACCAACAGAATTAGAGAACAGTCTATCAACCATGGTAACCAAATTCAGTGACAGGGGTTATGACCAGGATCTTCTTGCAGATACCAGAGAAAAAGTGGTTAGACTTTCCAGAGAGGAAGCTTTAAAATCTAAAACAGCATCCAAGACAGTAGCAGACAAACTGATATGGGTCAACTCTTACCATCCAGCTAGTCCAGCGTTGAGTAAAATAGCTAAAAAACATTGGCCCCTGCTAACATCTGACCCGATGCTGCATTCCCTGAAAAAGAAGTCACTCATGCACTTATACACCAAGGGAAAAAGTATTAGAGACTATGTAGTTAAGAGTGAAGTCTCTTTCCCTCTCCCCAAGTCAAGTACAGCGTTTTGGGGTAAGGCCAAAACTGGCTGTTTTCGATGTAGTGGGTGCACTACGTGTTCTTATATGATACAAGGGGAATCTTTTTTCCATCCTTTTTCTGGCAAAAAGTTTAAAATCCATCACAGAGTCAGTTGTCACACTAAATTTGTGGTATACATGATAGGCTGTCCGTGCGGACGCCATTATGTGGGCAAGACCGAAAGGTCATTTAAAGAAAGAGCGGCTGCCCACTGCTCAGCGATAAAATCAGCCATCTCCTCGGGCCACAGCGATCAGCCGGTGGCCCGTCACTTCGCCGAGGCACGGCACAACATGGCGATGCTCCGCTACAGGATCATCGACCATGTTCCCCCTCTTAAAAGAGGAGGGGATAGATCCCTTCGGCTTCTCCAATTGGAGAGCCGATGGATCTTTACCTTAGATACGTTGAGCCCAAAAGGGCTCAACGAACACCTAGGATTATCTTGTTTCCTGTGATCAGTCAGTTTTGGAATAGATTAGCAGTTTCTAATAGCCCTGTTCCAACTGAGTAAGTTAAATTACGAGTTCCAATAATTAGTTGCGCTTTACAGTAGCAGATTAACACAGGTCGACATAGCATGGGAAGACACGCGAGTCGACAGCAGTGTTATAATTGAGCCCTAATACAGGAAGATGAATTTGCAGCATGTTGCTACACGTATGATGTCTTTTTATATTAATTGTCTTTTTACAGTAACTGTCCTTTTCACATTTTAATGTTGCTTCCTTTGTTTACATGTATTTGCAGTGTTTGGTCACCGGGGAGCCGGCGGCCATATTGTTGATCTCGGTTGCTAAGCAACTTCTGTGCACTGGTGTCCTTCATGCTTCCCGTAGCGTCAACCAGCGCGGTGATGTCATCATTTGGACGCCAGAGCGGGAGACGGCGGGCGGCGTGAACGACCGGTAAGGTATTTATACGTGTTGTTTGTATTTTATAAGTGTTCTTCCTGCACCTTGATAAAGGGGCGAATCTGCCCAGAAACGTTGGTGATATCTGCCTGAGTGTGGAGTCTTATTTTGCAAGAGTGCCGCCATCCCCCTGGACTATATATATATATATATATATAGACAGGATCCAGGGGAGCCTTGGATAGGTTTAACCCAGGAAATGAGGTGGCACTCAGTCGACTTGTGCAAAAAAAGACTTTTATCTGGATTACAGATCAATGCATAGCGTTATCCGTAACGTTTCGAGACTGCTTGAGTCTCGTCTTCAAGACGTGCGCTGGAAAAGTGCAAAGTGCATGTGGTATAGAAAGAATACTGAGCCCGTGGGCTCTCTTACCTAAAGTATGCTGCATGTGTTTAGGAGATCGCGCTCCCCGTTGTCAGGACTGGACTGTCAGCTTCCGGGTGTGCGGCTCCGCCTCCATGACGTGGCCGTTGCCAAGGCACCCTTGGACGCTGAGTGTCTGAGTACACCGGAGTCTGGGGAAGGCTTTCTCTTAGGACCAGCCGAACTGCTGGAAAATAAGTGCAAAATGTGCAGATCAAAAAAAAAACGATTAAAAGCAAGTGAGTTGCAGCAAATAAAATACATTGGCTACAATTAAGGTATATGCGGAAACCACATGAATCAACTTGGAGATAGTATATGAGCGGGTCTGTAGTCCTCACTCTGTTAGTGGGGGCAGGCATCTAGCGTCCTCTGCACTTTTCCGTTCACCTCACAACACAATTTCAATGACAACAAACATCAAAGATAATGTAGAACAATACTTGTTATTATTTATGTGTGGTCTCGTTATCCAGCAGAATGTCATTATCTAGCTGCTATGTTCAGATTTTTTACATGACTGGGATGCTGTATGAACTAAGGTGGTTTTGGGCAGTGATTTTAACTGGGTTGACGGATTTGGACATGTTTAAATAAATGAGTTCCAGGCAATTTTTTCATTTAATCCTGTTGGTGCTAGTGCGTTGAGTCGGAATATCCATGCCGACTCACGCTGTGTCAACAGTTTCTGTCGGTCACCTCCCCGAGGGAGTGGAGGAATATGGTCTATGATCGTGCTTTTCAAGCTTTCCAATTTATGGCCACACTGTTTAAAATGCTTGGCCACTGGTTGCTCTATTTTTTCACCGCTGATACAGGCTTTTATGGCTGAGCGGTGTAGCGCCATGCGCTCCCTAAATGTCCTAATTGTTTGCCCCACATAATATTTGCCACAAGGGCATATAATTATGTATATAATGTATTGGGACTTGCAGGATACCACATGATTAATTCTGTATTTTTGACCTGTATTGGGGTGGTTAAATTCTGAACCTGCTATCATTGTGCTACATGTGGTGCACGTAGGGCATTTGTAACACCCGGGTTTTTTTTCTCTGCACATTAAAAATGGGTTCCGTGGTTTTGGGGGGGATGTTGGTTTTCACCAACATGTCTCGTAGATTTTTTCCACGTCTATAGCTCGGCATTATTGTCTTGTTTTTGAAAATGGGCAGAGTTTTATCCGTGGTGACAAGAGGCCATACCGCTTTGGTGGCTCTAGGTAGTGCCAGGCTGGCAGGGGTATAGGTAGTCACAAATGGGATTTTTTTAAATCAAAAATACAGAATTAATCATGTGGTATCCTGCAAGTCCCAATACATTATATACATAATTATATGCCCTTGTGGCAAATATTATGTGGGGCAAACAATTAGGACATTTAGGGAGCGCATGGCGCTACACCGCTCAGCCATAAAAGCCTGTATCAGCGGTGAAAAAATAGAGCAACCAGTGGCCAAGCATTTTACACAGTGTGGCCATAAATTGGAAAGCTTGAAAAGCACGATCATAGACCATATTCCTCCACTCCCTCGGGGAGGTGACCGACAGAAACTGTTGACACAGCGTGAGTCGGCATGGATATTCCGACTCAACGCACTAGCACCAACAGGATTAAATGAAAAAATTGCCTGGAACTCATTTATTTAAACATGTCCAAATCCGTCAACCCAGTTAAAATCACTGCCCAAAACCACCTTAGTTCATACAGCATCCCAGTCATGTAAAAAATCTGAACATAGCAGCTAGATAATGACATTCTGCTGGATAACGAGACCACACATAAATAATAACAAGTATTGTTCTACATTATCTTTGATGTTTGTTGTCATTGAAATTGTGTTGTGGAGGTGAACGGAAAAGTGCAGAGGACGCTAGATGCCTGCCCCCACTAACAGAGTGAGGACTACAGACCCACTCATATACTATCTCCAAGTCGATTCATATGGTTTCCGCATATACCTTAATTGTAGCCAATGTATTTTATTTGCTGCAACTCACTTGCTTTTAATCGTTTTTTTGATCTGCACATTTTGCACTTATTTTCCAGCAGTTCGGCTGGTCCTAAGAGAAAGCCTTCCCCAGACGCCGGTGTACTCAGACACTCAGCGTCCAAGGGTGCCTTGGCAACGGCCACGTCATGGAGGCGGAGCCGCACACCCGGAAGCTGACAGTCCAGTCCTGACAACGGGGAGCGCGATCTCCTAAACACATGCAGCATACTTTAGGTAAGAGAGCCCACGGGCTCGGTATTCTTTCTATACCACATGCACTTTGCACTTTTCCAGCGCACGTCTTGAAGACGAGACTCAAGCAGTCTCGAAACGTTACGGATAACGCTATGCATTGATCTGTAATCCAGATAAAAGTCTTTTTTTGTCGACTGAGTGCCGCCTCATTTCCTGGGTTAAACCTATTCAAGGCTCCCCTGGATCCTGTCTATATATTGTTACATACAGGAAGGCACCAGCTCGCAGTTGCCTCTTTATACAGAGTGCCGAACAATCAGCAATCTATCTATATATATATATATATATATATATATATACACACACACACTCACGCACTCTAAAAATACAGAGTTTTTTGTCCGCCATAGAAATAAAAAAAAAAAGCTGTATAAACTAATAAGGATCATTTGCATACAATATGATATCTTTGGAAACACAATAGATTGCAATACCGCCGCCCTCCCCAGCAACGAGAGAGGAAGGGATCTCCATGCTTCAAGCTGTCTCACAACACTAGCAATTATATGATCAAAGTTACATCTATACAACTGAGAGACATTTGCTGGGAATATTAATCCCAAGTACTTAATGGAATGGGCGTTAATTTTAAATTGTGAAAGAAGGGGGACAACGAGTTCGGGGGAGGGCGCCGGAGGTACTATAAGAGATAAACCCTGTATCTATGAAACTGGTACCAAAAAACACTGACCAACGCGTTTCTCTGCCTATAAAATCTTCCCCGGGGCTAGGTCTTACACGTACCTCCGCCTATAAAATCTCAGCGGCTTCCTCATGGATAGGGCTTACGCGTTTCTCCGCCTATAAAATCTCAGCGGCTTCCCCAGGGATAGGTCTTACACGTTTCTCTGCCTATAAAATCTCAGTGGCTTCCTCATGGATAGGGCTTACGCATTTCTCCGCCTATAAAATCTCAGCGGCTTCCCCGGGGCTAGGTCTTACACGTACCTCCGCCTATAAAATCTCAGCGGCTTCCTCAGGGATAGGGCTTACGCATTTCTCCGCCTATAAAATCTCAGCTTCTTCCTCAGGGATAGGAAGCGGATAGACGGATTTTTATAGACGGATAAATGCGTTGAAGAAGAAAGAAATGGAAACTGCGCTGTTTGAGGAATGATTCTACAATCAATTATTAGAAAGGTGTAAATTTAATCACGTATATATTTTACAAATAGGATACAATTAATAAAATAGCAATATATAAAATTTACATACAGTGTACACTTAATAACCGGTTGGGGGATTGTATCTGTGCATAACTGGCACTTAACGGCTCCACTTGTGGGGTGGGCCCTTTTTCTCTGAATAAGCGGCCCCTCTTTATCTACCTGTTGGTGGATATAATTGGCTTACTCCTCGGACTGTGTTAGTGGGAAATGGGGAGATGCAGTCAAATAAAGTCACTCACATATCTGGGATAGTGTCCACTTATCCGGATAGTGCTTTTATGTGGTCCCCGTGAGTCGATGGTTGCTGCTTAGTCTCCTTCTTGGATCCCAAATGATGTTTTCTTGGTCCGATGATTAAGGAGTCCCGGGTACAATGGAGTTTACCCGATTTGTAATCCACAATGTAGAGGTAGAGTGGGGGCGCTGTACCTAACGCGTTTTGAAAAAGCTGGGAGCCCCCCAGCGAAACGCGTTAGGTACAGCGCCCCCACTCTACCTCTACATTGTGGATTACAAATCGGGTAAACTCCATTGTACCCGGGACTCCTTAATCATCGGACCAAGAAAACATCATTTGGGATCCAAGAAGGAGACTAAGCAGCAACCATCGACTCACGGGGACCACATAAAAGCACTATCCGGATAAGTGGACACTATCCCAGATATGTGAGTGACTTTATTTGACTGCATCTCCCCATTTCCCACTAACACAGTCCGAGGAGTAAGCCAATTATATCCACCAACAGGTAGATAAAGAGGGGCCGCTTATTCAGAGAAAAAGGGCCCACCCCACAAGTGGAGCCGTTAAGTGCCAGTTATGCACAGATACAATCCCCCAACCGGTTATTAAGTGTACACTGTATGTAAATTTTATATATTGCTATTTTATTAATTGTATCCTATTTGTAAAATATATACGTGATTAAATTTACACCTTTCTAATAATTGATTGTAGAATCATTCCTCAAACAGCGCAGTTTCCATTTCTTTCTTCTTTTTTGCTTTTTATTGGGACTGACAATCCCTAAACGTAACTGCTGCTTGATTTGTAAAGGGAGAACACACGCAGCGCCTGAATATTGCCGAAAGGCAATATATTTGTTATTTCCAGATAAATGCGTTGGGTCGGTGTTTTTCGGTACCAGTTTCATAGATACACAGGAGATTACCCTTCCGGTGGGCGGACCCTGAGATGAGCAGTCTGGAGTGTTAACCAGAGTAAAGCTGTGAACCAGGAATCTGGAGCCCAGGAATATCTCCAATTAACAAGTGGCCACCTGTACCTATTCTACAGAAAGTGTCTAAGGCTGCTGGGACTACACTTTTTTCATACAAAAAGTGTTAACTATAAGCCTGATATTTATCTGTTGGCATCAAACTGAAGCCACGATAGCCCAAGTGGAAGATTTATCTGATATTTATTTTTACTATATGTAATTGTCTTTTCATCATTATTTTATTATTAATATGCCTCTATATCATGCCTGATTTAATTATTAAATTATCTTTACTGTTCTAGCGTGGGTCCCTTAAGTGACTCCGGAACCAGCACCAATCTCAAATTATTCCTTCTTGACCGATTTTCAAGGTCATCGACCTTGTTTGTCAGTGTGTAGACAGATTTCTGAAGGTCATCATTATGGGCCTTGAGATCCTGCACCTCATGAAAAACTGTCCCCAACTGTGATTCATTCTAGGAGACCCTCTGGGAAAGCTGTGACATATGTCCCTTTAATTCAGCAAAGCTGTGTTTCAAAGATTCAGCCTGTTCCCTGAACATGGGGGCCATAGTGGCTTTAATAGCCTGCACCATGTCCTGGTATGCCACAGTGTCCATGTCCCCTCCATCATTCCCCTGTATAAGGCTATCTGGGCGGAGGAGAAGATGGGCCTGCCAGCGGTGTATGCAGAACGTCTGTCTGTTGTTGCTGCCATGGTCTGGATGCCTCTGCCGAGGTCCTGGGCACACCAGTGGAGGAAGGTGCAGTCGCCATGTTAGCGTGCTGTGTCCGCGGCCGAGCTGTGAAACGGCAGTTCTGGTGCTTTGGCATGGGAGAGTTCTCTCCATGCACAGCGCCCGGCTCTCTTGTGTCCCTGTTTCCCGGCTGTGTGGTTGGGGACGGTGTAGGTGTGCCGCCCAACTCAATGCTCACGGAAACACAAAAACACAAAATGGATGGCCCTTTAATGGCGCTCTTATCACCTGGGATCCGAACAATGTAACAGTCCCCTCTTTGTAAAGTTCGCCCTTTGCGTTATTCTTTCTTTTTAGTTCTTTCCTCAAGGTGGATCATAAAGAGAGGAAAAAAAGAGAAAACCATATATAGTGTAGTAGGTCTCGGATCAAAATTATTCTGAGATGGGGGATATAGGTCTTCCCCTTCCAGGTGGTGTTGTCTTTATTGATCTTATAGGGTCACCCCAGTGCAGACTTAAAAACTTGCTTACATCAAGCTTACATTCATTCAGGATTGTGAAAACATATAACGCTTTCTTTAGACTTATTCACAAAAGTCACACGTACAGATAGACCACAATAAGTGCTCACACGGATGCTTACACCAACTGTATACGACTCCTCATATATAGGTTTCTTTCAAAGTACTCCTCAGGTGTCAGAGTCGTCTCTTCCCATAAATGCATTGGGAGCTCAGGGCGATACTGAGGGCACGCCAATAAGCAGAGGACATGTTGAAGAATTCACCGGTAAGAATCCAGTCACACAATACCACGGCTGAGGCATATGTAAATCATCAGGGCGGCACTTGCAGCTGGATGGCTATGCGGGAGGTCTCGCAGATACTAAAGTGGGTGAAACTTCATGATCCGGCTCGGTCTGCTATATTCATTACGGGGATCCGGAATGTGGAAGCGGATTTTCTCAGCAGAAATTACTTGCAGGAAGGGGAGTGGTCTTTACACTCAGAGGTGTTTCAGGAGTTGACAGAATGCTGGGGGCTTCCCCAAGTGGATTTAATAGCATCTCGACACAATTGTCAGGTTCCACGGTTTTGCTCCAGAAGCAGGGATCCGATGGCTTGGGCAGTGGATGCCATGACTGTGCCTTGGAGTTTCCAACTGGCTTATGTCTTTACTCCATTTCCCATGTTGCCTTGAGTGCTGAAGAAAGTAAAACAGAAGACCCAGTTCATTCTGATAGCACCGGATTGAGCCAGGAGGGCTTGGTACTCGGACATACTTCAGTTATCGATAGTGCCACCATGGCGGCTCCCGTTGGGTATGAATCTGCTAAGACAATGTCCATTCTTTCATTAGGCCCTTGTTCGGGTGAATTTGATGGCCTGGATTTGGAAACCGCCTTGTTGAAAAAGAAGGGGTCTGCTGACATCAAGTTTCTGACGTGGAAGCTAACTTTATTACTAGCAATTGCATCAGTTGGAGAGCTTCAGAATTGGGAGCCTTATCTTGTTAGCCTATTTTTCTGGTATTTCATGAAGATAGGGCCATCTTGCGGACGGTTGCTAAGTTTTTAACCAAAGGTGGTCTCGGATTTTCATTTGAACCAGGAGATTGTTCTCCCGGGATGCAGTTGAAATCACGGCGGTCAAAATCCCGACAGCCGAAATCCCGGCACTTTGTCCCTCTATGGGTGTCCACGACACCCATAGAGGGAGAATTAGTGTGCCGAGCGTAGTGTGGCACCGGGCCCGCTGCGTGACAAGCTCAGTGAGCCCGCAAGTGGGGGCGATCCACGTCTCCCCCTTGTCGGGATTTCGACCGCCGGAATTTCATACTGATCCCGTTCTCCCAGTGATTAGTCCTCTAGAGGAGGCTATAATAAAGACAGGTTGGCAAGGTTAGATGTGGTTCACACCTTGCGCGTGTATTTGGACAGAGTTAAACCTTTTTGTAAGACAGATACACTGCTGGTGCTTTCCGATGTACATAAGAAAGGGTAGCCAGCCTACAAACAAAGCATTGCTAGGTAGTTTAGGTCACTGATTGCCTTTGCATACACAAAGGTCGGTAGACTGGTTCCAGCTAGAGTTAATGCCCATACCACGAGATCGGTTGCTTCTTCTTAGGCTGTGCGTCACAGGGCTTTAGCAGAGCAGTTATGCGGGGCTGCCACCTGGTCCTCTGTTCACACATTTACCAGATTTTACTGTTTCCATGAGTTCGCATAGAAGGACGTTTCATTTGGGCGAACAGTCTTGCGTGCTGTGGACCCGGGCGTACCCTCCCAAAGGACTGGCTATTGAACGTCCTATGTTTAGCTGTGTCACCAGGATGGACGATAGAGAAAAAGGAAGGAAAAGGAAATTACGGTTCGGATCCGTTTTCAGTCCTGGGGACACAGAGATACCTCTCTTTGATTGTGCATATTAATATATTCAGGCAGTGTGCTGTGTAATGTATCCTAGTGGGCTCTTGAAGATGTACTGAGGTCTTCTGGGATGCCTTGGACCCAACTACATCCCATGGTTACCAGGGATATTATATCTGTATGATGACCGCCCAGCAGCACAGAATTAGCGGCACCATATAAATACTGTAACCAGGGATATTATATCTGTACGATAACTGCCCAGCAGCACAGGATCTGTGGCACCCTATACATACTGTAACCAGGGATATTATATCTGTATGATGACCGCCCGGCAGCACAGAATCTGTGGCCCCCTATACATACTGTAACCAGGGATATTATATCTGTATGATGACCGCCCAGCAGCACAGGATCTGTGGCACCCTATACATATTATAACCATGGATATTATATCTGTATGATGACCGCCCAGCAGCACAGAATCTGTGATACCATATACATACTGTAACCGGGGATATTATATCTGTATAATGACCGCCCAGCAGCACAGAATCTGTGGCACCCTATACATACTGTAACCAGGGATATTATATCTGTATGATGACCGCCCAGCAGCACAGAATCTGTGGCCCCCTATACATACTGTAACCGGGGATATTATATCTGTATAATGACCGCCCAGCAGCACAGAATTTGTGGCACCCTATACATACTGTAACCAGGGATATTATATCTGTATGATGACCGCCCAGCAGCACAGAATCTGTGGCACCCTATACATACTGTAACCAGGGATATTATATCTGTATGATGACCGCCCAGCAGCACAGAATCTGTGGCCCCCTATACATACTGTAACCGGGGATATTATATCTGTATAATGACCGCCCAGCAGCACAGAATTTGTGGCACCCTATACATACTGTAACCAGGGATATTATATCTGTATGATGACCGCCCAGCAGCACAGAATCTGTGGCCCCCTATACATACTGTAACCGGGGATATTATATCTGTATGATGACCGCCCAGCAGCACGGAATCTGTGACACCATATACATACTGTAACCAGGGATATTATATCTGTATGATGACCGCCCAGCAGCACAGAATCTGTGGCCCCCTATACATACTGTAACCGGGGATATTATATCTGTATGATGACCGCCCAGCAGCACGGAATCTGTGGCACCCTATACATACTGTAACCGGGGATATTATATCTGTATGATGACCGCCCGGCAGCACAGAATCTGCGGCATCTTATACATACTGTAACCAGGGCTATTATATCTGTATGATGACCGCCCGGCAGCACAGAATCTGTGGCACCCTATACATACTGTAACCAGGGATATTATATCTGTATGATGACCGCCCAGCAGCACAGGATCTGTGGCACCCTATACATATTGTAACCATGGATATTATATCTGTATGATGACCGCCCGGCAGCACAGAATCTGTGGCACCCTATACATATTGTAACCATGGATATTATATCTGTATGATGACCGCCCAGCAGCACAGAATCTGTGGCACCCTATACATATTGTAACCATGGATATTATATCTGTATGATGACCGCCCGGCAGCACAGAATCTGTGGCACCCTATACATATTGTAACCATGGATATTATATCTGTATGATGACCGCCCAGCAGCACAGAATCTGTAAGAACCCAATACATACTGTAACCAGGGATATTATATCTGTATGATGACCGCACAGCAGCACAGAATCTGTGGCACCCTATACATACTGTAACCAGGGATATTATATCTGTATGATGACCGCACCGCAGCACAGAATCTGTGGTACCCTATACATACTGTAACCAGGGATATTATATCTGTATGATGACCGCCCAGCGGCACAGGATCTGTGGCACCCTATACATACTGTAACCAGGGATACTATATCTGTATGATGACCGCCCAGCAGCACAGAATCTGTGACACCATATACATACTGTAACCAGGGATATAATATCTGTATAATGACCGCCCAGCAGCACAGAATCTGTGGCACCCTATACATACTGTAACCAGGGATATTATATCTGTATGATGACCGCACAGCAGCACAGAATCTGTGGCACCCTATACATACTGTAACCAGGGATATTATATCTGTATGATGATTGCTCAGCAGCACAGAATCTGTGGCACCCTATACATACTGTAACCGGGGATATTATATCTGTATGATGACCGCCCAGCAGCACAGAATCTGTGGCACCCTATACATACTGTAACCAGGGATATTATATCTGTATGATGACCGCCCAGCAGCACAGAATCTGTGGCCCCCTATACATACTGTAACCGGGGATATTATATCTGTATGATGACCGCCCGGCAGCACAGAATCTGCGGCATCTTATACATACTGTAACCAGGGCTATTATATCTGTATGATGACCGCCCGGCAGCACAGAATCTGTGGCACCCTATACATACTGTAACCAGGGATATTATATCTGTATGATGACCGCCCAGCAGCACAGGATCTGTGGCACCCTATACATATTGTAACCATGGATATTATATCTGTATGATGACCGCCCGGCAGCACAGAATCTGTGGCACCCTATACATATTGTAACCATGGATATTATATCTGTATGATGACCGCCCAGCAGCACAGAATCTGTGGCACCCTATACATATTGTAACCATGGATATTATATCTGTATGATGACCGCCCGGCAGCACAGAATCTGTGGCACCCTATACATATTGTAACCATGGATATTATATCTGTATGATGACCGCCCAGCAGCACAGAATCTGTAAGAACCCAATACATACTGTAACCAGGGATATTATATCTGTATGATGACCGCACAGCAGCACAGAATCTGTGGCACCCTATACATACTGTAACCAGGGATATTATATCTGTATGATGACCGCACCGCAGCACAGAATCTGTGGTACCCTATACATACTGTAACCAGGGATATTATATCTGTATGATGACCGCCCAGCGGCACAGGATCTGTGGCACCCTATACATACTGTAACCAGGGATACTATATCTGTATGATGACCGCCCAGCAGCACAGAATCTGTGACACCATATACATACTGTAACCAGGGATATAATATCTGTATAATGACCGCCCAGCAGCACAGAATCTGTGGCACCCTATACATACTGTAACCAGGGATATTATATCTGTATGATGACCGCACAGCAGCACAGAATCTGTGGCACCCTATACATACTGTAACCAGGGATATTATATCTGTATGATGACAGCCCAGCAGCACAGAATCTGTGGCACCCTATACATACTGTAACCAGGGATATTATATCTGTATGATGATTGCTCAGCAGCACAGAATCTGTGGCACCCTATACATACTGTAACCGGGGATATTATATCTGTATGATGACCGCCCAGCAGCACAGAATCTGTGGCACCCTATACATACTGTAACCAGGGATATTATATCTGTATGATGACCGCCCAGCAGCACAAAATCTGTGTCGCCCTATACATACTGTAACCAGGGATATTATATCTGTATGATGACCGCCCAGCAGCACAGAATCTGTGGCACCCTATACATACTGTAACCAGGGATATTATATCTGTATGATGACCGCCCAGCACCACAGAATCTGTAGCTCCCTATACATACTGTAACCAGGGATATTATATCTGTACGATAACTGCCCAGCAGCACAGGATCTGTGGCACCCTATACATACTGTAACCAGGGATATTATATCTGTATGATGACCGCCCAGCAGCACAGAATTTGTGGCACCCTATACATACTGTAACCAGGGATATTATATCTGTATGATGACCGCCCGGCAGCACAGGATCTGTGGCACCCTATACATACTGTAACCAGGGATATTATATCTGTATGATGACCGCCCGGCAGCACAGAATCTGTGGCCCAATATACATACTGTAACCAGGGATATTATATCTGTATGATGACCGCCCAGCAGCACAGAATCTGTGTCCCCCTATACATACTGTAACCAGCTATATTATATCTGTATGATGACCGCCCGGCAGCACAGAATCTGTGGCACCCTATACATACTGTAACCAGGGGTATTATATCTGTATGATGACCTCTCAGCAGCACAGAATCTGTGGCACCCTATACATACTGTAACCAGGGATATTATATCTGTATGATGACCGCCCAGCAGCACAGAATCTGTGGCACCCTATACATACTGTAACCAGGGATATTATATCTGTATGATGACCGCCCAGCAGCACAGAATCTGTGGCACCATATAAATACTGTAACCAGGGATATTATATCTGTATGATGACCGCCCAGCAGCACAGAATCTGTGGTACCCTATACATACTGTAACCGGGGATATTATATCTGTATGATGACCGCTCAGCAGCACAGAATCTGTGGCACCATATAAATACTGTAACCAGGGATATTATATCTGTATGATGACCGCTCAGCAGCACAGAATCTGTGGCACCATATACATACTGTAACCAGGGATATTATATCGGTATGATGACCGCCCACCAGCACAGAATCTGTGGCACCCTATACATACTGTAACCAGGGATATTATATCTGTATGATGACCGTCCAGCAGCACAGAATCTGTGGCCCCCCATACATACTGTAACCAGGGATATTATATCTGTATGATGACCGCCCAGCAGCACAGAATCTGGGGCACCCTATACATACTGTAACCAGGGATATTATATCTGTATGATGACCGCCCAGCAGCACAGAATCTGTGGCCCCCTATACATACTGTAACCAGGGATATTATATCTGTATGATGACCGCCCGGCAGCACAGAATCTGTGGCCCCCTATACATACTGTAACCAGGGATATTATATCTGTATGATGATCACCCAGCAGCACAGAATCCGTGGCACCTTTTACATACTGTAACCAGGGATATTATATCTGCATGATGAGGGTGCAGGATAAGAGGCCGCTGTAGTGACAGAGGAGGGTGCGGGATAAGAGGCTGCTGTAGTGACAGAGGAAGATGTAGGATAAGAGGCGGCTGTAGTGACAGAGGAGGGTGTAGGATAAGAGGCCGCTGTAGTGACAGAGGAGGGTGCGGGATAAGAGGCTGCTGTAGTGACAGAGGAGGGTGTAGGATAAGAGGCTGCTGTAGTGACAGAGGAGGGTGCGGGATAAGAGGCCGCTGTAGTGACAGAGGAGGGTGCAGGATAAGAGGCCGCTGTAGTGACAGTGGAAGGTGCGGGATAAGAGGCCGCTGTAGTGACAGAGGAGGGTGCGGGATAAGAGGCTGCTGTAGTGACAGAGGAGGGTGCAGGATAAGAGGCTGCTGTAGTGACAGAGGAGGGTGCGGGATAAGAGGCTGCTGTAGTGACAGAGGAGGGTGCGGGATAAGAGGCTGCTGTAGTGACAGAGGAGGGTGCGGGATAAGAGGCTGCTGTAGTCACAGAGGAGGGTGCGGGATAAGAGGCCGCTGTAGTGACAGAGGAGGGTACGGGATAAGAGGCTGCTGTAGTGACAGAGGAGGGTGCAGGATAAGAGGCTGCTGTAGGGACAGAGGAAGATGTAGGATAAGAGGCTGCTGTAGTGACAGAGGAGGGTGCAGGATAAGAGGCCGCTGTGCTGTAGTGACAGAGGAGGGTGTAGGATAAAAGGCCGCTGTAGTGACAGAGGAGGGTGCGGGATAAGAGGCCGCTGTAGTGACAGAGGAGGGTGCGGGATAAGAGGCTGCTGTAGTGACAGAGGAGGGTGTAGGATAAGAGGCCGCTGAAGTGACAGAGGAGGGTGTAGGATAAGAGGCCGCTGTAGTGACAGAGGAGGGTGCAGGATAAGAGGCCGCTGTAGTGACAGAGGAGGGTGCAGGATAAGAGGCCGCTGTAGTGACAGAGGAGGGTGCAGGATAAGAGGCCGCTGTAGTGACAGAGGAGGGTGCAGGATAAGAGGCCGCTGTAGTGACAGAGGAGGGTGCGGGATAAGAGGCCGCTGTAGTGACAGAGGAGGGTGCAGGATAAGAGGCCGCTGTAGTGACAGAGGAGGGTGCGGGATAAGAGGCCGCTGTAGTGACAGAGGAGGGTGCAGGATAAGAGGCCGCTGTAGTGACAGAGGAGGGTGCAGGATAAGAGGCCGCTGTAGTGACAGAGGAGGGTGCGGGACAAGAGGCCGCTGTAGGGACAGAGGAAGATGTAGGATAAGAGGCTGCTGTAGTGACAGAGGAGGGTGCAGGATAAGAGGCTGCTGTAGTGACAGAGGAGGGTGCAGGATAAGAGGCTGCTGTAGTGACAGAGGAGGGTGCAGGATAAGAGGCTGCTGTAGTGACAGAGGAGGGTGCGGGATAAGAGGCCGCTGCGCTGTCGGGACAGAGGAAGATGCAGGATAAGAGGCTGCTGTAGTGACAGAGGAGGGTGTAGGATAAGAGGCTGCTGTAGTGACAGAGGAGGGTGCAGGATAAGAGGCTGCTGTAGTGACAGAACAAGGAGTATGTGACTCTTTGTAATAAGTTATAATGACTCACCTGTGCTGATATCTGTAGGGATTTTCACCTCGTTACACTGCTGGTCACCTCTCACATCCATCTCTTCTCTCTCTGTATCTTCTACCTTAATATCAGTCACATCCGTCTCTTCTTCTTCTTTATCTTCTACCTTAATATCAGTCAGGCCTCCACCCTGAATAACAACGGTAATATATTAGTATATGAGACACACACAGCTTCTCTACAGATCATATAGCACTGCGGTAAATCCCACCTACCTGATCCTCCTGTGGGGTCCTGTGAGACTCCTCTGTACAGTGCTGGGAATACAGAGGACGGGGACATCTCTCTGGGGTATCTCTGTTACTGGGACCATCTGTAGGAGACACGCAGTGACTGAGGACATGGTATATATGTGATTATCCTGGGAATACAGAGGACGGGGACATCTCTCTGGGGTATCTCTGTTACTGGGCCCATCTGTAGGAGATACACAGTGACTGAGGACATGGTATATATGTGATTATCCTGGGAATACAGAGGACGGGGACATCTCTCTGGGGTATCTCTGTTACTGGGCCCACTTATAGGAGACACGCAGTGACTGAGTACATGGTATATATGTGATTATCCTTGGGAATACAGAGGACGGGGACATCTCTCTAGGGTATCTCTGTTACTGGGCCCATCTGCAGGAGACACACAGTGACTGAGAACACGGTATATATGTGATTATCCTGGGAATACAGAGGACGGGGGACATTTCCCTGGGGTATCTCTGTTACTGGCCCCATCTGTAGGAGACACACAGTGACTGAGGACATTGTATATATGTGATTATCCTGGGAATACAGAGGACGGGGACATCTCTCTGGGGTATCTCTGTTACTGGGCCCATCTGTAGGAGACACGCAGTGACTGAGGACATGGTATATATGTGATTATGCTGGGAATACAGAGAACGGAGACATCTGTCTGGGTTATCTCTGTTACTGGCCCATCAGTAGGAGACACACAGTGACTGAGTACATGGTATATATGTGATTATCCTGGGAATACAGAGGACGGGGACATCTCTCTGGGGTATCTGTGTTACTGGGCCCATCTGTAGGAGACACGCAGTGACTGAGGAAATGGTATATACAGTATGTGATTATCCTGGGAATACAGAGGACGGGGACATCTCTCTGGGGTATCTCTGTTACTGGGCCCATCTGTAGGAGACACGCAGTGACTGAGGACATGGTATATATGTGATTATCCTGGGAATACAGAGGACAGGGACATCTCTCTGGGGTATCTCTGTTACTAGGCCCATCTGTAGGAGACACACAGTGACTGAGGACATGTTATATATGTGGTTATCCTGGGAATACAGAGGATGGGGACATCTCTCTGGGGTATCTCTGTTACTGGGCCCATCTGTAGGAGACACGCAGTGACTGAGGACATGGTATATATATGTGATTATCCTGGGAATACAGAGGACGGGGACATCTCTCTGGGGTATCTCTGTTACTGGGCCCATCTGTAGGAGACACACAGTGACTGAGGACATGGTATATATGTGATTATCCTGGGAATCCAGAGAACGGGGACATCTCTCTGGGGTATCTCTGTTATTGGGCCCATCTGTAGGAGACACACAGTGACTGAGGACATGGTATATATGTGATTATCCTGGGAATACAGAGGACGGGGACAACTCTCTGGGGTATCTCTGTTACTGGGCCCATCTGTAGGAGATACACAGTGACTGATAACACTGTATATATGTGATTATCCTGGGAATACAGAGGACGGGGGGACATTTCTCTGGGGTATCTCTGTTACTGGGCCCATCTGTAGGAGACACGCAGTGACTGAGGACATGGTATATATGTGATTATCCTGGGAATACAGAGGACGGGGACATCTCTCTGGGGTATCTCTGTTACTGGGCCCATCAGTAGGAGACACACAGTGACTGAGTACAAGGTATATATGTGATTATCCTGGGAATACAGAGGACGGGGACATCTCTCTGGGGTATCTCTGTTACTGGGCCCATCTGTAGGAGACACGCAGTGACTGAGGACATGGTATATATGTGATTATCCTGGGAATACAGAGGACAGGGACATCTCTCTGGGGTATCTCTGTTACTAGGCCCATCTGTAGGAGACACACAGTGACTGAGGACATGTTATATATGTGGTTATCCTGGGAATACAGAGGACGGGGACATCTCTCTGGGGTATCTCTGTTACTGGGCCCATCTGTAGGAGACACGCAGTGACTTAGGACATTGTATATATGTGATTATCCTGGGAATACAGAGGACGGGGACATCTCTCTGGGGTATCGCTGTTACTGGGCCCATCTGTAGGAGACACACAGTGACTGAGGACATGGTATATATGTGATTATCCTGGGAATACAGAGGACGGGGACATCTCTCTGGGGTATCTCTGTTACTGGGCCCATCTGTAGGAGACACGCAGTGACTGAGGACATGGTATATATGTGATTATCCTGGTAATACAGAGGATAGGGACATCTCTCTGGGGTATCTCTGTTACTGGCCCCATCTGCAGGAGACACGCAGTAACTGAGTACATGGTATATATGTGATTATCCTGGGAATACAGAGGACGGGGACATCTCTCTGGGGTATCTCTGTTACTGGCCCCATCTGTAGGAGACACACAGTGACTGAGGACATGGTATATATGTGATTATCCTGGGAATACAGAGGACGGGGACATCTCTCTGGGGTATCTCTGTTACTGGCCCCATCTGCAGGAGACACGCAGTGACTGAGGACATGGTATATATGTGATTATCCTGGGAATACAGAGGACGGGGACATCTCTCTGGGGTATCTCTGTTACTGGGCCCATCTGCAGGAGACACGCAGTGACTGAGAACATGGTATATATGTGATTATTCCTCACCTGTGCTGGTATCTGTAGGGATTTCCTCCTCCTTACACTGCTGATCCATCTCTTCTTCTCCCTCTATATCCTCTACCGTAATATCACACAGATCTTCCCCCTAATAAAATCACAAACATCTTACAGTCACTATTTATAAATATAATCTCTCTCACCCTCTGCTTCTATTAGTTGGGGATTTATCTGTAAGTCCTCCTTATTAGATGAAAATCTAATAATACTACAGGAATTCAGCAAACATAAAACTCATCCCTCTTCTCCTATAACTTTAAAAACCCTTTAATTGTGCAGGATGGAATGCAGACCCTGTAACAAACTAACCATCTAGGTTTTCTCTCCCTTAAACAACCTCACCCCTCTGGCTATAGCAGAGACATGGCGCACACTAATCAGACACTGCCTCACCTGAAGCCCTCTCACACAGTGATCTCCACCTCACTCACACCTCCAGGTTTGGAAGCAGACAGGTTGGAATAGTTCTTCACAATGGGCACTTGCAAGATCCCGATATTCTCCTTGTGCCTGCAAACTACTCTCTGTAACCTCCACTCTTGGACAGTCCCTATGGACTGACTCTTATAGACATTGGGGTGGCCACTGCCTGATTCTGTAGACTATGACTTATTTCTGATCTCTAGAACAGACTTTTCTCCCTCCCAGATCAGCAGAATTCTGTGTGATTACACAACAACGTTCCCACCTCTCTGCCAAAGCTTCCCGGGTGATTGTGCACATCCTGCTCTACTGATATATCAGTGCCGCAGCTTCACCAAACCCCAGCAACAGCCTCTCATCATGTGGTTCCCATTATTCTTCCCACTCCTCACTGGTGTGAGTATAAGCCATGGCAGGCCACTAAAGCAGCACAACGCCTCCTTAGATGTACGCAAGATAGGCAATCATTGGTGGCCATCTTGTACTCATGACCTCCTTACATACACTGCCATCCACCACTGCTACCGATACACCCCCGACACCACAAAGTAACACACTGCCATCTCTCAGCACTCCCACATCCCCCTACTATCAGTGCCTACTTCCTACCGTGCTACCTGTCCTCTCCATCCTGCACCCTCACATATCAGTCCATCCCTGTCTCCTGTGCACATCCCAGCCTCACATATGGTCTCTCTATGCTGCTATAATCCCATCACTATGGGAGCACGCAGTGATTACTCCTATACTGAGAACACACAGATCTGATCCCAGCTCTCACAAGTTACTGCCCCATCTCTCACCTGATTTGCCTCCTAGTCTTCTACATTTCCCTAACACTTACTCACACGTGGTACCGGATCCTCATCAGCCTGGCTTTCCTGCCCAACACTCCGCAGAGACTGCACTTCCTCAGGTGAGGATGACTGTGATGGTAATTGCTCCCTTATACTCCCCAGGACCTCTCTGCTGCAGCGGAGGCTGGTGATCCTGGGCCCCATCCTGCTGATCTAGCATAAAGTGCTTCTCTGCATCCTCCCCGCTGCTGCCTTCTTCAGTTGGGGTCTCACACGGCCTAATCCCAGGACCTCTGCTCTTCTCCATCTATAGTGTGTGCCATGGAAAACTGATCAGCTCCTGTGGATATCAGCATTATCCCTATGTGGATAATACACACGTTCTCTCCGGACCTGGCACCATCAGTGTTAGCTGCATTACTGAGGTTCTGCCATCTCATCCTGGCTGCACTATCACCAACACAATCCATAGAGCATCAGACATGTTCCCACCAGCCATTAGCCCACCAGCCTGGTCTCCTCCTATACAGGCTGTCACCACTACCACCTATTACGCTTGCACTGTCTAGATGGAATTCCCAGCACAAGGTTCTACTGCTGCTCCGCTCTGTCAGTCCTATACAGACCCCCTGTATGTTACTGAGCCCACTTCTACCAACACATTAGGCCATCAACAAAACCGAGAAGAAAATGTGGACCTACAGCATCATCCCTAGTGGCCCAGCGGTCGCTTATTTGGTCTCTGAGGTATCACCAGCGGTGGGTTCTGGCACTTATGTGACCGTCAGTTCTAGCGGAGGCACCTACCCCTAATCCCTCCCCTAGTGCCCGCCTTGTCTGCACATCTCTGAGCAACACTCACCAAATGTCTGCAGCTCATTCCTCTCCCTATGGAAGGAAGCATCTGCCTGGTCTTCCTCATTGCTTTGTTACATTGCTTCCCATAGTGACTCCTAGATCCTAGATCCTCAGTACTTTTCATTATAGCACAGTGATTGTTAAAGTGCAGGGGAGAGGACTAGCGATTAGCGTGGGGTGGGGGGGTGGGGGTCAGGAGAGGAGTAGCGATGGGTGGGGGGCCTGGAGAGCAGTAGCAGTATGGACCATACAACTGCTGTCACTTTAAAATACATGAATGTTTCCTTTTACCCAGCGATGTGAGGGGCTGGTGATTCTCAGACAGCTTGTCCTTATACAGACACTTGTGTTCCTCTATATCAGGGATGAGGAACCTTCGGTCCTGCAGCTGTTGTTAAACTACACATCCCAGCATGCCCTGCAACAGTTTTAGCTTGGCCAAATAGCAGAACAGTAGCAGGGCATGCTGGGATATGTATTTGAACAGCTGAAGGTTCCCCATCCAGGCTCTATATGGTCCCACTCCTCCATGGACAGATAGACAGTGACATCTTGACACTTTATAGGAACCTGACACACAAAGTGATACAGTCATCACCCAGACACATCCCCCGGTGTTACTGTATAATGTCCCATTCCCAGCAGTCACCTCTCCGGTCACCTCCCCCGGTGTTACTGTATAACGTCCCATTCCCGGCAGTCACCTCTCCGGTCACATCCCCCGGTGTTACTGTATAACGCCCCATTCCCGGCAGTCACCTCTCCGGTCACATCCCCCGGTGTTACTGTATAACGTCCCATTCCCGGCAGTCACCTCTCCGGTCACATCCCCCGGTGTTACTGTATAACGCCCCATTCCCAGCAGTCACCTCTCCGGTCCCATCCCCCGGTGTTACTGTATAACGTCCCATTCCCAGCAGTCACCTCTCCGGTCACATCCCCCGGTGTTACTGTATAACGTCCCATTCCCAGCAGTCACCTCTCCGGTCACATCCCCCAGTGTTACTGTATAACGTCCCATTCCCAGCAGTCACCTCTCCGGTCACATCCCCCGGTGTTACTGTATAACGTCCCATTCCCAGCAGTCACCTCTCCGGTCACATCCCCCGGTGTTACTGTATAACGTCCCATTCCCAGCAGTCACCTCTCCGGTCACATCCCCCGGTGTTACTGTATAATGTCCCATTCCCAGCAGTCACCTCTCCGGTCACATCCCCCGGTGTTACTGTATAATGTCCCATTCCCAGCAGTCACCTCTCCGGTCACATCCCCCGGTGTTACTGTATAATGTCCCATTCCCAGCAGTCACCTCTCCGGTCACATCCCCCGGTGTTACTGTATAATGTCCCATTCCCAGCAGTCACCTCTCCGGTCACATCCCCCGGTGTTACTGTATAATGTCCCATTCCCAGCAGTCACCTCTCCGGTCACATCCCCCGGTGTTACTGTATTATTTCCCATTCCCAGCAGTCACCTCTCCGGTCACATCCCCCGGTGTTACTGTATAATGTCCCATTCCCAGCAGTCACCTCTCCGGTCACATCCCCCGGTGTTACTGTATAATGTCCCATTCCCAGCAGGCACTTCTCTGGTCACATCCCCCGGTGTTACTGTATAATGCCCGATTCCCAGCAGTCACCTCTCCCGTCACATCCTCCGGTGTTACTGTATAATGCCCCATTCCCAGCAGTCACCTCTCCGGTCACATCCCCCGGTGTTACTGTATAATGTCCCATTCCCAGCAGTCACCTCTCCCGTCACATCCCCCGGTGTTACTGTATAATGTCCCATTCCCAGCAGTCACCTCTCCGGTCACATCCCCCGGTGTTACTCTATAATGTCCCATTCACAGCAGTCACCTCTCCGGTCACATCCCCCGGTGTTACTGTATAATGTCCCATTCCCAGCAGTCACCTCTCCGATCACATTCCCCGGTGTTACTGTATAATGCCCCATTCCCAGCAGTCACCTCTCCGATCACATTCCCCGGTGTTACTGTATAATGCCCCATTCCCAGCAGTCACCTCTGCGGTCACATCCCCCGGTGTTACTGTATAATGTCCCATTCCCAACAGTCACCTCTGCGGTCACATCCCCCGGTGTTACTGTATAATGCCCCATTCCCAGCAGTCACCTCTCCGGTCACATCCCCCGGTGTTACTGTATAATACCCCATTCCCAGCAGTCACCTCTCCCGTCACATCCCCCGGTGTTACTGTATATTGTCCCATTCCCAACAGTCACCTCTCCGGTCACATCCCCCGGTGTTACTGTATAATGCCCCATTCCCAGCAGTCACCTCTCCGATCACGTCCCCTGGTGTTAATGTATAATACCCCATTCCCAGCAGTCACCTCTCCGATCACATCCCCCGGTGTTAATGTATAATACCCCATTCCCAGCAGTCACCTCTCCTGTCACATCCCCCGGTGTTACTGTATAATGCCCCATTCCCAGCAGGCACCTCTCCGATCACATCCCCCCGGTGTTACTGTATAATGCCCCATTCCCAGCAGTCACCTCTCCCGTCACATCCCCCAGTGTTATTGTATAATGTCCCATTCCCAGCAGTCACCTCTCCGGTCACATCCCCTGGTGTTACTCTATAATGCCCCATTCCCAGCAGTCACCTCTCCGGTCACATCCCCCGGTGTTACTGTATAATGTCCCATTCCCAGCAGTCACCTCTCCGGTCATATCCCCCGGTGTTACTGTATAATACCCCATTCCCAGAAGTCACCTCTCCCGTCACATCCCCCGGTGTTACTATATAATGCCCCATTCCCAGCAGTCACCTCTCCGATCACATCCCCCGGTATTACTGTATAATGCCCCATTCCCAGCAGTCACCTCTCCGATCACATCCCCCGGTGTTAATGTATAATACCCCATTCCCAGCAGTCACCTCTCCTGTCACATCCCCCGGTGTTACTGTATAATGCCCCAATCCCAGCAGGCACCTCTCCGATCACATTCCCCGGTGTTACTGTATAATGCCCCATTCCCAGCAGTCACCTCTCCGGTCACATCCCCCAGTGTTATTGTATAATGTCCCATTCCCAGCAGTCACCTCTCCGGTCACATCCCCCGGTGTTACTGTATAATGCCCGATTCCCAGCAGTCACCTCTCCCGTCACATCTCCCGGTGTTACTGTATAATGTCCCATTCCCAGCAGTCACCTCTCCGGTCACATCCCCCGGTGTTACTGTATAATACCCCATTCCCAGAAGTCACCTCTCCCGTCACATCCCCCGGTGTTACTGTATAATGCCCCATTCCCAGCAGTCACCTCTCCGATCACATCCCCCGGTATTACTGTATAATGCCCCATTCCCAGCAGTCACCTCTCCGATCACATCCCCCGGTATTACTGTATAATGCCCCATTCCCAGCAGTCACTTCTCTGGTCACATCCCCCCGGTGTTACTGTATAACGTCCCATTCCCAGCAGTCACCTCTCCGTTCACATCCCCTGGTGTTACTGTATAATGTCCCATTCCCAGCAGTCACCCCTCCTGTCACATCCCCCGGTGTTACTGTATAATGTCCCATTCCCAACAGTCACCTCTCTGGCCACATCCCCCAGAGTGTTGTCCATAAACAAAATGCAGCCAGCAGGGCGGCATTAGGGTGGAGAGATTGTGAAGTGAGATTGTGAACGTGGCACCTAGAAGCGTGGATGTTTACTGCTATATCTGAGTGGAATCTTTTAAAATGACTTATATCCAAATGTAGATGAGCCCCAAAGCAGTTCGTAAGAGCTACTGTACTTGGTAAAGTGCTGGGAAATGGTGCTGATGATTCAATGTAAATGAATCTGACTCTCATTCCTTTTTTTCCCCCAAAAAATGTAAAGTGTAACGTGGGCTGGGTGGCATGAGGGAGATTGCTAGACTAATGAGGGAGAGGGAGATTGCTGCTACCGTATTTCAGGGAGGGTAGGCAACTATGCGCTGGGGGGGGGGGTTGCCCTAATACCCTAGGGCACAGGTCTTCAACCCTCCAGATGAGCCCTCCAGATGTTGTGGAACTACATGTCCCAGCATGCCCAGACAGTTTTGGCATGCTCTTATAGGAAAAAATGTGGCATTTCAAGTTGGAACATGTAGTTTCACAACATCTGGAGGGCCACAGGTTGAAGACCCATGCCCTAGGGCAAGCATGTCCAAACAATGGCCCTCCAGGTGTTGCAAAACTACGAGTCCCATCATGCTTTGCCAGTTTTTCTATTATGAATTTCTAAAACTATGTAAAGGCATCCTGGGATGTGTAGTTTCACAACAACTGGAGGGCCACAGTTTGGACATGCCTGTCCTAGGGGGAAGGGCTGCAGCCAGGATAGGGCAGGCCACACACTGCTGGTAGGGATGGACATCGATGGTCGATGTTTCGGAAACATCGATGTTTTTCTTTCGATGTTAGTGTTTTTACCATTTAATGGTGACCTTCCGATGTTTGTCACCATCGAATGCTAATCATTCGATGGTGTACCGATGGTGGCTTATTTTTTGTAATTCCCAAAAGCTATGCCTCCCCTGGCTGCTGTGTCTGTGTCAGGGAAACTTCCTAGGTTCGTTGGAGGCTGTCTTTTTCTCTCTGCTTCCCTCCCTCTCCCTCTCTATGGTTGCTGTAGTTGCTAGGCAACAGGGCCCACTGCTAGTTCTGATTGGCTCTCCCTGACTCAGAGAGCCAATCAGAGCACAAACCTCACCCTGCAGCACCAGTCACTCAAACAGCAGCAAATTTCACAGACACACTGAGCTCTGGAGGATTCAGAGAGGAGGAGAAGTCACTGAATGTTATACCAGCTCAGGCAAGCTACAATAATAATAATAGGTACACAATACAACTAGCTACAGATATTTGTGAATGTCAGTCACATACAACACTCATTAATATACTGCATTAGTATTACCAGGCAGCAACCACTATATGATCATCAGTGAAGTGTTGGTCAGAGATTGTCTGTTTCTGTGAATAAAGTGAGATAGTGAGGAACAATATACACAGTCCTGGGGTACCAGTGGAATGAACCAAGATAAAGGTGCCCATACACTGCTGTGACGCCTCGCAGCAGTGTACGGACACAGGACAGCCTGCAGGCTGCAGGGACCTTCCCGGCGGCAGGAACGCATGCGATCCGTTGTGATAGATTGCATGCATCCCTGCTTCCCACCGCCTCACCGCCAGGAGGAACGGTTGGCTGCCTGCCGGTCTGAGCACCTGGTCGGGTCCGATGCGCACGGGACCCAACAGCATGTCAGGGAGAGGTGATTTGGTCCGATTTAAGGGGTCGATTGGTCGCAATTGGCCACAATCGGACCAAATCGCCTCAGTGTAGGGGCACCTTAACTGTTTTTATATATAGTGAACTATTTTTTATATTACGTGACCTTGTCGCTAGCGATTGGTCGCTCAGTGACCGAATTGCTGGTTATCAGTATTTTACTGGGGACCAGTGATTCCAGCAAGTTCCTGCGACCAGCGACCGTCGCTGGGCTGCGGTGGGAGCGCACACACGGCGAAGGTCGCTAGGTATCACCGGCAATATGGTCACTGAGCGACCATATAGCTGACGATGGAAGCTAGAATCGCCTAGTGTGTAGCATTATAGTGGTGCCCCCACAGATCCTGGCACCCTAGGCAGCTGCCTAATGGTAGAGCCAGCCCTGCTCATTGCAATATTTATCTCACCATATAAATGATGTGATGACCACTATACCGTCATCTCCCTTATTTGTGTGTGTGTGTAGTTACACTTGCCTTAATAAATAGACATTTCCCTATCTGGAAAAATAGTGAAACCTAAAACGAGTTAGTTTACAATTTATCTAATTTTATTACATTTTGATTACTTGCTGTTAAAGTGTTAATAATGTGTACAAAATTATTATACTACTTCATCACTGGGCATTGTGTGAATATTATATATGTATATTATACACACAATGTCCAATGATAAAGTAATATGTTGCTCAGAGCCTGGGCCCTGCCACCAAACTCAATTACTACCTTACAAATGGCAATACAGGCTTTTGCGCATGCACTAGTCATATAACTAGTTTTCACCATCGAATACTTTTGATTCGATGGTTAGTTACCATCGCATCGAAAGTTTCAATGGTGGAAGCACTGCCATCATTTGATGGTTGGCTTCCGATGTCCATCCCTAACTGCTGGTAACAAGCCTATGGCAGAGGGTGGGACAGGGCCCCAGTCACTGTATTAGGATATACAGCTATTATGTTCCCCCTCAGCCACAGCCCCACAGCACACGTGTAAGGCCGGGAGGCGCCGTTTCCCCAGCAGCAGCTCCCAAATCTCATTGTGTACCTATGTCACACGCTATTTGCCATCTTTCACTCCCTCCCTGTCTATGGATACACTCACCCGCCGCCGTCCGCTAACACACACTTCCAGGTTATGCGTTCCGTGCTTCCGGGTTATGCGTTCCACCCATCTTCCGGAATTTGCGTTCCTGGTTAGGCTTTCCCCGTATTCTGCCGTCGCTCTGAGTACCACGCTCGTCACCGTGCAGCCCCGCCCCCTCCTCGCTTCCGGGGCGTCATGCAGCAGGGACAGGGGAAGCGGTGAGAGCGGCAGCGGGTTCCCGGGTGAGTGGTGTCCCGGTGCCTATGATCACTCTGCAGCAGTGCAGCATGCCATGTATTCCCTATCGCACTGTCTATTGCTGCGCAGTAACACTTCTCATGTGGTGCAATGGTCAGATCCCACTTTGTGGCCACTGCATTCCTCTTATGTGATGTAGCTGGGGGGTAGTGCTCAGCTATGTATACGGAATGTATAGAAATATAGATGTATTTAGGTAAGAGATGTATTTAGATAAGATATGGATATATAGATAGTGATATGTATATGGAGTTAAATATGGGATATACACAGATGACTGGGGGTCAGATTAACAATGTTGGCATCCCCTGAACCCCCTCCCCCAGCAGCTTGACTCTAATCCTCTCCTCCCAGTGCCTAGCCCAGTGTTTTTCAACCAGTGTGCCTTGAGCTGTTCTCAAGTGTGCCCCCACATCTAGAGATGCCCAAACCCATTTACAGCCACCACCAGTTCAAATGTTATTTGCTGGTCTCTTATTTTCATGTAAAGGGCCAATGTATTTTTTTTTTTTTTTTACCTGTGGGGATCAGTGTGATTGTTTTTAATGTGGGGGCCAATAGGTTTGTTTTTTCCCTGTGGTGGCCAATGTGTTTTGCCCTGTGGGGATCTTAGGGTGTGCCTTGGCAATTTTAAAGTCCTATTTAGTGTGCTGCAAGGTAAAAAGGTTGAAAATCACTGGCCTAGCACCTGTACCTGCCCAGGGCCATTTTAAGAATATAATGGGCCCCATGGCAAAATATTTTGAGGGCCCCCTCCCCTCACAACCCCCCTCTCCTTCCCTATGTGCAGCAGCGGCGGGCGGAGGGGTCCGTCCAGGAATCGGCGACTCAGACCTTGATGTAGTGCTGTTTGCCGCCGGTTGGGAAGCGTTGCAGATTTTGGAAAGACTGGCTGGGCGCTGATTGGCTGAGCGTCCGGCCAATCAGCATCTGGCCAGTCTTTTCAAAATGAGCACAGCAGCGCTTCCCGCCCAGGGTGAACAAGCCTTAGTATTCAAGGCGAAACGCGCGTCCATCACGCAAATGCCTAAACTCTGATGGGATCCTACACATGAATTGGGACGGAGGAGACCTCGTAACAGGGTCACGGAAAGGCTAAGTGATTCTCCTTATGTATAGAATGTTGAAAGTGTCTCATTGAATTTGGCAACATTGTTTGTGGATAGAGTGTATCCGTGTCTGGATATCTCAGGCTAGTATAATTTAGCCGCTTACATCCAGCTTGTATGTAAAAATGTTTCTCTAATCCTCATATTGCATTGATACATTCTTTGGTGATATCTTACTATTTATTTGGCAACATTTGTTCCAATTGGATGGAATGTTTATTTATGTATCTTGGGTCTGCGTTCCCAAGCAACCTAAGTGTGGCACATATTTGTGATTTTGTCAATAGAGCTGCCTAAATTCTTCTGGCGTAAGCAGTATACCTCCGCCGACTAGGCAACAGAGTCTTCCATATATGTATATAGACCAGAGCCTGTGTATTTTAGGCCTGCATACACACTGAGCAATTTTTACACTACATGTGGAACTTTGTAAATCTATTAGACCAGCTGAATGGGCAGCACATTCTTGACGACTTGGCACACTTCTCCTCTTTATATATGCAAATACTGTCAGTGCACTCCAGGCTTGTATGACCTACTCGCTAATACCCGGCGTACACACTGAGCAATTTTTTGAGGAGATTGCCTGGTTGAAAAACATACACACTATATAAGCGAACCCTCTTCTCAAATTGTTGCCAGTTTAATTATTGTGTAATATTAGGTAGATACTACCAATACTATCCAAAAGCCCAAAGTTTGTCACATATATGACATTGTTGAAACTTTCACATCCTTATTAGAGATTACCAGATTAGCTAGCCTTTATAGAGAATATTTGTTAACGAGATTTAAAGGGAACAATTCCGGTGTATCCATGGAAATTATCCAATAAATTTAGTATATTTACTGTCCTCTTTTCTCTCGTCAAACTAGGGGACTCTCATTGCTGCCAGTCCCAGATTAAGTACCCTTGCACTGGGTTAACTAACAGGGGTGCCCCTGGGTTCTGTCAGCAACAGCAGATCCCCATATCTTCCTTCACTCATCCAATAGAGATCCCGGTAATTGGAGGAAAACCTCTCAGTTCCGTTCACTGTCCTTTGGACACACGGCTGAGTATAAAAGGTCCACCAAGGGAAATCTATTGGTGAGCTGTATTTATCTCTATTCTTACCTCATCTCAATCCCTAAGCATGACTACATGAATGTCTCTATTAAGAGGGTCATGAACATGGCTATCCCATCAGAAAAAGCATAAGCATGTTAAGATTTCGCCGAGTTTTTAATTGCATTAGAAAAATATAAAAAAATCGTCTTATTTTTATGATTTAATTCTCTTGATTTGTATCACTTGCACATTAAATTCAGCTGGGGATTACGAATGTCTCATAGGGTTGTGTTAACCCGCAATCTGAGGAACATCAAATATCCCCGCTGATACATTTATACACTTTTCTCATGTGGTCAAGTGTTGAGCTGGCAATATGAATGCACCCAGCTGTAATTAAACTGTCAATTATCATGTCATAATACATTTTATCAATAGATCATATATAAAATATTTAAAGAGTGCCCCAAAAAGAGAGTCATCTTTTCTCTTTGTTTTTTTGTCCCAGCAATAATCGCCAGCCTTTATAGTAGGTCTCCTCAGTGGCAGTGGAGGAATAATGCTAGCAGGAATGCAGGTACAGTACGCTCCGCGGGTCAGTATGTCACGGATGCAGCAGTCATTACTGTGCTAATACAGAGCTAGTTACCTGGGAGCGTAATCACATTGGTCACCAATGTACCAGCCGGCTCCTGTCAGTAAGTTATGCAGGGAAGACGGTTAGTGTGCAGCCTGGTGTCCTCTAAGCCAATCACACGATTCCCAGTAACCTGTCACAGTGGGGGAGTGTGATGATATGTGTGCGGTGGGGAGTGGACGCAATATCCTGCGCCATTTAGGTTGTCTCGGGACAGCATAGCAGCTACAGGGTCTGTTGGGGACTGTGTCTGTTTCCTACAGATGGGCCCAGTAACAAAGATACCCCAGAGAGATGTCCCCGTCCTCTGTATTCCCAGGATAATCACATATATACAATGTCCTCAGTCACTGCATGTCTCCTACAGATGGGCCCAGTAACAGAGATACTCCAGAGAGATGTCCCTGTCCTCTGTATTCCCAGGATAATCACATATATACCATGTCCTCAGTCACTGCGTGTCTCCTACAGATGGGCCCAGTAACAGGAATACCCCAGAGAGATGTCCCCGTCCTCTGTATTCCCAGGATAATCAAATATATACCGTGTCCTCAGTCACTGTGTGTCTCCTACAGATGGGCCCAGTAACAGAGATACCCCAGAGAGATGTCCCCGTCCTCTGTATTCCCAGGATAATCACATATATACCATGTCCTAAGTCACTGCGTGTCTCCTACAGATGGGCCCAGTAACAGAGATACCCCAGAGAGATGTCCCCATCCTCTGTATTACCAGGATAATCACATATATACCATGTCCTCAGTCACTGTGTGTCTCCTACAGATGGGCCCAGTAACAGAGATACCCCAGAGAGATGTCCCTATCCTCTGTATTCCCAGGATAATCACATATATACCATATCCTCAGTCACTGCGTGTCTCCTACAGATGGGCCCAGTAACAGAGATACACCAGAGAGATGTCCCCGTCCTCTGTATTCCCAGGATAATCACATATATACCATGTCCTCAGTCACTGCGTGTCTCCTACAGATGGGCCCAGTAACAGAGATACCCCAGAGAGATGTCCCCGTCCTCTGTATTCCCAGGATAATCACATATATATCGTGTCCTCAGTCACTGCGTGTCTCCTACAGATGGGCCCAGTAACAGAGATACCCCAGAGAGATGTCCCCGTCCTCTGTATTCCCAGGATAATCACATATATACCGTGTCCTCAGTCACTGCGTGTCTCCTACAGATGGGCCCAGTAACAGAGATACCCCAGAGAGATGTCCCCGTCCTCTGTATTCCCAGGATAATCACATATATACCATGTCCTCAGTCACTGCATGTCTCCTACAGATGGGCCCAGTAACAGAGATACTCCAGAGAGATGTCCCCGTCCTCTGTATTCCCAGGATAATCACATATATACCATGTCCTCAGTCACTGCGTGTCTCCTACAGATGGGCCCAGTAACAGGAATACCCCAGAGAGATGTCCCCGTCCTCTGTATTCCCAGGATAATCACATATATACCATGTCCTCAGTCACTGCGTGTCTCCTACAGATGGGCCCAGTAACAGGAATACCCCAGAGAGATGTCCCCATCCTCTGTATTCCCAGGATAATCACATATATACAATGTCCTCAGTCACTGCGTGTCTCTTACAGATGGGCTCAGTAACAGAGATACCCCAGAGAGATGTCCCCGTCCTCTGTATTCCCAGGATAATCAAATATATACCATGTCCTAAGTCACTGCGTGTCTCCTACAGATGGGCCCAGTAACAGAGATACCCCAGAGAGATGTCCCCGTCCTCTGTATTCCCAGGATAATCACATATATACCATGTCCTCAGTCACTGCGTGTCTCCTACAGATGGGCCCAGTAACAGAGATACCCCAGAGAGATGTCCCCGTCCTCTGTATTCCCAGGATAATCACATATATACCGTGTCCTCAGTCACTGCGTGTCTCCTACAGATGGGCCCAGTAACAGAGATACCCCAGAGAGATGTCCCCGTCCTCTGTATTCCCAGGATAATCACATATATACCATGTCCTCAGTCGCTGTGTGTATCTTACAGATGGCCCAGCAACAGGAATACCCCAGAGAGAGATGTTCCCGTCCTCTGTATTCCCAGGATAATCACATATATACAATGTCAGTCACTGCGTGTCTCCTACAGAAGGGCCCAGTAACAGGAATACCCCAGAGAGATGTCCCCGTCCTCTGTATTCCCAGAAAATCATATATATACCATGTCCTCAGTCACTGTGTGTCTCCTACAGATGGGCCCAGTAACAGAGATACCCCAGAGAGATGTCCCCGTCCTCTGTATTCCCAGGATAATCACATATATACAATGTCCTCAGTCACTGCGTGTCTCCTACAGATGGGCCCAGTAACAGAGATACCCCAGAGAGATGTCCCCGTCCTCTGTATTCCCAGGATAATCACATATATATACTATGTCCTCAGTCACTGCGTGTCTCCTACAGATGGGCCCGGTAACAGAGATACCCCAGAGAGATGTCCCCGTCCTCTGTATTCCCAGGATAATCACATATATACAATGTCCTCAGTCACTGCGTGTCTCCTACAGATGGGCCCAGTAACAGAGATACCCCAGAGAGATGTCCCCGTCCTCTGTATTCCCAGGATAATCACATATATACCATGTCCTCAGTCACTGCGTGTCTCCTACAGATGGGGCCAGTAACAGAGATACCCCAGAGAGATGTCCCCGTCCTCTGTATTCCCAGGATAATCACATATATACAATGTCCTCAGTCACTGCGTGTCTCCTATAGATGGGGCCAGTAACAGAGATACCCCAGAGAGATGTCCCCGTCCTCTGTATTCCCAGGATAATCACATATATACAATGTCCTCAGTCACTGCGTGTCTCCTATAGATGGGGCCAGTAACAGAGATACCCCAGAGAGATGTCCCCGTCCTCTGTATTCCCAGGATAATCACATATATACCATGTCCTCAGTCACTGCGTGTCTCCTACAGATGGGCCCAGTAACAGAGATACCCCAGAGAGATGTCCCCGTCCTCTGTATTCCCAGGATAAGCACATATATACCATGTCCTCAGTCACTGCGTGTCTCCTTCATGATCTGTAGAGAAGCTGTGTGTGTCTCATACAGATGGGGCAGGCCTCATCCTGGCTGGCGAATCGCCAGAACGTCCCCGCTGGCGATCTGCCAGCAACCTCGCCAGCCATCAGACTGAGACGCGCGTGTGTCTCACGGGCACCTCAATCTCCGTCAGCGGGGACCCCGGGTTACCGCCGACAAAACGGCGGGGACCCGGGGGAGCACCTGGAAGCGACGTCAGAAGGGGACGCGCGCGCATCTCGTGCGCACGTGTCCCCTTCTCACAGTCGATATGGCGCTGGCGGGGGATGGCGGCTGGCGTCGCCATCGCCATCCCCTGCCAAGATGGGACCTGCCCCATCTGTACACTAATATTTACTGTTGTTATTTAGGGTCGAGGCATGACTGATATTAAGGTAGAAGATACAGAGGGAGAAGAGACGGATGTGACTGATATTAAGGTAGAAGATACAGAGGGAGAAGAGACGGATGTGACTGATATCAAGGTAGAAGATACAGAGGGAAAAGAAGCAACGGATGTGACGGATATTAAGGTAGAAGAAGAGATTGATGTGAGGAGGGATCATCAGTGTAAGGAGGAGGAAATCCCTACAGATACCAGCACAGGTGAGTAATGGTCACTTATTACAGAGCGTCACATACTGTATTCTCCTTGTTATGTCACTACAGCAGCCTCTTATCCTGCACCCTCCTCTGTCACTACAGCAGCCTCTTATCCTGCACCCTCCTCTGTCACTACAGCAGCCTCTTATCCTGCACCCTCCTCTGTCACTACAGCAGCCTCTTATCCTGCACCCTCCTCTGTCACTTCAGCGGCCTCTTATCCTGCACCATCCTCTGTCACTACAGCGGCCTCTTATCCCGCACCCTCCTTTGTCACTACAGCGGCCTCTTATCCCGCACCCTCCTCTGTCACTACAGCAGCCTCTTATCCAGCACCCTCCTCTTATCCCGCACCCTCCTCTGTCACTACAGCCGCCTCTTATCCCGCACCCTCCTCTGTCACTACAGCAGCCTCTTATCCCGCACCCTCCTCTGTCACTACAGCGGCCTCTTATCCTGCACCCTCCTCTGTCACTACAGTGGCCTCTTATCCTGCACCTTCCTCTGTCACTACAGCAACCTCTTATCCCGCACCCTCCTCTGTCACTACAGCGGCCTCTTATCCCGCACCTTCCTCTGTCACTACAGCAGCCTCTTATCCCGCACCCTCCTCTGTCACTACAGCAGCCTCTTATCCCGCACCCTCCTCTGTCACTACAGTGGCCTCTTATCCTGCACCTTCCTCTGTCACTACAGCAACCTCTTATCCCGCACCCTCCTCTGTCACTACAGCGGCCTCTTATCCCGCACCTTCCTCTGTCACTACAGCAGCCTCTTATCCCGCACCCTCCTCTGTCACTACAGCAGCCTCTTATCCCGCACCCTCCTCTGTCACTACAGCGGCCTCTTATCCTGCACCCTCCTCTCAGTACAGACTAGGGATGCAAATCCCGGAGCATTTTTTGAATCCCGGGAATCAGGATTGAAAAATGCTCAATCCCGGCCTCTCTAATATAAAAAAACTAATTAACCTAATATCCCTGGTTACAGTATGTATAGGGTGCCACAGATTCTGTGCCGCCGGGCGGTCATCATACAGTTATAATTTCCCTGGTTACAGTATGTATAGGACGCCACAGATCCTGTGCCGCCGGGCGGTCATCATACAGATATAATATCCCTGGTTACAGTATGTATAGGACGCCACAGATCCTGTGCTGCCGGGCGGTCATCATACAGATATAATATCCCCGGTTACAGTATGTATAGGGTGCCACAGATTCTGTGCTGCTGGGCGGTCATCATACAGATATAATATCCCTGGTTACAGTATGTATAGGGTGCCACAGATTCTGTGCTGCTGGGCGGTCATCATACAGATATAATATCCCGGGTTACAGTATTTATATGGTGCCACAGATTCTGTGCTGCTGGGCGGTCATCATACAGATATAATATCCCCGGTTACAGTATGTATAGGGTGCCACAGATTCTGTGCTGCTGGGCGGTCATCATACAGATATAATATCCCTGGTTACAGTATGTATAGGGTGCCACAGATTCTGTGCTGCTGGGCGGTCATCATACAGATATAATATCCGTGGTTACAGTATGTACAGGGTGCCACAGATTCTGTGCTGCTGGGCGGTCATCATACAGATATAATATCCCTGGTTACAGTATGTATAGGGAGCCACAGATTCTGTGCTGCCGGGCTCTCATCATACAGATATAATATCCCTGGTTACAGTATGTATAGGGTGCCACAGATTCTGTGCTGCTGGGCAGTCATCATACAGATATAATATCCCTGGTTACAGTATGTATAGGGTGCCACAGATCCTGTGCTGCTGGGCGGTCATCATACAGATATAATATCCCCGGTTACAGTATGTATAGGGGGCCACAGATTCTGTGCTGCTGGACGGTCATCATACAGATATAATATACCCGGTTACAGTATGTATAGGGTGCCACAGATTCTGTGCCGCTGGGCGGTCATCATACAGATATAATATCCCTGGTTACAGTATGTATAGGGTGCCACAGATTCTGTGCTGCTGGGCGGTCATCATACAGATATAATATCCCTGGTTACAGTATGTATAGGGGGCCACAGATTCTGTGCCGCTGGGCGGTCATCATACAGATATTATATCCCTGGTTACAGTATGTATAGGGTGCCACAGATTCTGTGCTGCTGGGCGGTCATCATACAGATATAATATCCCTGGTTACAGTATGTATAGGGTGCCACAGATTCTGTGCGGCTGGGAGGTTATCATACAGATATAATATCCCTGGTTACAGTATGTATTGGGTGTCACAGATTCTGTGCTGCTGGGCGGTCATCATACAGATATAATATCCCTGGTTACAGTATGTATAGGGTACCACAGATTCTGTGCTGCTGGGCAGTCATCATACAGATATAATATCCCTGGTTACAGTATGTATAGGGTACCACAGATTCTGTGCTGCTGGGCGGTCATCATACAGATATAATATCCCTGGATACAATAAGTATAAATATAACCAGGATTTAGCAGGTACGTGAATACAGATTTGCAGTGTAACAATGTAACAGACAAGAGAGAGGCTTCCAGTCGTGTGACGCTGGCTGGGCAATGTGGTTGGCTACTATGTAGGCTAATGGGCTGTTGGCCTTTCCCATTGACTCACACAATGGGGTTTGGGCTTCTAACAACCCGATGTGTAAGTCACGGGTCTCTGACTGTGGTCCATGGTACGGGTAAGTGGGTAAGAAGGAATTGTGGGCAGACAGAAACTGGTCATGGTGCATATTATAGCATAGGTAATGGGATAGGGTCAGAATGAGAAGTACAATACCAGTGGACAGCCTGAACCAGGTCAGAGAGAGGTCAGAGGTCACACTGGGAAATCACTAAGAGGAGTATTATAGGAGAGAGCAAAGTCAGATCAGAACACAGGGATTAACAACGGAACTATTGTAGTATGGAGGCCGTAGTACAGGAGGTAACATTAATACCCTGACACAGGGTAGTGCCTGGAAACTACCTTTTATAGGGAGTGGTACTAATGTGGCACCAACATGAAGTTACATGTTTTCTGCCTGTCCCTATAAATCTTACACAGAGCAACGCACATCTCCCTGCTGCCACCAGGGACCGGGCCAGAACCACCTATACTGGTACCAGGAAGGGGAAGCACTGGTCATCACCATGGGCACTGGGCAGATGGGAGGCAGAAGGATGAGATGGTTGCCATACTCAGACTGGCACCTGTCATCCACAGTACAGCAGGCGCCCAGGGAGAACCAGCATCACCAGATGCACGAATATAATAAGGGTTACCTTGTCTACATAAATCCCATTATTTGCTGCATGATATTTAGTACTGTAGGAAAGTATTTATAACGGAATAACTTGTACTCACTGATAGTATGAAATGGGTGAGGGGAAAGGGGAAGAGCGATATCTCTATATCTGTATGTTATTTCCAGCAGATGGACACAGAAGCAGGAATACCTCGGAGGGACGTCTTATTCTGTCTCCAGATTATAAAACAGAAGATAACATCACACAGGATTCTCCAGAAGACACCTCCATTACCCTAAATATACAGCCAGTGCATCACAGTGCAGATACATCACCTGATACCTCTAATCCTGAGGACTGTTCTCCTGGTACCTCAGATACTGCTGCACATAGAGCAGCTCATACAGGTGCTGACATATTTACCTGTTCTGAGTGTGATACGTGTTTTATAAATCAGTCAGGTTTTAATAGACATCAGAGAAATCACACAGATAAGAAACCATTTCCATGTTCTGAGTGTGGGAAATGTTTTACCAGCAATTCAGATCTTGTAAAACATGTGAGAACTCACACAGGTGAAAAGCCCTTTCCATGTTCTGAGTGTGGGAAATCTTTTGCCCAGAAATCACAGCTTGTCACACATGAGAGAACTCACACAGGTGAGAAGCCATTTCCATGTTCTGAGTGTGGAAAATCTTACGCTAATAAATCATCTCTAGAAATACATCATCAAACTCACACAGGAGAGAATCCATTTACATGTTCTGAGTGTGGGCAAGCCTTTACCTTGAAATCATCTCTCGTTAAACATGTGAAAATTCACACAGATGGGAAGCTGTTTCCATGTACAGCATGTGGGAAATGTTTTACGCAGAAATCTGTACTTGTCCGACATGAGAGAAGTCACACAGGTGAGAAGCCATTTCCATGTTCTGAGTGTGAGAAATCTTATATCAGGAAAACAGATCTAGCTATACATGTGAGAACTCACACAGGTGAGAAGCCGTTTCCATGTTCTGAGTGTGGAAAAACTTTTATCAGGAAATCAGGTCTAGTTATACATGAGAGATCTCACACAGGTGAGAAACCATTTCCATGTTCTGAGTGTGGAAAAACTTTTATCAGGAAATCAGGTCTAGTTATACATGAGAGATCTCACACAGGTGAGAATCTGTTTCCATGTTCTGAGTGTGAGAAATCTTTTATGAGGAAATCAGATCTAGTTATACATGAAAGAATTCACACAGGTGAGAGGCCGTTTCCATGTACAGAATGTGGAAAATGTTTTACGCAGAATTACATACTTGTCCGACATGAGAAAACTCACACAGGTGAGAAGCCGTTTTTATGTTCTGAGTGTGGGAAATCTTTTATCAGGAAATCAGATCTAGTTATACATGTGAGAACTCACACAGGTGAGAAACCATTTCCATGTTCTGAGTGTGGAAAAACTTTTATCAGGAAATCAGATCTAGTTGCACATGAGAGATCTCACACAGGTGAGAATCTGTTTCCATGTTCTGAGTGTGAGAAATCTTTTATCAGGAAATCAGATCTAGTTATACATGTAAGAATTCACACAGGTGAGAAGCCGTTTCTATGTACAGAATGTGGAAAATGTTTTAAGCAGAAATACATACTTGTCCGACATGAGAAAACTCACACAGGTGAGAAGCCGTTTTCATGTTCTGAGTGTGGGAAATCTTTTCTCAGGAAATCAGATCTAGTTATGCATGAGAAAACTCACACAAGTGAGAAACCATTTACATGTACAGAATGTGGGAAACGGTTTAGGAAGAAATACGGTATTGTCCGACATGAGAGAAGTCACACAGGTAAGAAACCATTTCCATGTTCTAAGGGCCCAATTCAGATCTCTGGGCTGTAAGTTTTTGGAGCCCAGCAATCAGGCAAACTCCGCTCTGCACTAGTAAAATCCTGCACATGTGCACAGCTGTGATTGCGATGGCTGTGCGGAGATTGGGGCCACTGATGACATCAGCATCCCTCCCAACAGCTGGGAGACGTCTCTCAGGAAAATCTGGTGTATATCCCGAAGCACCCGGCACCTGTCTTTCAACTTGGGTGCACTCATAGCCATTTGTGGAACTCTTCTAAAAGCCATGATATAGAGCAGATAGAGAGGTAGAACCTTGTGTATGCAGTCTTCTAGGTATGAGCTGTTATATTGCCTATTCCTTATTATTACTCTGTATTATACATGTTGTACTAGAACCGTTCTTTTTTTATTGTACTTAATAAAAACCTAAAATATAACCAACTTTATACAACACTGTGTGGCCCCTAACAATTGCATGGTTTCCCTTTTATACTCCGGGCCCTATTGTATGATGTCAGAGTGATTGTGGTTACCCGGGGATACTATATCCAGCAGATCATTGCAGTTTGGGAGCTGGGACCAAATTATAATTTTTGATCCCAGTAATCTTAAATAGAAATTAATGTGATACTATCTTTGTATCCTAGTGACCATCATAGGACAGAGGGAGCTTCCTAGTAGCAGTCAGGAAGGGAGTATCCTAGTGACCGTCATAGGACAGAGGGAGCTTCCTAGTAGTAGTCAGGGAGGGAGTATCCTAGTGACCATCGTAGGATAGAGGGAGCTTCCTAGTAGTAGTCAGGTAGGGAGTATCCTAGTGACCATCATAGGATAGAGGGAGCTTCCTAGTAGCAGTCAGGGAGGGAGTATCCTAGTGACCATTATAGGACAGAGGGAGCTTCCTAGTAGCAGTCAGGGAGGGAGTATCCTAGTGACCATCATAGGACAGAGGGAGCTTTCTAGTAGCAGTCAGGAAGGGAGTATCCTAGTGACCAGCGTAGGATAGAGGGAGCTTCCTAGTAGCAGTCAGGAAGGGAGTATCCTAGTGACCAGCGTAGGACAGAGGGAGCTTCCTAGTTGCAGTCAGGAATGGAGTATCCTAGTGACCATCGTAGGACAGAGGGAGCTTCCTAGCAGCAGTCAGGGCGGGAGTATCCTAGTGACCATCATAGGATAGAGGGAGCTTCCTAGTAGCAGTCAGGAAGGGAGTATCCTAGTGACCGTCATAGGATAGAGGGAGCCTCCTAGTAGCAGTCAGGGAGGGAGTATCCTAGTGACCATCATAGGATAGGGGGAGCTTCCTAGTAGCAGTCAGGGAGGGAGTATCCTAGTGACCATCATAGGATAGAGGGAGCTTCCTAGTAGCAGTCAGGGAGAGAGTATCCTAGTGACCATCATAGGATAGAGGGAGCTTCCTAGTAGCAGTCAGGGAGGGAGTATCCTAGTGACCAGCATATGACAGATGGAGCTTCCTAGTAGCAGTCAGGAAGGGAGTATCCTAGTGACAACTGTAGGATAGAGGGAGATTTGTAGTAGCAGTCAGGAAGGGAGTATCCTAGTGACCATCATAGGATAGAGGGAGCTTCCTAGTAGCAGTCAGGAAGGGAGTATCCTAGTGACCATCATAGGACAGAGGGAGCTTCCTAGTAGCAGTCAGGAAGGGAGTATCCTAGTGACCAGCATAGGACAGAGGGAGCTTCCTAGTAGCAGTCAGGAAGGGAGTATCCTAGTGACCAGCATAGGACAGAGGGAGCTTCCTAGTAGCAGTCAGGAAAGGAGTATCCTAGTGACCATCGTAGGATAGAGGGAGCTTCCTCGTAGCAGTCAGGGGAGGGAGTATCCTAGTGACCATCATAGGATAGAGGGAGCTTCCTAGTAGCAGTCAGGGCGGGAGTATCCTAGTGACCATCATAGGACTGATGGAGCTTCCTAGTACCAGTCAGGAAGGGAGTATCCTAGTGACCAGCATAGGACAGAGGGAGCTTCCTAGTAGCAGTCAGGAAGGGAGTATCCTAGTGACCATCATAGGATAGAGGGAGCTTCCTAGTAGCAGTCAGGAAGGGAGTATCCTAGTGACCAGCATAGGACAGAGGGAGCTTCCTAGTAGCAGTCAGCAAGGGAGTATCCTAGTGACCATCATAGGACAGAGGGAGCTTCCTAGTAGCAGTCAGGAAGGGAGATTCCTAGTGACCATCATAGGACAGAGGGAGCTTCCTAGTAACAGTCAGGAAAGGAGAATCCTAGAGACCATCATAGGACAGAGGGAGCTTCCTAGTAGCAGTCAGGAAGGGAGTATCCTAGTGACCATCAAAGGATAGAGGGAGCTTCCTAGTAGCAGTCAGGGAGGGAGTATCCTAGTGACCATCATAGGATAGAGGGAGCTTCCTAGTAGCAGTCAGGGAGGGAGTATCCTAGTGACCAGCATATGACAGATGGAGCTTCCTAGTAGCAGTCAGGAAGGGAGTATCCTAGTGACAACTGTAGGATAGAGGGAGATTTGTAGTAGCAGTCAGGAAGGGAGTATCCTAGTGACCATCATAGGATAGAGGGAGCTTCCTAGTAGCAGTCAGGAAGGGAGTATCCTAGTGACCATCATAGGATAGAGGGAGCTTCCTAGTAGCAGTCAGGAAGGGAGTATCCTAGTGACCATCATAGGACAGAGGGAGCTTCCTAGTAGCAGTCAGGAAGGGAGTATCCTAGTGACCAGCATAGGACAGAGGGAGCTTCCTAGTAGCAGTCAGGAAGGGAGTATCCTAGTGACCAGCATAGGACAGAGGGAGCTTCCTAGTAGCAGTCAGGAAAGGAGTATCCTAGTGACCATCGTAGGATAGAGGGAGCTTCCTCGTAGCAGTCAGGGGAGGGAGTATCCTAGTGACCATCATAGGATAGAGGGAGCTTCCTAGTAGCAGTCAGGGCGGGAGTATCCTAGTGACCATCATAGGACTGATGGAGCTTCCTAGTACCAGTCAGGAAGGGAGTATCCTAGTGACCAGCATAGGACAGAGGGAGCTTCCTAGTAGCAGTCAGGAAGGGAGTATCCTAGTGACCATCATAGGATAGAGGGATCTTCCTAGTAGCAGTCAGGAAGGGAGTATCCTAGTGACCAGCATAGGACAGAGGGAGCTTCCTAGTAGCAGTCAGCAAGGGAGTATCCTAGTGACCATCATAGGACAGAGGGAGCTTCCTAGTAGCAGTCAGGAAGGGAGATTCCTAGTGACCATCATAGGACAGAGGGAGCTTCCTAGTAACAGTCAGGAAAGGAGAATCCTAGAGACCATCATAGGACAGAGGGAGCTTCCTAGTAGCAGTCAGGAAGGGAGTATCCTAGTGACCATCAAAGGATAGAGGGAGCTTCCTAGTAGCAGTCAGGGAGGGAGTATCCTAGTGACCATCCTAGGATAGAGGGAGCCTCCTAGTAGCAGTCAGGAAGGGAGTATCCTTGTGACCAGCATAGGACAGATGGAGCCTCCTAGTAGCAGTCAGGAAGGGAGTATCCTAGTGACCATAGTAGTAGTAGTACATTTATTTATAGAGGGAGTTTCCTAGTAGCAGTCAGGAAGGGAGTATCCTAGTGACCATCGTAGGACAGAGGGAGCTTCCTAGTAGCAGTCAGGGAGGGAGTATCCTAGTGACCATCGTAGGACAGAGGGAGCTTCCTAGTAGCAGTCAGGGAGGGAGTATCCTAGTGACCATCGTAGGACAGAGGGAGCTTCCTAGTAACAGTCAGGAAAGGAGAATCCTAGTGACCATCAAAGGATAGAGGGAGCTTCCTAGTAGCAGTCAGGGAGGGAGTATCCTAGTGACCATCCTAGGATAGAGGGAGCCTCCTAGTAGCAGTCAGGAAGGGAGTATCCTTGTGACCAGCATAGGACAGATGGAGCCTCCTAGTAGCAGTCAGGAAGGGAGTATCCTAGTGACCATAGTAGTAGTAGTACGTTTATTTATAGAGGGAGTTTCCTAGTAGCAGTCACGATGGGAGTATCCTAGTGACCATCATAGGATAGAGGGAGCTTCCTAGTAGCAGTCAGGGAGGGAGTATCCTAGTGACCATCGTAGGACAGAGGGAGCTTCCTAGTAGCAGTCAGGAAATGAGTATCCTAATGACTGCTGTAGGACAGATGGAGCTTCCTATGAGCAGTCAGGGAGAATCCTAATGCTGGCCACAGATCAGACCAACTTTCCTCCAACCATCCAACTTGTTGCTTGGATGGAATAAAAATATGGTCAATGATGTGCCACTCTTGGTTACAGATGTGAAAGATGTGCTTAAGTTAGAGAACCCTGCTGAACCGCCTGCACCTTTGGGGCCTATATTCGAACACCTTAAGAATAATCTGGTTTTATTCCCTAAACCAAAGAACTTGACTAAGGTCATCAGGGAGGCTTGGAAGATCCCTAACGGGAAGTTTAGCTTGCCTACGTTGTTCTTCCTCTACCTCCCCATGGCAGCCACAAATGGGTTAAGTCCCGCAGGGTAGTATTCTGGAAAGGAAACAAAAAGAACACCTGACCCTATATAAGCCCCTCCCTCCTGGGTCTCGGTGTCTTTTTTTTCTTTCCAGAGTAGTAGGTGAAGCTGACACTGTAGCCTTCTCCACTGCCTAAAACAGTCGGGGATAAGGCAGGATATAAGGCAATGGTCCCCGCTGTCGAGTGCAGTAAGGGGTTACCTGTAGGTCTGCTGAGAGATATCTTCCAGAGCAGCTTGGAGCGGCATCGTGGGTGCTTGGTGGGCCAGGAGCCGTAAGCAGCATTTGAGGAAGAAAACACGCTTGACGCCGTCGCCCTCCGGGTGCCTGCTCTCGTTCACGCGTCAGGTAGGAGGTGCGGACGGATCCAGAGACGTCCAGAGCTATTAAAGCATCTGGCAGACATAATGGAGGAGGATAAGACACAGCAGAAGAAGTCAGGGTAAGCCAGGAATTTGAAGGCATTATGCTATAAAGGAAGGATTCTTGTAACTATGGGTGTATATTCTTTTTAGATCAGACACCAGTAAAGATAAACCGGATTCAAAGGCTAAGCACAAAAAACATCATGCAGCCAAATGTACAATGTGTGACAAATTGCTGTCAGATAAATGCACAGGAACCTTGTGATAAATGTAAAACACAGCAAGTGGTAGCGCCACATATGACGGAGCTGGTAGCCATGCTAAAAACGGCACTAGGAGATATGTTTGTGACGAAGGAAGATATGGTTCAAGTATTAGCTAAGCAGAGCAGTTCTATCTGAGGAATCAGATGGTTCCGGGGAAGGTCCCTGTGTAAGGGACGAGGATTTGGAGGAAGGAGATCTTAGCCAGGATAAAGCAGATATGAACTTTAATCCTGTATTGCTGGAAAATCTTCTAGTACTTATATATAAATCGCTGAACATTGAGGAGGCTCAAGAAGAAGAAAAACTGCAGGATCTGCTTTTCAAAGATAAAAAGTAAAGAGGGGAAAACATTTCCTCTTTTAAAAACTCTCAAGGAGGTTGTGGAAGTGGAATGGAGGCACCTGGACAAAAATGTAGCCGTACCGTTGAGGGTGTCAAAGATGTAACCCTTTGAGGCGGATCAAGTCCGCAATTGGGATGAAGCCCCAAAAGTGGATGCAGCCATTGCTAGAGTCTCCAGAAAAAACACTGTACCATTGGAGGACGCAAACATCTTTAAAGATGCTATGGAGAGAAAGGTGGAAGTCAGCCTGAGGAAACATGTCACCACAGGGGCTACTATCAAGGCCTCCTCAGCCATGGCAATTACAGCCAGGGTTTTAAGATCCTGGTGCAAAGATCTGGAGTCTGATACCCTAGACCAGGGGTGGCCAACCGGTCAGAGGTAAAGAGCCGAAAAATATCTAGTCAAGCTAAAGAGCCAACAACATGTGCGTGCGCCAAAAAGGCGGCATGGTCTATTTTGACCCCTTGGGTGGGTGTGATACAAATATGCCTCCGATAGTGCAGTGCCATATATACATATGCCCCCAATAGTGCCAGATACACATATGCCCCCCACGGTGCCGGGTATGCCCCCACAGTGCCACAATCTGCTATGCCCCCACAGTGCCACAAACTGATATGCCCCCACAGTGCCACAATCTGCTATGGCCCCACAGTGCAACAATCTGCTATGCCCCCACAGTGCCACAAACTGATATGCTCCCACAGTGCCACAAACTGCTATGCCCCCACAGTGCCACAATCTGCTATGCCCCCACAGTGCCACAATCTGCTATGCCCCCACAGTGCAAATTTCCCAGCAGCAGCACTCACCGTTGTTGCTGCTGCTGCAGGGCGGGGAGAGGACAGTCTGACGTCCCCCTGCAGTCCTGTCATGTCACCAAGGGGAGGAGAGCACAGCACAGGACACCGCACGTCTCCTTCCCCCCTCACTTCCCTGTGACTGGGCCGTCCACCAATCAAAGCTTGCGTGCCGGCTCCTATTTGGCTGCCGGCCCACGAGCTCTGATTGGCGGACGGCCCAGTCACAAGGATGCACAGTTAGGGGTAGGAGAGATGCGCGATGCGCGCTCTACTCCCCTCAATATATAATATGGATTATAAAATATGGATTCGGGGGGACGGGCGGCGGGCAGCAGTGGGAGCTGGAGCCGCACCTTACAAGGGGGAGAGCCGAATGCGGCTCGAGAGCCGCGGGTTGGCCACACCTGCCCTAGACGGTATCAAAAGGTCAGAGCTGGTAAAAGTTATTCCAAATATTCGGTAATTGTTACCTAGCACGGCGTCCACGATTTGCATCGTATGGCATCTTATGCATCGTATCGCATTGCATGCTATATAGCCGCATGCGATGCAATACAATTTTTTATTGTATAAACACCCTAATGGGTGCTTACAATGTATAATGCACCCCCATGCCACGCCCACTATCAACGCCAACCCGAAGTGTGGCAAGCGCAGCGGTACGTGTCCTCCGACCTGTTCATACCCCCACTATCCACGTCAGCGTGGAGTTGACTGTAGATAGTGTGGCGAGTGCAGCAGGCCACCGAGTCTGAAGCGTGGCGAGCGCAGCGTATTACTTTACATGTATTACGCATCCCCGGGGCTCACACTATCTAAAGTAAACTCCACGCCGACGTGGATAGTGGGTGTATAAAAAGGTCGGAGGACGCGTACCGCCACGCTCTGGGTTGATGTTGATAGTGGAGGTGCTTTTAACATTGTAAGCACCCATTAGGGTGCTTATACAATTAAAATCGCATACCATCGCATTGTATGGCATATACGATGCTATACGATTTTTAATTGTACAAGATCGGGTCCGATCGCATCGCATACCATATTTAGGTTTCTGGTACACGATGCGATGGCGGCCGTGCTAGGAAACAAGTACCAAATATTCAAATTGCAGTTTAATTTTTATGCAACGCTTCATTGGATGTAGTCAGGTTAGCAGCTAGGGCGAATGCTACCACAGCCGTGGCCAGAAGGGCAATATGGCTTAAACCCTGGGCTGCGGACACCCAGTCAAAACACAAGGTCAGTATTTGTTTGGAAGCAAGTTGGACGAAATTATTACTAAAATGTCAGGAGGAAAATCGGTCTGGCTTCCTCAGGACAAAGCAAGAAGAGGCACGTTCAATAGATCTTTTCGATATCAAACATCGGACTTCAAGCAAGCACAGCGGAACGTGTTCTCCGACGTTTTCATACCCCCACTATCCACGTCGGCGTGGAGTTGATTTTATATAGTGTGGTGAGCCACCGAGCCCAAAGCGTGGCGAGCGGACGCCGATTACTTCACATGTATTCCGCTGCGCCACGATTCGGGCTTGGTGGCTCGCCACACTATATAAAATCAACTCCACGCCGACATGGATAGTGGGGGTATGAAAACGTCGGAGGACGCGTCAGGGTGGCGTGGATAGTGGCGGGGGGGTGCCTAAAACCTCTTTGTATGTCATACAATCATATTATTGTATAGTTAATGTAATGCGGGAGGTGCGATGCGATGGGATCCCCTGGGACAGAGCAGTAAATAAATTAAATTGCATCTTATTTTCCTATGCGGAATAGCCCACTAAGCAATTAGCTTAGTGGGCGCCGTACTAGGAAACAAGTACCCAAAGGTTTGTGCAAGCGGCCAGGCGAATAAAACCAGTGTTCCATTGTCCTTTGGCCCCATGGGATCTTAATTTAATGCTCAATACTTTGGTAGACAGCCCTTTTGAGCAATTAGAAGAAGTGTCTATTAAATGGTTGACGATTAAAGTGGTATTCCTGATGGAAATTACTTCAGCCCGGAGAGTCTCGGAATTACAGGCTATGTGGGCACAGCAGCCTTTTTTGAACTTTTTTGAGGACAAGGTGGTGTTAAGGACTCACCTGTAGGCCTCAAAGCCCATTCAACTAGAGCTATGTCGGCATCCTGGGCAGAGAAAGAGACTGCTTCAATAGAAGAACTCTGCAAAGCAGCTTGTTGGTCGTCAGTGCATACATTATCTAAGCATTATAGAGTGGACGTTGCTTCATCTGATGCAAAATTTGGTAGGAAAGTTGCTGTTATATAAAAAAAAAAGTTGAAGTAACCTTGTTTCTTATATTATTTCATTGCACCACCCAAAAAAATTATACTGCTGGGGCATAACCCATGTGTGGCTGCTATGGGGAGGTAAAGGAAAGTACAGATTCGTACCTGTTAATATGCTTTCCTCTACTCCACCATGGCAGCATTTTTCCCTCACTTGTTGGAGATATATGGCTGGGCACGGCAGGGGGCTTGAGAGCGCCAGGCCCCACCCACCCCCGCTTTGGAGCCCAGCAACAGTTGCAGTGCAACCCTGGGCATGGCAGGGGGCTGGAGGGCGCCAGGCCCTGCCCACTTCCGCTTTGGGGCCCAGCAACAGTTGCCAGGGCAAGCCTGGGCATGGTTGGGCATGGCAGGGGGCTGGAGGGCGCCAGGCCCCGCCCACTTCCGCTTTGGGGCCCAGCAACAGTTGCAGGGCAACCCTGGGCATGGCAGGGGGCTGGAGGGCGCCAGGCCCTGCCCACTTCCGCTTTGGGGCCCAGCAACAGTTGCCAGGGCAAGCCTGGGCATGACAGGATGCTGGAGGGCTCCAGGCCCCGCCCAAATCCGCTTTGGGGCCAGCAACAGTTGCCAGGGCAACCCTGGGCATGGCAGGGGGCTGTAGGGAGCCAGGCCCCGCCCACTTCCGCTTTGGGGCCCAGCAACAGTTGCCAGGGCAAGCCTGGGCATGGTTGGGCATGGCAGGGGGCTGGAGGGCGCCTGGCCCCGCCCACTTCCGCTTTGGGGCCCAGCAACAGTTGCAGGGCAACCCTGGGCATGGCAGGGGGCTGGAGGGCGCCAGGCCCCGCCCACTTCCGCTTTGGGGCCCAGCAACAGTTGCCAGGGCAAGCCTGGGCATGGCAGGGGGCTGGAGGGCGACAGGCCCCGCCCACATCCGCTTTGGGGCCCAGCAACAGTTGCCAGGGAAAGCCTGGGCATGGCAGGGGGCTGGAGGGCGCCAGGCCCCGCCCACATCCGCTTTGGAGGCCAGCAACAGTTGCCAGGGCAACCCTGGGCATGGCAGGGGGCTATAGGGTGCCAGGCCCCGCCCACTTCCGCTTTGGGGCCCAGCAAGAGTTGCCAGGGCAAGCCTGGGCATGGCAGGGGGCTGGACCCGCCCACTTCCGCTTTGGGGGCCAGAAACAGTTGCCAGGGCAACCCTGGGCATGGCAGGCGGCTCAAGGGGGCCTGGACCCGCCCACTTCCGCTTTGGGGGCCAGCAACAGTTGCCAGGGCAACCCTGGGCATGGCAGGGGGCTTTAAGGGGGCCTGGACCCGCCCACTTCCGCTTTGGGGGCCAGCAACAGTTGCCAGGGAAACCCTGGGCATGGCAGGGGGCTCAAGGGGGCCTGGACCCGCCCACTTCCGCTTTGGGGGCCAGCAACAGTTGCAAGGGCAACCCTGGGCATGGCAGGGGGCTCAAGGGGGCCTGGACCCGCCCACTTCCGCTTTGGGGGCCAGCAACAGTTGCCAGGGCAACCCTGGGCATGGCAGGGGGCTCAAGGGGGCCTGGACCCGGCCACTTCCGCTTTGGGGGCCAGCAACAGTTGCCAGGGCAACCATGGGCATGGCAGGGGGCTTAAGGGGGCCTGGACCCGCCCACTTCCTCTTTGGGGGCCAGCAACAGTTGCCAGGGCAACCCTGGGCATGGCAGGGGGCTTAAGGGGGCCTGGAATCGCCCACTTCCGCTTTGGGGGCCAGCAACAGTTGCCAGGGCAACCCTGGGCATGGCAGGGGGCTTTAAGGGGGCCTGGACCCGCCCACTTCCGCTTTGGGGGCCAGCAACAGTTGCCAGGGAAACCCTGGGCATGGCAGGGGGCTCAAGGGGGCCTGGACCCGCCCACTTCCGCTTTGGGGGCCAGCAACAGTTGCAAGGGCAACCCTGGGCATGGCAGGGGGCTCAAGGGGGCCTGGACCCGCCCACTTCCGCTTTGGGGGCCAGCAACAGTTGCCAGGGCAACCCTGGGCATGGCAGGGGGCTCAAGGGGGCCTGGACCCGCCCACTTCCGCTTTGGGGGCCAGCAACAGTTGCCAGGGCAACCATGGGCATGGCAGGGGGCTTAAGGGGGCCTGGACCCGCCCACTTCCTCTTTGGGGGCCAGCAACAGTTGCCAGGGCAACCCTGGGCATGGCAGGGGGCTTAAGGGGGCCTGGAATCGCCCACTTCCATTTTGGGGTCCAACAACAGTTGCCAGGGCAACCCTGGGCATGGCAGGGGGCTTAAGGGGGCCTTGACCCGCCCACTTCCGCTTTGGGGGCCAGCAACAGTTGCCAGGACAACCCTGGGCATGGCAGGGGGCTCAAGGGGGCCTGGACCCGCCCACTTCCGCTTTGGGGGTCAGCAACAGTTGCAAGGGCAACCCTGGGCATGGCAGGGGGCTCAAGGGGGCCTGGAGCCGCCCACTTCCGCTTTGGGGGCCAGCAACAGTTGCCAGGGCAACCCTGGGCATGGCAGGGGGCTCAAGGGGGCCTGGACCCGCCCACTTCTGCTTTGGGGGCCAGCAACAGTTGCCAGGGCAACCATGGGCATGGCAGGGGGCTCAAGGGGGCCTGGACCCGCCCACTTCCTCTTTGGGGGCCAGCAACAGTTGCCAGGGCAACACAGGGCATGGCAGGGGGCTCAAGGGGGCCTGGAATCGCCCACTTCCGTTTTGGGGTCCAGCAACAGTTGCCAGGGCAACCCTGGGCATGGCAGGGGGCTTAAGGGGGCCTGGACCCGCCCACTTCCGCTTTGGGGGCCAGCAACAGTTGCCAGGGCAACCCTGGGCATGGCAGGGGGCTTAAGGGGGCCTGGACCCGCCCACTTCCGCTTTGGGGGCCAGCAACAGTTGCCAGGGCAACCCTGGGCATGGCAGGGGGCTCAAGGTGGCCTGGACCCGCCCACTTCCGTTTTGGGGTCCAGCAATAGTTTCCAGGGCAACCCTGGGCATGGCAGGGTGCTTAAGGGGGCCTGGACCCGCCCACTTCCACTTTGGGGGCCAGCAACAGTTGCCAGGGCAACCCTGGGCATGGCAGGGGGCTTAAGGGGGCCTGGACCCGCCCATTTCCGCTTTAGGGGCCAGCAACAGTTGCCATGGCAACCCTGAGCATGGCAGGGGGCTTAAGGGGGCCTGGACCCGCCCACTTCCGCTTTGGGGGCCAGCAACAGTTGCCATGGCAACCCTGGGCATTTCAGGGGGCTTAAGGGGGCCTGGAACCGCCCACTTCCGCTTTGGGGGCCAGCAACAGTTGCCAGGGCAACCCTGGGCATGGCAGGGGGGTTAAGGGGGCCTGGACCCGCCCACTTCCGCTTTGGGGGCCAGCAACAGTTGCCAGGGCAACCCTGGGCATGGCAGGGGGCTTTAAGGGGGCCTGGACCCGCCCACTTCCGCTTTGGGGGCCAGCAACAGTTGCCAGGGCAACCCTGGGCATGGCAGGGGGCTCAAGGGGGCCTGGACCCGCCCACTTCCGCTTTGGGGGCCAGCAACAGTTGCCAGGGCAACCCTGGGCATGGCAGGGGGCTTAAGGGGGCCTGGACCCGCCCACTTCCGCTTTGGGGGCCAGCAACAGTTGCCAGGGCAACCCTGGGCATGGAATCGCCCACTTCCGTTTTGGGGTCCAGCAACAGTTGCCAGGGCAACCCTGGGCATGGCAGGGGGCTCAAGGGGGCCTGGACCCGCCCACTTCCGCTTTGGGGGCCAGCAACAGTTGCCAGGGCAACCATGGGCATGGCAGGGGGCTTAAGGGGGCCTGGACCCGCCCACTTCCTCTTTGAAGGCCAGCAACAGTTGCCAGGGCAACCCTGGGCATGGCAGGGGGCTCAAGGTGGCCTGGACCCGCCCACTTCTGTTTTGGGCTCCAGCAACAGTTGCCAGGGCAACCCTGGGCATGGCAGGGGGCTCAAGGGGGCCTGGACCCGCCCACTTCCGCTTTGGGGGCCAGCAACAGTTGCCAGGGCAACCCTGGGCATGGCAGGGTGCTTAAGGGGGCCTGGACACGCCCACTTACGCTTTGGGGGCCAGCAACAGTTGCCAGGGCAACCCTCGGCATGGCAGGGGGCTTAAGGGGGCCTGGAATCGCCCACTTCCGTTTTGGGGTCCAGCAACAGTTGCCAGGGCAACCCTGGGCATGGCAGGGGGCTTAAGGGGGCCTGGACCCGCCCACTTCCGCTTTGGGTTCCAGCAACAGTTGCCAGGGCAACCCTGGGCATGGCAGGGGGCTTAAGGGGGCCTGGACCCGCCCACTTCCGCTTTGGGGGCCAGCAACAGTTGCCAAGGCAACCCTGGGCATGGCAGGGGGCTTAAGGGGGCCTGGACCCGCCCACTTCCGCTTTAGGGGCCAGCAACAGTTGCCATGGCAACCCTGAGCATGGCAGGGGGCTTAAGGGGGCCTGGACCCGCCCACTTCCGCTTTGGGGGCCAGCAACAGTTGCCTTGGCAACCCTGGGCATTTCAGGGGGCTTAAGGGGGCCTGGAACCGCCCACTTCCGCTTTGGGGGCCAGCAACAGTTGCCAGGGCAACCCTGGGCATGGCAGGGGGGTTAAGGGGGCCTGGACCCGCCCACTTCCGCTTTGGGGGCCAGCAACAGTTGCCAGGGCAACCCTGGGCATGGCAGGGGGCTCAAGGGGGCCTGGAACCGCCCACTTCCGCTTTGGGGGCCAGCAACAGTTGCAAGGGCAACCCTGGGCATGGCAGGGGGCTCAAGGGGGCCTGGACCCGCCCACTTCCGCTTTGGGGGCCAGCAACAGTTGCCAGGGCAACCCTGGGCATGGCAGGGGGCTCAAGGGGGCCTGGACCCGCCCACTTCCGCTTTGGGGGCCAGCAACAGTTGCCAGGGCAACCATGGGCATGGCAGGGGGCTCAAGGGGGCCTGGACCCGCCCACTTCCTCTTTGGGGGCCAGCAACAGTTGCCAGGGCAACACTGGGCATGGCAGGGGGCTCAAGGGGGCCTGGAATCGCCCACTTCCGTTTTGGGGTCCAGCAACAGTTGCCAGGGCAACCCTGGGCATGGCAGGGGGCTTAAGGGGGCCTGGACCCGCCCACTTCCGCTTTGGGGGCCAGCAACAGTTGCCAGGGCAACCCTGGGCATGGCAGGGGGCTTAAGGGGGCCTGGACCCGCCCACTTCCGCTTTGGGGGCCAGCAACAGTTGCCAGGGCAACCCTGGGCATGGCAGGGGGCTCAAGGTGGCCTGGACCCGCCCACTTCCGTTTTGGGGTCCAGCAATAGTTTCCAGGGCAACCCTGGGCATGGCAGGGTGCTTAAGGGGGCCTGGACCCGCCCACTTCCACTTTGGGGGCCAGCAACAGTTGCCAGGGCAACCCTGGGCATGGCAGGGGGCTTAAGGGGGCCTGGACCCGCCCATTTCCGCTTTAGGGGCCAGCAACAGTTGCCAGGGCAACCCTGAGCATGGCAGGGGGCTTAAGGGGGCCTGGACCCGCCCACTTCCGCTTTGGGGGCCAGCAACAGTTGCCATGGCAACCCTGGGCATTTCAGGGGGCTTAAGGGGGCCTGGAACCGCCCACTTCCGCTTTGGGGGCCAGCAACAGTTGCCAGGGCAACCCTGGGCATGGCAGGGGGTTAAGGGGGCCTGGACCCGCCCACTTCCGCTTTGGGGGCCAGCAACAGTTGCCAGGGCAACCCTGGGCATGGCAGGGGGCTTTAAGGGGGCCTGGACCCGCCCACTTCCGCTTTGGGGGCCAGCAACAGTTGCCAGGGCAACCCTGGGCATGGCAGGGGGCTCAAGGTGGCCTGGACCCGCCCACTTCCGTTTTGGGCTCCAGCAACAGTTGCCAGGGCAACCCTGGGCATGGAATCGCCCACTTCCGTTTTGGGGTCCAGCAACAGTTGCCAGGGCAACCCTGGGCATGGCAGGGGGCTCAAGGGGGCCTGGACCCGCCCACTTCCGCTTTGGGGGCCAGCAACAGTTGCCAGGGCAACCATGGGCATGGCAGGGGGCTTAAGGGGGCCTGGACCCGCCCACTTCCTCTTTGGGGGCCAGCAACAGTTGCCAGGGCAACCCTGGGCATGGCAGGGGGCTCAAGGTGGCCTGGACCCGCCCACTTCCGTTTTGGGCTCCAGCAACAGTTGCCAGGGCAACCCTGGGCATGGCAGGGGGCTCAAGGGGGCCTGGACCCGCCCACTTCCGCTTTGGGGGCCAGCAACAGTTGCCAGGGCAACCCTGGGCATGGCAGGGGGCTCAAGGTGGCCTGGACCCGCCCACTTCCGTTTTGGGCTCCAGCAACAGTTGCCAGGGCAACCCTGGGCATGGAATCGCCCACTTCCGTTTTGGGGTCCAGCAACAGTTGCCAGGGCAACCCTGGGCATGGCAGGGGGCTCAAGGGGGCCTGGACCCGCCCACTTCCGCTTTGGGGGCCAGCAACAGTTGCCAGGGCAACCATGGGCATGGCAGGGGGCTTAAGGGGGCCTGGACCCGCCCACTTCCTCTTTGGGGGCCAGCAACAGTTGCCAGGGCAACCCTGGGCATGGCAGGGGGCTCAAGGTGGCCTGGACCCGCCCACTTCCGTTTTGGGCTCCAGCAACAGTTGCCAGGGCAACCCTGGGCATGGCAGGGGGCTCAAGGGGGCCTGGACCCGCCCACTTCCACTTTGGGGGCCAGCAACAGTTGCCAGGGCAACCCTGGGCATGGCAGGGTGCTTAAGGGGGCCTGGACACGCCCACTTACGCTTTGGGGGCCAGCAACAGTTGCCAGGGCAACCCTCGGCATGGCAGGGGGCTTAAGGGGGCCTGGAATCGCCCACTTCCGTTTTGGGGTCCAGCAACAGTTGCCAGGGCAACCCTGGGCATGGCAGGGGGCTTAAGGGGGCCTGGACCCGCCCACTTCCGCTTTGGGTTCCAGCAACAGTTGCCAGGGCAACCCTGGGCATGGCAGGGGGCTTAAGGGGGCCTGGACCCGCCCACTTCCGCTTTGGGGGCCAGCAACAGTTGCCAGGGCAACCCTGGGCATGGCAGGGGGCTCAAGGTGGCCTGGACCCGCCCACTTCCGTTTTGGGGTCCAGCAACAGTTGCCAGGGCAACCCTGGGCATGGCAGGGTGCTTAAGGGGGCCTGGACCCGCCCACTTCCGCTTTGGGGGCCAGCAACAGTTGCAGGGCAACCCTGGGCATGGCAGGGGGCTTAAGGGGGCCTGGACCCGCCCACTTCCGCTTTAGGGGCCAGCAACAGTTGCCATGGCAACCCTGAGCATGGCAGGGGGCTTAAGGGGGCCTGGACCCGCCCACTTCCGCTTTGGGGGCCAGCAACAGTTGCCTTGGCAACCCTGGACATTTCAGGGGGCTTAAGGGGGCCTGGAACCGCCCACTTCCGCTTTGGGGGCCAGCAACAGTTGCCAGGGCAACCCTGGGCATGGCAGGGGGGTTAAGGGGGCCTGGACCCGCCCACTTCCGCTTTGGGGGCCAGCAACAGTTTCCAGGGCAACCCTGGGCATGGCAGGGGGCTTTAAGGGGGCCTGGACCCGCCCACTTCCGCTTTGGGGGCCAGCAACAGTTGCCAGGGCAACCCTGGGCATGGCAGGGGGCTCAAGGGGGCCTGGACCCGCCCACTTCCGCTTTGGGGGCCAGCAACAGTTGCCAGGGCAACCCTGGGCATGGCAAGGGGATTTAAGGGACTCTGGACCCGCCCACTTCCGCTTTGGGGGCCAGCAACAGTTGCCAGGGCAACCCTGGGCATGGCAGGGGGCTTAAGGGGGCCTGTACCCGCCCACTTCCGTTTTGGGGTCCAGCAACAGTTGCCAGGGCAACCCTGGGCATGGCAGGGTGCTTAAGGGGGCCTGGACCCGCCCACTTCCGCTTTGGGGGCCAGCATTAGTTGCCAGGGCAACCCTGGGCATGGCAGGGGGCTTAAGGGGGCCTGGACCCGCCCACTTCCGCTTTGGGGGCCAGAAACAGTTGCCAGGGCAACCCTGGGCATGGCAGGGGGCTCAAGGGGGCCTGGAACCGCCCACTTCCGCTTTGGGGGCCAGCAACAGTTGCCAGGGCAACCCTGGGCATGGCAGGGGGCTCAAGGGGACCTGGACCCGCCCACTTCCGCTTTGGGGGGCAGCAACAGTTGCCAGGGCAACCCTGGGCATGGCAGGGGGCTCAAGGGGGCCTGGAGCCGCCCACTTCCGCTTTGGTGGCAAGAAACAGTTGCCAGGGCAACCCTGGGCATGACAGGGGGCTTAAGGGGGCCTGGACCCGCCCACTTCCGCTTTGGGGGCCACCAACAGTTGCCAGGGCAACCCTGGGCATGGCAGGGGGCTTTAAGGGGGCCTGGACCCGCCCACTTCCGCTTTGGGGGCCAGAAACAGTTGCCAGGGCAACCCTGGGCATGGCAGGCGGCTCAAGGGGGCCTGGACCCGCCCACTTCCGCTTTGGGGGCCAGCAACAGTTGCCAGGGCAACCCTGGGCATGGCTGGGGGCTTTAAGGGGGCCTGGACCCGCCCACTTCCGCTTTGGGGGCCAGCAACAGTTGCCAGGGCAACCCTGGGCATGGCAGGGGGCTTTAAGGGGGCCTGGACCCACCCACTTCCGCTTTGGGGGCCAGCAACAGTTGCCAGGGCAACCATGGGCATGGCAGGGGGCTTAAGGGGGCCTGGACCCGCCCACTTCCACTTAGGGGACCAGCAACAGTTGCCAGGGCAACCCTGGGCATGGCAGGGGGCTTTAAGGGGGCCTGGACCCGCCCACTTCCGCTTTGGGGGCCAGCAACAGTTGCCAGGGCAACCCTGGGCATGGCAGGGGGCTTTAAGGGGGCCTGGACCCGCCCACTTCCGCTTTGGGTGCCAGAAACAGTTGCAAGTGCAACCCTGGGCATGGCAGGGGGCTCAAGGGGGCCTGGACCCGCCCACTTCCGCTTTGGGGGCCAGCAACAGTTGCCAGGGCAACCCTGGGCATGGCAGGGGGCTTTAAGGGGGCCTGGACCCGCCCACTTCCGCTTTGGGGGCCAGCAACAGTTGCCAGGGCAACCCTGGGCATGGCAGGGGGCTTAAGGGGGCCTGGAATCGCCCACTTCCGTTTTGGGGTCCAGCAACAGTTGCCTTGGCAACCCTGGGCATGGCAGGGGGCTTAAGGGGGCCTGGAATCGCCCACTTCCGTTTTGGGGTCCAGCAACAGTTGCCAGGGCAACCCTGGGCATGGCAGGGGGCTTAAGGGGGCCTGGACCCGCCCACTTCCGCTTTGGGGGCCAGCAACAGTTGCCAGGGCAACCCTGGGCATGGCAGGGGGCTTTAAGGGGGCCTGGACCCGCCCACTTCCGCTTTGGGGGCCAGCAACAGTTGCGAGGGCAACCCTGGCCATGGCAGGGGGCTCAAGGGGGCCTGGACCCGCCCACTTCCGCTTTGGGGGCAAGAAACAGTTGCCAGGGCAACCCTGGGCATGGCAGGGTGCTTAAGAGGGCCTGGACCCGCCCACTTCCGCTTTGGGGGCCAGCAACAGTTGCCATGGCAACCCTGGGCATGGCAGGGTGGTTAAGGGGGCCTGGACACGCCCACTTCCGCTTTGGGGGCCAGCAACAGTTGCCAGGGCAACCCTGGGCATGGCAGGGGGCTTAAGGGGGCCTGGAATCGCCCACTTCCGTTTTGGGGTCCAGCAACAGTTGCCAGGGCAACCCTGGGCATGGCAGGGGGCTTAAAGGGGCCTGGACCCGCCCACTTCCGCTTTGGGTTCCAGCAACAGTTGCCAGGGCAACCCTGGGCATGGCAGGGGGCTTAAGGGGGCCTGGACCCGCCCACTTCCGCTTTGGGGGCCAGCAACAGTTGCCAGGGCAACCCTGGGCATGGCAGGGGGCTCAAGGTGGCCTGGACCCGCCCACTTCCGTTTTGGGGTCCAGCAACAGTTGCCAGGGCAACCCTGGGCATGGCAGGGTGCTTAATGGGGCCTGGACCCGCCCACTTCCGCTTTGGGGGCCAGCAACAGTTGCCAGGGCAACCCTGGGCATGGCAGGGGGCTTAAGGGGGCCTGGACCCGCCCACTTCCGCTTTAGGGGCCAGCAACAGTTGCCATGGCATTCCTGAGCATGGCAGGGGGCTTAAGGGGGCCTGGACCCGCCCACTTCCGCTTTGGGGGCCAGCAACAGTTGCCTTGGCAACCCTGGGCATTTCACGGGGCTTAAGGGGGCCTGGAACCGCCCACTTCCGCTTTGGGGGCCAGCAACAGTTGCCAGGGCAACCCTGGGCATGGCAGGGGGGTTAAGGGGGCCTGGACCCGCCCACTTCCGCTTTGGGGGCCAGCAACAGTTGCCAGGGCAACCCTGGGCATGGCAGGGGGCTTTAAGGGGGCCTGGACCCGCCCACTTCCGCTTTGGGGGCCAGCAACAGTTGCCAGGGCAACCCTGGGCATGGCAGGGGGCTCAAGGGGGCCTGGACCCGCCCACTTCCGCTTTGGGGGCCAGCAACAGTTGCCAGGGCAACCCTGGGCATGGCAGGGGGCTTTAAGGGACTCTGGACCCGCCCACTTCCGCTTTGGGGGCCAGCAACAGTTGCCAGGGCAACCCTGGGCATGGCAGGGGGCTTTAAGGGGGCCTGGACCCGCCCACTTCCGCTTTGGGGGCCAGCAACAGTTGCCAGGGCAACCCTGGGCATGGCAGGGGGCTTTAAGGGGGCCTGTACCCGCCCACTTCCGCTTTGGGGGCCAGAAACAGTTGCAAGGGCAACCCTGGGCATGGCAGGGGGCTCAAGGGGGCCTGGACCCGCCCACTTCCGCTTTGGGGGCCAGCAACAGTTGCCAGGGCAACCCTGGGCATAGCAGGGGGCTCAAGGGGGCTTGGACCCGCCCACTTCCGCTTTGGGGGCCAGCAACAGTTGCCAGGGCAACCATGGGCATGGCAGGGGGGTTAAGGGGGCCTGGACCCGCCCACTTCCGCTTTGGGGGCCAGCAACAGTTGCCAGGGCAACCCTGGGCATGGCAGGGGGCTTTAAGGGGGCCTGGACCCGCCCACTTCCGCTTTGGGGGCCAGCAACAGTTGCCAGGGCAACCCTGGGCATGGCAGGGGGCTTTAAGGGGGCCTGGACCCGCCCACTTCCGCTTTGGGGGCCAGAAACAGTTGCAAGTGCAACCCTGGGCATGGCAGGGGGCTAAGGGGGCCTGGACCCGCCCACTTCCGCTTTGGGGGCCAGCAACAGTTGCCAGGGCAACCATGGGCATGGCAGGGGGCTTAAGGGGGCCTGGACCCGCCCACTTCCTCTTTGGGGGCCAGCAACAGTTGCCAGGGCAACCCTGGGCATGGCAGGGGGCTTTAAGGGGGCCTGGACCCGCCCACTTCCGCTTTGGGGGCCAGCAACAGTTGCCAGGGCAACCCTGGGCATGGCAGGGGGCTTAAGGGGGCCTGGAATCGCCCACTTCCGCTTTGGGGGCCAGCAACAGTTGCCAGGGCAACCCTGGGCATGGCAGGGGGCTTAAGGGGGCCTGGAATCGCCCACTTCCGTTTTGGGGTCCAGCAACAGTTGCCATGGCAACCCTGGGCATTTCAGGGGGCTTAAGGGGGCCTGGAACCGCCCACTTCCGCTTTGGGGGCCAGCAACAGTTGCCAGGGCAACCCTGGGCATGGCAGGGGGGTTAAGGGGGCCTGGACCCGCCCACTTCCGCTTTGGGGGCCAGCAACAGTTGCCAGGGCAACCCTGGGCATGGCAGGGGGCTTTAAGGGGGCCTGGACCCGCCCACTTCCGCTTTGGGGGCCAGCAACAGTTGCCAGGGCAACCCTGGGCATGGCAGGGGGCTCAAGGGGGCCTGGACCCGCCCACTTCCGCTTTGGGGGCAAGAAACAGTTGCCAGGGCAACCCTGGGCATGGCAGGGTGCTTAAGGGGGCCTGGACCCGCCCACTTCCGCTTTTGGGGCCAGCAACAGTTGCCAGGGCAACCCTGGGCATGGCAGGGTGGTTAAGGGGGCCTGGACACGCCCACTTCCGCTTTGGGGGCCAGCAACAGTTGCCAGGGCAACCCTGGGCATGGCAGGGGGCTTAAGGGGGCCTGGAATCGCCCACTTCCGTTTTGGGGTCCAGCAACAGTTGCCAGGGCAACCCTGGGCATGGCAGGGGGCTTAAGGGGGCCTGGACCCGCCCACTTCCGCTTTGGGTTCCAGCAACAGTTGCCAGGGCAACCCTGGGCATGGCAGGGGGCTTAAGGGGGCCTGGACCCGCCCACTTCCTCTTTGGGGGCCAGCAACAGTTGCCAGGGCAACCCTGGGCATGGCAGGGGGCTTTAAGGGGGCCTGGACCCGCCCACTTCCGCTTTGGGGGCCAGCAACAGTTGCCAGGGCAACCCTGGGCATGGCAGGGGGCTTAAGGGGGCCTGGAATCGCCCACTTCCGTTTTGGGGTCCAGCAACAGTTGCCATGGCAACCCTGGGCATTTCAGGGGGGTTAAGGGGGCCTGGACCCGCCCACTTCCACTTTGGGGGCCAGCAACAGTTGCCAGGGCAACCCTGGGCATGGCAGGGGGCTTTAAGGGGGCCTGGACCCGCCCACTTCCGCTTTGGGGGCCAGCAACAGTTGCCAGGGCAACCCTGGGCATGGCAGGGGGCTCAAGGGGGCCTGGACCCGCCCACTTCCGCTTTGGGGGCAAGAAACAGTTGCCAGGGCAACCCTGGGCATGGCAGGGTGCTTAAGGGGGCCTGGACCCGCCCACTTCCGCTTTGGGGGCCAGCAACAGTTGCCAGGGCAACCCTGGGCATGGCAGGGTGGTTAAGGGGGCCTGGACACGCCCACTTCCGCTTTGGGGGCCAGCAACAGTTGCCAGGGCAACCCTGGGCATGGCAGGGGGCTTAAGGGGGCCTGGAATCGCCCACTTCCGTTTTGGGGTCCAGCAACAGTTGCCAGGGCAACCCTGGGCATGGCAGGGGGCTTAAGGGGGCCTGGACCCGCCCACTTCCGCTTTGGGTTCCAGCAACAGTTGCCAGGGCAACCCTGGGCATGGCAGGGGGCTTAAGGGGGCCTGGACCCGCCCACTTCCGCTTTGGGGGCCAGCAACAGTTGCCAGGGCAACCCTGGGCATGGCAGGGGGCTCAAGGTGGCCTGGACCCGCCCACTTCCGTTTTGGGGTCCAGCAACAGTTGCCAGGGCAACCCTGGGCATGGCAGGGTGCTTAAGGGGGCCTGGACCCGCCCACTTCCGCTTTGGGGGCCAGCAACAGTTGCCAGGGCAACCCTGGGCATGGCAGGGGGCTTAAGGGGGCCTGGACCCGCCCACTTCCGCTTTAGGGGCCAGCAACAGTTGCCATGGCAACCCTGAGCATGGCAGGGGGCTTAAGGGGGCCTGGACCCGCCCACTTCCGCTTTGGGGGCCAGCAACAGTTGCCAGGGCAACCCTGGGCATGGCAGGGGGCTTTAAGGGGGCCTGGACCCGCCCACTTCCGCTTTGGGGGCCAGCAACAGTTGCCAGGGCAACCCTGGGCATGGCAGGGGGCTCAAGGGGGCCTGGACCCGCCCACTTCCGCTTTGGGGGCCAGCAACAGTTGCCAGGGCAACCCTGGGCATGGCAGGGGGCTTTAAGGGACTCTGGACCCGCCCACTTCCGCTTTGGGGGCCAGCAACAGTTGCCAGGGCAACCCTGGGCATGGCAGGGGGCTTTAAGGGGGCCTGGACCCGCCCACTTCCGCTTTGGGGGCCAGCAACAGTTGCCAGGGCAACCCTGGGCATGGCAGGGGGCTTTAAGGGGGCCTGGACCCGCCCACTTCCGCTTTGGGGGCCAGAAACAGTTGCAAGGGCAACCCTGGGCATGGCAGGGGGCTCAAGGGGGCCTGGACCCGCCCACTTCCGCTTTGGGGGCCAGCAACAGTTGCCAGGGCAACCCTGGGCATAGCAGGGGGCTCAAGGGGGCCTGGACCCGCCCACTTCCGCTTTGGGGGCCAGCAACAGTTGCCAGGGCAACCATGGGCATGGCAGGGGGCTTAAGGGGGCCTGGACCCGCCCACTTCCTCTTTGGGGGCCAGCAACAGTTGCCAGGGCAACCCTGGGCATGGCAGGGGGCTTTAAGGGGGCCTGGACCCGCCCACTTCCGCTTTGGGGGCCAGCAACAGTTGCCAGGGCAACCCTGGGCATGGCAGGGGGCTTAAGGGGGCCTGGAATCGCCCACTTCTGTTTTGGGGTCCAGCAACAGTTGCCAGGGCAACCCTGGGCATGGCAGGGGGCTTAAGGGCGCCTGGACCCGCCCATTTCCGCTTTGGGGGCCAGCAACAGTTGCCAGGGCAACCCTGGGCATGGCAGGGGGCTTAAGGGGGCCTGGACCCGCCCACTTCCGCTTTGGGGGCCAGCAACAGTTGCCAGGGCAACCCTGGGCATGGCAGGGGGCTCAAGGTGGCCTGGACCCGCCCACTTCCGTTTTGGGGTCCAGCAACAGTTGCCAGGGCAACCCTGGGCATGGCAGGGTGCTTAAGGGGGCCTGGACCCGCCCACTTCCGCTTTGGGGGCCAGCAACAGTTGCCATGGCAACCCTGGGCATGGCAGGGGGCTTAAGGGGACCTGGACCCGCCCACTTCCGCTTTGGGGGCCAGCAACAGTTGCCATGGCAACCCTGGGCATTTCAGGGGGCTTAAGGGGACCTGGAACCGCCCACTTCCGCTTTGGGGGCCAGCAACAGTTGCCAGGGCAACCCTGGGCATGGCAGGGGGGTTAAGGGGGCCTGGACCCGCCCACTTCCGCTTTGGGGGCCAGCAACAGTTGCCAGGGCAACCCTGGGCATGGCAGGGTGCTTAAGGGGGCCTGGAATCGCCCACTTCCGTTTTGGGGTCCAGCAACAGTTGCCAGGGCAACCATGGGCATGGCAGGGGGCTTAAGGGGGCCTGGACCCGCCCACTTCCTCTTTGGGGGCCAGCAACAGTTGCCAGGGCAACCCTGGGCATGGCAGGGGGCTTTAAGGGGGCCTGGACCCGCCCACTTCCGCTTTGGGGGCCAGCAACAGTTGCCAGGGCAACCCTGGGCATGGCAGGGGGCTTAAGGGGGCCTGGAATCGCCCACTTCCGTTTTGGGGTCCAGCAACAGTTGCCATGGCAACCCTGGGCATTTCAGGGGGCTTAAGGGGGCCTGGAACCGCCCACTTCCGCTTTGGGGGCCAGCAACAGTTGCCAGGGCAACCCTGGGCATGGCAGGGGGGTTAAGGGGGCCTGGACACGCCCACTTCCGCTTTGGGGGCCAGCAACAGTTGCCACGGCAACCCTGGGCATGGCAGGGGGCTTTAAGGGGGCCTGGACCCGCCCACTTCCGCTTTGGGGGCCAGCAACAGTTGCCAGGGCAACCCTGGGCATGGCAGGGGGCTCAAGGGGGCCTGGACCCGCCCACTTCCGCTTTGGGGGCAAGAAACAGTTGCCAGGGCAACCCTGGGCATGGCAGGGTGCTTAAGGGGGCCTGGACCCGCCCACTTCCGCTTTGGGGGCCAGCAACAGTTGCCAGGGCAACCCTGGGCATGGCAGGGTGGTTAAGGGGGCCTGGACACGCCCACTTCCGCTTTGGGGGCCAGCAACAGTTGCCAGGGCAACCCTGGGCATGGCAGGGGGCTTAAGGGGGCCTGGAATCGCCCACTTCCGTTTTGGGGTCCAGCAACAGTTGCCAGGGCAACCCTGGGCATGGCAGGGGGCTTAAGGGGGCCTGGACCCGCCCACTTCCGCTTTGGGTTCCAGCAACAGTTGCCAGGGCAACCCTGGGCATGGCAGGGGGCTTAAGGGGGCCTGGACCCGCCCACTTCCGCTTTGGGGGCCAGCAACAGTTGCCAGGGCAACCCTGGGCATGGCAGGGGGCTCAAGGTGGCCTGGACCCGCCCACTTCCGTTTTGGGGTCCAGCAACAGTTGCCAGGGCAACCCTGGGCATGGCAGGGTGCTTAAGGGGGCCTGGACCCGCCCACTTCCGCTTTGGGGGCCAGCAACAGTTGCCAGGGCAACCCTGGGCATGGCAGGGGGCTTAAGGGGGCCTGGACCCGCCCACTTCCGCTTTAGGGGCCAGCAACAGTTGCCATGGCAACCCTGAGCATGGCAGGGGGCTTAAGGGGGCCTGGACCCGCCCACTTCCGCTTTGGGGGCCAGCAACAGTTGCCTTGGCAACCCTGGGCATTTCAGGGGGCTTAAGGGGGCCTGGAACCGCCCACTTCCGCTTTGGGGGCCAGCAACAGTTGCCAGGGCAACCCTGGGCATGGCAGGGGGGTTAAGGGGGCCTGGACCCGCCCACTTCCGCTTTGGGGGCCAGCAACAGTTGCCAGGGCAACCCTGGGCATGGCAGGGGGCTTTAAGGGGGCCTGGACCCGCCCACTTCCGCTTTGGGGGCCAGCAACAGTTGCCAGGGCAACCCTGGGCATGGCAGGGGGCTCAAGGGGGCCTGGACCCGCCCACTTCCGCTTTGGGGGCCAGCAACAGTTGCCAGGGCAACCCTGGGCATGGCAGGGGGCTTTAAGGGACTCTGGACCCGCCCACTTCCGCTTTGGGGGCCAGCAACAGTTGCCAGGGCAACCCTGGGCATGGCAGGGGGCTTTAAGGGGGCCTGGACCCGCCCACTTCCGCTTTGGGGGCCAGCAACATTTGCCAGGGCAACCCTGGGCATTTCAGGGGGCTTAAGGGGACCTGGAACCGCCCACATCCGCTTTGGGGGCCAGCAACAGTTGCCAGGGCAACCCTGGGCATGGCAGGGGGGTTAAGGGGGCCTGGACCCGCCCACTTCCGCTTTGGGGGCCAGCAACAGTTGCCAGGGCAACCCTGGGCATGGCAGGGGGCTTTAAGGGGGCCTGGACCCGCCCACTTCCGCTTTGGGGGCCAGCAACAGTTGCCAGGGCAACCCTGGGCATGGCAGGGGGCTCAAGGGGGCCTGGACCCGCCCACTTCCGCTTTGGGGGCATGAAACAGTTGCCAGGGCAACCCTGGGCATGGCACTGTGCTTAAGGGGGCCTGGACCCGCCCACTTCCGCTTTGGGGGCCAGCAACAGTTGCCAGGGCAACCCTGGGCATGGCAGGGGGCTTAAGGGGGCCTGGACCCGCCCACTTCCGCTTTGGGGGCCAGCAACAGTTGCCAGGGCAACCCTGGGCATGGCAGGGGGCTTAAGGGGGCCTGGACCCACCCACTTCCGCTTTGGGGGCCAGCAACAGTTGCCAGGGCAACCCTGGGCATGGCAGGGGGCTTAAGGGGGCCTGGACCCGCCCACTTCCGCTTTGGGGGCCAGCAACAGTTGCCAGGGCAACCCTGGGCATGGCAGGGGGCTTTAAGGGGGCCTGGACCCGCCCACTTCCGCTTTGGGGGCCAGAAACAGTTGCCAGGGCAACCCTGGGCATGGCAGGGGGCTCAAGGGGGCCTGGACCCGCCCACTTCCGCTTTGGGGGCAAGAAACAGTTGCCAGGGCAACCCTGGGCATGGCAGGGTGCTTAAGGGGGCCTGGACCCGCCCACTTCCGCTTTGGGGGCCAGCAACAGTTGCCAGGGCAACCCTGGGCATGGCAGGGTGGTTAAGGGGGCCTGGACACGCCCACTTCCGCTTTGGGGGCCAGCAACAGTTGCCAGGGCAACCCTGGGCATGGCAGGGGGCTTAAGGGGGCCTGGAATCGCCCACTTCCGTTTTGGGGTCCAGCAACAGTTGCCATGGCAACCCTGGGCATTTCAGGGGGCTTAAGGGGGCCTGGAACCGCCCACTTCCGCTTTGGGGGCCAGCAACAGTTGCCAGGGCAACCCTGGGCATGGCAGGGGGGTTAAGGGGGCCTGGACACGCCCACTTCCGCTTTGGGGGCCAGCAACAGTTGCCACGGCAACCCTGGGCATGGCAGGGGGCTTTAAGGGGGCCTGGACCCGCCCACTTCCGCTTTGGGGGCCAGCAACAGTTGCCAGGGCAACCCTGGGCATGGCAGGGGGCTCAAGGGGGCCTGGACCCGCCCACTTCCGCTTTGGGGGCAAGAAACAGTTGCCAGGGCAACCCTGGGCATGGCAGGGTGCTTAAGGGGGCCTGGACCCGCCCACTTCCGCTTTGGGGGCCAGCAACAGTTGCCAGGGCAACCCTGGGCATGGCAGGGTGGTTAAGGGGGCCTGGACACGCCCACTTCCGCTTTGGGGGCCAGCAACAGTTGCCAGGGCAACCCTGGGCATGGCAGGGGGCTTAAGGGGGCCTGGAATCGCCCACTTCCGTTTTGGGGTCCAGCAACAGTTGCCAGGGCAACCCTGGGCATGGCAGGGGGCTTAAGGGGGCCTGGACCCGCCCACTTCCGCTTTGGGTTCCAGCAACAGTTGCCAGGGCAACCCTGGGCATGGCAGGGGGCTTAAGGGGGCCTGGACCCGCCCACTTCCGCTTTGGGGGCCAGCAACAGTTGCCAGGGCAACCCTGGGCATGGCAGGGGGCTCAAGGTGGCCTGGACCCGCCCACTTCCGTTTTGGGGTCCAGCAACAGTTGCCAGGGCAACCCTGGGCATGGCAGGGTGCTTAAGGGGGCCTGGACCCGCCCACTTCCGCTTTGGGGGCCAGCAACAGTTGCCAGGGCAACCCTGGGCATGGCAGGGGGCTTAAGGGGGCCTGGACCCGCCCACTTCCGCTTTAGGGGCCAGCAACAGTTGCCATGGCAACCCTGAGCATGGCAGGGGGCTTAAGGGGGCCTGGACCCGCCCACTTCCGCTTTGGGGGCCAGCAACAGTTGCCTTGGCAACCCTGGGCATTTCAGGGGGCTTAAGGGGGCCTGGAACCGCCCACTTCCGCTTTGGGGGCCAGCAACAGTTGCCAGGGCAACCCTGGGCATGGCAGGGGGGTTAAGGGGGCCTGGACCCGCCCACTTCCGCTTTGGGGGCCAGCAACAGTTGCCAGGGCAACCCTGGGCATGGCAGGGGGCTTTAAGGGGGCCTGGACCCGCCCACTTCCGCTTTGGGGGCCAGCAACAGTTGCCAGGGCAACCCTGGGCATGGCAGGGGGCTCAAGGGGGCCTGGACCCGCCCACTTCCGCTTTGGGGGCCAGCAACAGTTGCCAGGGCAACCCTGGGCATGGCAGGGGGCTTTAAGGGACTCTGGACCCGCCCACTTCCGCTTTGGGGGCCAGCAACAGTTGTCAGGGCAACCCTGGGCATGGCAGGGGGCTTTAAGGGGGCCTGGACCCGCCCACTTCCGCTTTGGGGGCCAGCAACATTTGCCAGGGCAACCCTGGGCATTTCAGGGGGCTTAAGGGGACCTGGAACCGCCCACATCCGCTTTGGGGGCCAGCAACAGTTGCCAGGGCAACCCTGGGCATGGCAGGGGGGTTAAGGGGGCCTGGACCCGCCCACTTCCGCTTTGGGGGCCAGCAACAGTTGCCAGGGCAACCCTGGGCATGGCAGGGGGCTTTAAGGGGGCCTGGACCCGCCCACTTCCGCTTTGGGGGCCAGCAACAGTTGCCAGGGCAACCCTGGGCATGGCAGGGGGCTCAAGGGGGCCTGGACCCGCCCACTTCCGCTTTGGGGGCATGAAACAGTTGCCAGGGCAACCCTGGGCATGGCACTGTGCTTAAGGGGGCCTGGACCCGCCCACTTCCGCTTTGGGGGCCAGCAACAGTTGCCAGGGCAACCCTGGGCATGGCAGGGGGCTTAAGGGGGCCTGGACCCGCCCACTTCCGCTTTGGGGGCCAGCAACAGTTGCCAGGGCAACCCTGGGCATGGCAGGGGGCTTAAGGGGGCCTGGACCCACCCACTTCCGCTTTGGGGGCCAGCAACAGTTGCCAGGGCAACCCTGGGCATGGCAGGGGGCTTAAGGGGGCCTGGACCCGCCCACTTCCGCTTTGGGGGCCAGCAACAGTTGCCAGGGCAACCCTGGGCATGGCAGGGGGCTTTAAGGGGGCCTGGACCCGCCCACTTCCGCTTTGGGGGCCAGAAACAGTTGCAAGGGCAACCCTGGGCATGGCAGGGGGCTCAAGGGGGCCTGGACCCGCCCACTTCCGCTTTGGGGGCCAGCAACAGTTGCCAGGGCAACCCTGGGCATGGCAGGGGGCTTAAGGGGGCCTGGACCAGCCCACTTCCTCTTTGGGGGCCAGCAACAGTTGCCAGGGCAACCCTGGGCATGGCAGGGGGCTTAAGGGGGCCTGGACCCGCCCACTTCCTCTTTGGGGGCCAGCAACAGTTGCCAGGGAAACCCTGGGCATGGCAGGGGGCTTTAAGGGGGCCTGGACCCGCCCACTTCCGCTTTGGGGGCCAGCAACAGTTGCCAGGGCAACCCTGGGCATGGCACTGGGCTTTAAGGGGGCCTGTACCCGCCCACTTCCGCTTTGGGGGCCAGAAACAGTTGCCAGGGCAACCCTGGGCATGGCAGGGGGCTCAAGGGGGCCTGGAACCGCCCACTTCCGCTTTGGGGGCCAGCAACAGTTGCCAGGGCAACCCTGGGCATGGCAGGGTGCTTAAGGGGGCCTGGACCCGCCCACTTCCGCTTTGGGGGCCAGCAACAGTTGCCAGGGCAACCCTGGGCATGGCAGGGGGCTTAAGGGGGCCTGTACCCGCCCACTTCCGTTTTGGGGGCCAGCAACAGTTGCCAGGGCAACCCTGGGCATGGCAGGGGGCTTTAAGGGGGCCTGGACCCGCCCACTTCCGCTTTGGGGGCCAGAAACAGTTGCAAGGGCAACCCTGGGCATGGCAGGGGGCTCAAGGGGGCATGGACCCGCCCACTTCCGCTTTGGGGGCCAGCAACAGTTGCCAGGGCAACCCTGGGCATGGCAGGGGGCTCAAGGGGCCTGGACCCGCCCACTTCCGCTTTAGGGGCCAGCAAAAGTTGCCAGGGCAAAACTGGGCATGGCAGGGGGCTCAAGGGGGCCTGGACCCGCCCACTTCCGCTTTGGGGGCCAGCAACAGTTGCCAGGGAAACCCTGGGCATGGCAGGGGGCTTTAAGGGGGCCTGGACCCGCCCACTTCCGCTTTGGGGGCCAGCAACAGTTGCCAGGGCAACCCTGGGCATGGCAGGGGGCTTTAAGGGGGCCTGGACCCGCCCACTTCCGCTTTGGGGGCCAGCAACAGTTGCCATGGCAACCCTGGGCATTTCAGGGGGCTTAAGGGGACCTGGAACCGCCCACTTCCGCTTTGGGGGCCAGCAACAGTTGCCAGGGCAACCCTGGGCATGGCAGGGGGGTTAAGGGGGCCTGGACCCGCCCACTTCCGCTTTGGGGGCCAGCAACAGTTGCCAGGGCAAAACTGGGCGTGGCAGGGGGCTCAAGGGGGCCTGGACCCGCCCACTTCCGCTTTGGGGGCCAGCAACAGTTGCCAGGGAAACCCTGGGCATGGCAGGGGGCTTTAAGGGGGCCTGGACCCGCCCACTTCCGCTTTGGGGGCCAGCAACAGTTGCCAGGGCAACCCTGGGCATGGCAGGGGGCTTAAGGGGGCCTGGACCCGCCCACTTCCGCTTTGGGGGCCAGAAACAGTTGCCAGGGCAACCCTGGGCATGGCAGGGGGCTTAAGGGGGCCTGGACCCGCCCACTTCCGCTTTGGGGGCCAGCAACAGTTGCCAGGGCAACCCTGGGCATGGCAGGGGGCTTTAAGGGGGCCTAGACCCGCCCACTTCCGCTTTGGGGGCCAGAAACAGTTGCAAGGGCAACCCTGGGCATGGCAGGGGGCCTGGACCCGCCCACTTCCGCTTTGGGGGCCAGAAACAGTTGCCAGGGCAACCCTGGGCATGGCAGGGGGCTCAAGGGGGCCTGGAACCGCCCACTTCCGCTTTGGGGGCCAGCAACAGTTGCCAGGGCAACCCTGGGCATGGCAGGGGACTTTAAGGGGGCCTGGACCCGCCCACTTCCGCTTTGGGGGCCAGAAACAGTTGCCAGGGCAACCCTGGGCATGGCAGGGGGCTTAAGGGGGCCTGGACCCACCCACTTCCGCTTTGGGGGCCAGCAACAGTTGCCAGGGCAACCCTGGGCATGGCAGGGGGCTTAAGGGGGCCTGTACCCGCCCACTTCCGTTTTGGGGTCCAGCAACAGTTGCCAGGGCAACCCTGGGCATGGCAGGGTGCTTAAGGGGGCCTGGACCCGCCCACTTCCGCTTTGGGGGCCAGCAACAGTTGCCAGGGCAACCCTGGGCATGGCAGGGGGCTTAAGGGGGCCTGGACCCGCCCACTTCCTCTTTGGGGGCCAGCAACAGTTGCCAGGGCAACCCTGGGCATGGCAGGGGGCTCAAGGGGGCCTGGAACCGCCCACTTCCGCTTTGGGGGCCAGCAACAGTTGCCAGGGCAACCCTGGGCATGGCAGGGGGCTCAAGGGGGCCTGGAGCCGCCCACTTCCGCTTTGGTGGCAAGAAACAGTTGCCAGGGCAACCCTGGGCATGGCAGGGGGCTTAAGGGGGCCTGGACCCGCCCACTTCCGCTTTGGGGGCCAGCAACAGTTGCCAGGGCAACCCTGGGCATGGCAGGGGGGTTAAGGGGGCCTGGACCCGCCCACTTCCGCTTTGGGGGCCAGCAACAGTTGCCAGGGCAAAACTGGGCGTGGCAGGGGGCTCAAGGGGGCCTGGACCCGCCCACTTCCGCTTTGGGGGCCAGCAACAGTTGCCAGGGCAACCCTGGGCATGGCAGGGGGCTTTAAGGGGGCCTGGACCCGCCCACTTCCGCTTTGGGGGCCAGCAACAGTTGCCAGGGCAACCCTGGGCATGGCAGGGGGCTTAAGGGGGCCTGGACCCGCCCACTTCCGCTTTGGGGGCCAGAAACAGTTGCCAGGGCAACCCTGGGCATGGCAGGGGGCTTAAGGGGGCCTGGACCCGCCCACTTCCGCTTTGGGGGCCAGCAACAGTTGCCAGGGCAACCCTGGGCATGGCAGGGGGCTTTAAGGGGGCCTAGACCCGCCCACTTCCGCTTTGGGGGCCAGAAACAGTTGCAAGGGCAACCCTGGGCATGGCAGGGGGCCTGGACCCGCCCACTTCCGCTTTGGGGGCCAGAAACAGTTGCCAGGGCAACCCTGGGCATGGCAGGGGGCTCAAGGGGGCCTGGAACCGCCCACTTCCGCTTTGGGGGCCAGCAACAGTTGCCAGGGCAACCCTGGGCATGGCAGGGGACTTTAAGGGGGCCTGGACCCGCCCACTTCCGCTTTGGGGGCCAGAAACAGTTGCCAGGGCAACCCTGGGCATGGCAGGGGGCTTAAGGGGGCCTGGACCCACCCACTTCCGCTTTGGGGGCCAGCAACAGTTGCCAGGGCAACCCTGGGCATGGCAGGGGGCTTAAGGGGGCCTGTACCCGCCCACTTCCGTTTTGGGGTCCAGCAACAGTTGCCAGGGCAACCCTGGGCATGGCAGGGTGCTTAAGGGGGCCTGGACCCGCCCACTTCCGCTTTGGGGGCCAGCAACAGTTGCCAGGGCAACCCTGGGCATGGCAGGGGGCTTTAAGGGGGCCTGGACCCGCCCACTTCCGCTTTGGGGGCCAGCAACAGTTGCCAGGGCAACCCTGGGCATAGCAGGGGGCTTTAAGGGGGCCTGGACCCACCCACTTCCGCTTTGGGGGCCAGCAACAGTTGCCAGGGCAACCATGGGCATGGCAGGGGGCTTAAGGGGGCCTGGACCCGCCCACTTCCACTGAGGGGACCAGCAACAGTTGCCAGGGCAACCCTGGGCATGGCAGGGGGCTTTAAGGGGGCCTGGACCCGCCCACTTCCGCTTTGGGGGCCAGCAACAGTTGCCAGGGCAACCCTGGGCATGGCAGGGGGCTTTAAGGGGGCCTAGACCCGCCCACTTCCGCTTTGGGGGCCAGAAACAGTTGCAAGGGCAACCCTGGGCATGGCAAAGGGCTCAAGGGGGCCTGGACCCGCCCACTTCCGCTTTGGGGGCCAGCAACAGTTGCCAGGGCAACCCTGGGCATGGCAGGGGGCTCAAGGGGGCCTGGACCCACCCACTTCCGCTTTGGGGGCCAGCAACAGTTGCCAGGGCAACCATGGGCATGGCAGGGGGCTTAAGGGGGCCTGGACCCGCCCACTTCCTCTTTGGGGGCCAGCAACAGTTGCCAGGGCAACCCTGGGCATGGCAGGGGGCTTTAAGGGGGCCTGGACCCGCCCACTTCCGCTTTGGGGGCCAGCAACAGTTGCCAGGGCAACCCTGGGCATGGCAGGGGGCTTAAGGGGGCCTGGAATCCCCCACTTCCGTTTTGGGGTCCAGCAACAGTTGCCAGGGCAACCCTGGGCATTGCAGGGGGCTTAAGGGGGCCTGGACCCGCCCATTTCCGCTTTGGGGGCCAGCAACAGTTGCCAGGGCAACCCTGGGCATGGCAGGGGGCTTAAGGGGGCCTGGACCCGCCCACTTCCGCTTTGGGGGCCAGCAACAGTTGCCAGGGCAACCCTGGGCATGGCAGGGGGCTCAAGGTGGCCTGGACCCTCCCACTTCCGTTTTGGGGTCCAGCAACAGTTGCCAGGGCAACCCTGGGCATGGCAGGGTGCTTAAGGGGGCCTGGACCCGCCCACTTCCGCTTTGGGGGCCAGCAACAGTTGCGATGGCAACCCTGGGCATTTCAGGGGGCTTAAGGGGCCCTGGAACCGCCCACTTCCGCTTTGGGGGCCAGCAACAGTTGCCAGGGCAACCCTGGGCATGGCAGGGGGGTTAAGGGGGCCTGGACCCGCCCACTTCCGCTTTGGGGGCCAGCAACAGTTGCCACGGCAACCCTGGGCATGGCAGAGGGCTCAAGGGGGCCTGGACCCGCCCACTTCCGCTTTGGGGGCAAGAAACAGTTGCCAGGGCAACCCTGGGCATGGCACTGTGCTTAAGGGGGCCTGGACCCGCCCACTTCCGCTTTGGGGGCCAGCAACAGTTGCCAGGGCAACCCTGGGCATGGCAGGGGGCTTAAGGGGGCCTGGACCCGCCCACTTCCGCTTTGGGGGCCAGCAACAGTTGCCAGGGCAACCCTGGGCATGGCAGGGGGCTTAAGGGGGCCTGGACCCGCCCACTTCCGCTTTGGGGGCCAGCAACAGTTGCCAGGGCAACCCTGGGCATGGCAGGGGGCTTAAGGGGGCCTGGACCCACCCACTTCCGCTTTGGGGGCCAGCAACAGTTGCCAGGGCAACCCTGGGCATGGCAGGGGGCTTTAAGGGGGCCTGGACCCGCCCACTTCCGCTTTGGGGGCCAGAAACAGTTGCAAGGGCAACCCTGGGCATGGCAGGGGGCTCAAGGGGGCCTGGACCCGCCCACTTCCACTTTGGGGGCCAGCAACAGTTGCCAGGGCAACCCTGGGCATGGCAGGGGGCTTAAGGGGGCCTGGACCCGCCCACTTCCTCTTTGGGGGCCAGCAACAGTTGCCAGGGCAACCCTGGGCATGGCAGGGGGCTTAAGGGGGCCTGGACCCGCCCACTTCCTCTTTGTGGGCCAGCAACAGTTGCCAGGGAAACCCTGGGCATGGCAGGGGGCTTTAAGGGGGCCTGGACCCGCCCACTTCTGCTTTGGGGGCCAGCAACAGTTGCCAGGGCAACCCTGGGCATGACAGGGGGCTTTAAGGGGGCCTGTACCCGCCCACTTCCGCTTTGGGGGCCAGAAACAGTTGCCAGGGCAACCCTGGGCATGGCAGGGGGCTCAAGGGGCCCTGGAACCGCCCACTTCCGCTTTGGGGGCCAGCAACAGTTGCCAGGGCAACCCTGGGCATGGCAGGGTGCTTAAGGGGGCCTGGACCCGCCCACTTCCGCTTTGGGGGCCAGCAACAGTTGCCAGGGCAACCCTGGGCATGGCAGGGGGCTTAAGGGGGCCTGTACCCGCCCACTTCCGTTTTGGGGGCCAGCAACAGTTGCCAGGACAACCCTGGGCATGGCAGGGGGCTTTAAGGGGGCCTGGACCCGCCCACTTCCGCTTTGGGGGCCAGAAACAGTTGCAAGGGCAACCCTGGGCATGGCAGGGGGCTCAAGGGGGCCTGGACCCGCCCACTTCCGCTTTGGGGGCCAGCAACAGTTGCCAGGGCAACCCTGGGCATGGCAGGGGGCTCAAGGGGCCTGGACCCGCCCACTTCCGCTTTGGGGGCCAGCAACAGTTGCCAGGGCAAAACTGGGCATGGCAGGGGGCTCAAGGGGGCCTGGACCCGCCCACTTCCGCTTTGGGGGCCAGCAACAGTTGCCAGGGAAACCCTGGGCATGGCAGGGGGCTTTAAGGGGGCCTGGACCCGCCCACTTCCGCTTTGGGGGCCAGCAACAGTTGCCAGGGCAACCCTGGGCATGGCAGGGGGCTTTAAGGGGGCCTGGACCCGCCCACTTCCGCTTTGGGGGCCAGAAACAGTTGCAAGGGCAACCCTGGGCATGGCAGGGGGCTCAAGGGGGCCTGGACCCGCCCACTTCCGCTTTGGGGGCCAGCAACAGTTGCCAGGGCAACCCTGGGCATGGCAGGGGTTCAAGGGGGCCTGGACCCGCCCACTTCCGCTTTGGGGGCCAGCAACAGTTGCAAGGGCAAAACTGGGCATGGCAGGGGGCTCAAGGGGGCCTGGACCCGCCCACTTCCGCTTTGGGGGCCAGCAACAGTTGCCAGGGAAACCCTGGGCATGGCAGGGGGCTTTAATGGGGCCTGGACCCGCCCACTTCCGCTTTGGGGGCCAGCAACATTTGCCAGGGCAACCCTGGGCATGGCAGGGGGCTTAAGGGGGCCTGGACCCACCCACTTCCGCTTTGGGGGCCAGCAACAGTTGCCAGGGCAACCCTAGGCATGGCAGGGGGCTCAAGGGGCCTGGAACCGCCCACTTCCGCTTTGGAGGCCAGCAACAGTTGCCAGGGCAACCCTGGGCATGGCAGGGGACTTTAAGGGGGCCTGGACCCGCCCACTTCCGCTTTGGGGGCCAGAAACAGTTGCCAGGGCAACCCTGGGCATGGCAGGGGGCTTAAGGGGGCCTGGACCCACCCACTTCCGCTTTGGGGGCCAGCAACAGTTGCCAGGGCAACCCTGGGCATGGCAGGGGGCTTAAGGGGGCCTGTACCCGCCCACTTCCGTTTTGGGGTCCAGCAACAGTTGCCAGGGCAACCCTGGGCATGGCAGGGTGCTTAAGGGGGCCTGGACCCGCCCACTTCCGCTTTGGGGGCCAGCAACAGTTGCCAGGGCAACCCTGGGCATGGCAGGGGGCTTAAGGGGGCCTGGACCCGCCCACTTCCTCTTTGGGGGCCAGCAACAGTTGCCAGGGCAACCCTGGGCATGGCAGGGGGCTTAAGGGGGCCTGGACCCACCCACTTCCGCTTTGGGGGCCAGCAACAGTTGCCAGGGCAACCCTGGGCATGGCAGGGGGCTTTAAGCGGCCTGTACCCGCCCACTTCCGTTTTGGGGTCCAGCAACAGTTGCCAGGGCAACCCTGGGCATGGCAGGGTGCTTAAGGGGGCCTGGACCCGCCCACTTCCGCTTTGGGGGCCAGCAACAGTTGCCAGGGCAACCCTGGGCATGGCAGGGGGCTTAAGGGGGCCTGTACCCGCCCACTTCCTCTTTGGGGGCCAGCAACAGTTGCCAGGGCAACCCTGGGCATGGCAGGGGGCTCAAGGGGGCCTGGAACCGCCCACTTCCGCTTTGGGGGCCAGCAACAGTTGCCAGGGCAACCCTGGGCATGGCAGGGGGCTCAAGGGGACCTGGACCCGCCCACTTCCGCTTTGGGGGGCAGCAACAGTTGCCAGGGCAACCCTGGGCATGGCAGGGGGCTCAAGGGGGCCTGGAGCCGCCCACTTCCGCTTTGGTGGCAAGAAACAGTTGCCAGGGCAACCCTGGGCATGGCAGGGGGCTTAAGGGGGCCTGGACCCGCCCACTTCCGCTTTGGGGGCCACCAACAGTTGCCAGGGCAACCCTGGGCATGGCAGGGGGCTTTAAGGGGGCCTGGACCCGCCCACTTCCGCTTTGGGGGCCAGAAACAGTTGCCAGGGCAACCCTGGGCATGGCAGGCGGCTCAAGGGGGCCTGGACCCGCCCACTTCCGCTTTGGGGGCCAGCAACAGTTGCCAGGGCAACCCTGGGCATGGCAGGGGGCTTTAAGGGGGCCTGGACCCGCCCACTTCCGCTTTGGGGGCCAGCAACAGTTGCCAGGGCAACCCTGGGCATGGCAGGGGGCTTTAAGGGGGCCTGGACCCACCCACTTCCGCATTGGGGGCCAGCAACAGGCAACCATGGGCATGGCAGGGGGCTTAAGGGGGCCTGGACCCGCCCACTTCCACTTTGGGGACCAGCAACAGTTGCCAGGGCAACCCTGGGCATGGCAGGGGGCTTAAGGGGGCCTGGAATCGCCCACTTACATTTTGGGGTCCAGCAACAGTTGCCAGGGCAACCCTGGGCATGGCAGGGGGCTTAAGGGGGCCTGGACCCGCCCACTTCCGCTTTAGGGGCCAGCAACAGTTGCCAGGGCAACCCTGGGCATGTCAGGGGGCTTAAGGGGGCCTGGACCCGCCCACTTCCGCTTTGGGGGCCAGCAACAGTTGCCAGGGCAACCCTGGGCATGGCAGGGGGCTCAAGGTGGCCTGGACCCGCCCACTTCCGTTTTGGGGTCCAGCAACAGTTGCCAGGGCAACCCTGGGCATGGCAGGGTGCATAAGGGGGCCTGGACCCGCCCACTTCCGTTTTGGGGTCCAGCAACAGTTGCCAGGGCAACCCTGGGCATGGCAGGGTGCATAAGGGGGCCTGGACCCGCCTACTTCCGCTTTGGGGGCCAGCAACAGTTGCCAGGGCAACCCTGGGCATGACAGGGGGCTTAAGGGGGCATGGACCCGCCCACTTCCGCTTTGGGGACCAGCAACAGTTGCCATGGCAACCCTGGGCATTTCAGGGGGCTTAAGGGGGCCTGGAACCGCCCACTTCCGCTTTGGGGGCCATCAACAGTTGCCAGGGCAACCCTGGGCATGGCAGGGGGCTTTAAGGGGGCCTGGACCCGCCCACTTCCGCTTTGGGGGCCAGCAACAGTTGCCAGGGCAACCCTGGGCATGGCAGGGGGCTCAAGGGGGCCTGGACCCGCCCACTTCCGCTTTGGGGGCAAGAAACAGTTGCCAGGGCAACCCTGGGCATGGCAGGGTGCTTAAGGGGGCCTGGACCCGCCCACTTCTGCTTTGGGGGCCAGCAACAGTTGCCAGGGCAACCCTGGGCATGGCAGGGGGCTTAAGGGGGCCTGGACCCGCCCACTTCCGTTTTGGGGTCCAGCAACAGTTGCCAGGGCAACCCTGGGCATGGCAGGGTGCTTAAGGGGGCCTGGACCCGCCCACTTCCGCTTTGGGGGCCAGCAACAGTTGCCAGGGCAACCCTGGGCATGGCAGGGTGCTTTAAGGGACCCTGGACCCGCCCACTTCCGCTTTGGGGGCCAGCAACAGTTGCCAGGGCAACCCTGGGCATGGCAGGGGGCTTTAAGGGGGCCTGGACCCGCCCACTTCCGCTTTGGGGGCCAGAAACAGTTGCATGGGCAACCCTGGGCATGGCAGGCGGCTCAAGGGGGCCTGGACCCGCCCACTTCCGCTTTGGGGGCCAACAACAGTTGCCAGGGCAACCCTGGGCATGGCAGGGGGCTTAAGGGGGCCTGGACCCACCCACTTCCGCTTTGGGGGCCAGCAACAGTTGCCATGGCAACCCTGGGCATTTCAGGGGGCTTAAGGGGGCCTGGACCCGCCCACTTCCGCTTTGGGGGCCAGCAACAGTTGCCAGGGCAACCCTGGGCATGGCAGGGTGCTTTAAGGGACCCTGGACCCGCCCACTTCCGCTTTGGGGGCCAGCAACAGTTGCCAGGGCAACCCTGGGCATGGCAGGGGGCTTTAAGGGGGCCTGGACCCGCCCACTTCCGCTTTGGGGGCCAGAAACAGTTGCATGGGCAACCCTGGGCATGGCAGGCGGCTCAAGGGGGCCTGGACCCGCCCACTTCCGCTTTGGGGGCCAACAACAGTTGCCAGGGCAACCCTGGGCATGGCAGGAGGCTTAAGGGGGCCTGGACCCACCCACTTCCGCTTTGGGGGCCAGCAACAGTTGCCAGGGCAACCCTGGGCATGGCAGGGGGCTTAAGGGGGCCTGTACCCGCCCACTTCCGTTTTGGGGTCCAGCAACAGTTGCCAGGGCAACCCTGGGCATGGCAGGGTGCTTAAGGGGGCCTGGACCCGCCCACTTCCGCTTTGGGGGCCAGCAACAGTTGCCAGGGCAACCCTGGGCATGGCAGGGGGCTTAAGGGGGCCTGGACCCGCCCACTTCCTCTTTGGGGGCCAGCAACAGTTGCCAGGGCAACCCTGGGCATGGCAGGGGGCTCAAGGGGGCCTGGAACCGCCCACTTCCACTTTGGGGGCCAGCAACAGTTGCCAGGGCAACCCTGGGCATGGCAGGGGGCTCAAGGGGACCTGGACCCGCCCACTTCCGCTTTGGGGGGCAGCAACAGTTGCCAGGGCAACCCTGGGCATGGCAGGGGGCTCAAGGGGGCCTGGAGCCGCCCACTTCCGCTTTGGTGGCAAGAAACAGTTGCCAGGGCAACCCTGGGCATGGCAGGGGGCTTAAGGGGGCCTGGACCCGCCCACTTCCGCTTTGGGGGCCACCAACAGTTGCCAGGGCAACCCTGGGCATGGCAGGGGGCTTTAAGGGGGCCTGGACCCGCCCACTTCCGCTTTGGGGGCCAGAAACAGTTGCCAGGGCAACCCTGGGCATGGCAGGCGGCTCAAGGGGGCCTGGACCCGCCCACTTCCGCTTTGGGGGCCAGCAACAGTTGCCAGGGCAACCCTGGGCATGGCAGGGGGCTTTAAGGGGGCCTGGACCCGCCCACTTCCGTTTTGGGGGCCAGCAACAGTTGCCAGGGCAACCCTGGGCATGGCAGGGGGCTTTAAGGGGGCCTGGACCCACCCACTTCCGCTTTGGGGGCCAGCAACAGTTGCCAGGGCAACCATGGGCATGGCAGGGGGCTTAAGGGGGCCTGGACCCGCCCACTTCCACTTTGGGGACCAGCAACAGTTGCCAGGGCAACCCTGGGCATGGCAGGGGGCTTAAGGGGGCCTGGAATCGCCCACTTCCATTTTGGGGTCCAGCAACAGTTGCCAGGGCAACCCTGGGCATGGCAGGGGGCTTAAGGGGGCCTGGACCCGCCCACTTCCGCTTTAGGGGCCAGCAACAGTTGCCAGGGCAACCCTGGGCATGGCAGGGGCCTTAAGGGGGCCTGGACCCGCCCACTTCCGCTTTGGGGGCCAGCAACAGTTGCCAGGGCAACCCTTGGCATGGCAGGGGGCTCAAGGTGGCCTGGACCCGCCCACTTCCGTTTTGGGGTCCAGCAACAGTTGCCAGGGCAACCCTGGGCATGGCAGGGTGCTTAAGGGGGCCTGGACCCGCCTACTTCCGCTTTGGGGGCCAGCAACAGTTGCCAGGGCAACCCTGGGCATGGCAGGGGGCTTAAGGGGGCCTGGACCCGCCCACTTCCGCTTTGGGGGCCAGCAACAGTTGCCAGGGCAACCCTGGGCATGGCAGGGGGCTCAAGGTGGCCTGGACCCGCCCACTTCCGTTTTGGGGTCCAGCAACAGTTGCCAGGGCAACCCTGGGCATGGCAGGGTGCTTAAGGGGGCCTGGACCCGCCTACTTCCGCTTTGGGGGCCAGCAACAGTTGCCAGGGCAACCCTGGGCATGACAGGGGGCTTAAGGGGGCCTGGACCCGCCCACTTCCGCTTTAGGGGCCAGCAACAGTTGCCATGGCAACCCTGAGCATGGCAGGGGGCTTAAGGGTGCCTGGACCCGCCCACTTCCGCTTTGGGGACCAGCAACAGTTGCCATGGCAACCCTGGGCATTTCAGGGGGCTTAAGGGGGCCTGGACCCGTCCACTTCCGCTTTGGGGGCCAGCAACAGTTGCCAGGGCAACCCTGGGCATGACAGGGGGCTTAAGGGGGCCTGGACCCGCCCACTTCCGCTTTAGGGGCCAGCAACAGTTGCCATGGCAACCCTGAGCATGGCAGGGGGCTTAAGGGTGCCTGGACCCGCCCACTTCCGCTTTGGGGACCAGCAACAGTTGCCATGGCAACCCTGGGCATGGCAGGGGGCTTAAGGGGGCCTGGACCCGTCCACTTCCGCTTTGGGGGCCAGCAACAGTTGCCAGGGCAACCCTGGGCATGGCAGGGGGCTTAAGGGGTCCTGGACCCGCCCACTACCGCTTTGGGGGCCAGCAACAGTTGCCAGGGCAACCCTGGGCATGGCAGTGGGCTCTAAGGGGGCCTGGACCCGCCCACTTCCGCTTTGGGGCCAGAAACAGTTGCATGGGCAACCCTGGGCATGGCAGGGGGCTCAAGGGGGCCTGGACCCGCCCACTTCCGCTTTGGGGGCCAACAACAGTTGCCAGGGCAACCCTGGGCATGGCAGGGGGCTCAAGGGGGCCTGGACCCGCCCACTTCCGCTTTGGGGGCCAGCAACAGTTGCCAGGGCAACCCTGGGCATGGCAGGTGGCTTAAGGGGGCCTGGACCCGCCCACTTCCTCTTTGGGGGCCAGAAACAGTTGCCAGGGCAACCCTGGGCATGGCAGGGGGCTCAAGGGGGCCTGGAACCGCCCACTTCCGCTTTGGGGGCCAGAAACAGTTGCCAGGGCAACCCTGGGCATGGCAGGGGGCTCAAGGGGACCCGCCCACTTCCGCTTTGGGGGGCAGCAACAGTTGCCAGGGCAACCATGGGCATGGCAGGGGGCTCAAGGGGGCCTGGACCCGCCCACTTCCGCTTGGGGGCAAGAAACAGTTGCCAGTGCAACCCTGGGCATGGCAGGGGCTTTAAGGGGGCCTGGACCCGCCCACTTCCGCTTTGGGGGCCACCAACAGTTGCCAGGGCAACCCTGGGCATGGCAGGGGGCTTTAAGGGGGCCTGGACCCGCCCACTTCCGCTTTGGGGGCCAGAAACAGTTGCCAGGGCAACCCTGGGCATGGCAGGCGGCTCAAGGGGGCCTGGACCCGCCCACTTCCGCTTTGGGGGCCAGCAACAGTTGCCAGGGCAACCCTGGGCATGGCAGGGGGCTTTAAGGGGGCCTGGACCCGCCCACTTCCGCTTTAGGGGCCAGCAACAGTTGCCAGGGCAACCCTGGGCATGGCAGGGGGCTTTAAGGGGGCCTGGACCCACCCACTTCCGCTTTGGGGGCCAGCAACAGTTGCCAGGGCAACCATGGGCATGGCAGGGGGCTTAAGGGGGCCTGGAATCGCCCACTTCCACTTTGGGGACCAGCAACAGTTGCCAGGGCAACCCTGGGCATGGCAGGGGGCTCAAGGTGGCCTGGACCCGCCCACTTCCGTTTTGGGGTCCAGCAACAGTTGCCAGGGCAACCCTGGGCATGGCAGGGTGCTTAAGGGGGCCTGGACCCGCCTACTTCCGCTTTGGGGGCCAGCAACAGTTGCCAGGGCAACCCTGGGCATGGCAGGGGGCTTAAGGGGGCCTGGACCCGCCCACTTCCGCTTTAGGGGCCAGCAACAGTTGCCATGGCAACCCTGGGCATGGAAGGGGGCTTTAAGGGGGCCTGGACCCGCCCACTTCCGCTTTGGGGGCCAGCAACAGTTGCCAGGGCAACCCTGGGCATGGCAGGGGGCTCAAGGGGGCCTGGACCCGCCCACTTCCGCTTTGGGGGCAAGAAACAGTTGCCAGGGCAACCCTGGGCATGGCAGGGTGCTTAAGGGGGCCTGGACCCTCCCACTTCTGCTTTGGGGGCCAGCAACAGTTGCCAGGGCAACCCTGGGCATGGCAGGGGGCTTAAGGGGGCCTGGACCCGCCCACTTCCGTTTTGGGGTCCAACAACAGTTGCCAGGGCAACCCTGGGCATGGCAGGGTGCTTAAGGGGGCCTGGACCCGCCAACTTCCGCTTTGGGGGCCAGCAACAGTTGCCAGGGCAACCCTGGGCATGGCAGGGGGCTTTAAGGGGGCCTGGACCCGCCCACTTCCGCTTTGGGGGCCAGAAACAGTTGCATGGGCAACCCTGGGCATGGCAGGGGGCTCAAGGGGGCCTGGACCCGCCCACTTCCGCTTTGGGGGCCAACAACAGTTGCCAGGGCAACCCTGGGCATGGCAGGGGGCTCAAGGGGGCCTGGACCCGCCCACTTCCGCTTTGGGGGCCAGCAACAGTTGCAAGGGCAACCCTGGGCATGGCAGGGGGCCTAAGGGGGCCTGGACCCGCCCACTTCCTCTTTGGGGGCCAGCAACAGTTGCCAGGGCAACCCTGGGCATGGCAGGGGGCTTTTAGGGGGCCTGGACCCGCCCACTTCCGCTTTGGGGGCCAGCAACAGTTGCCAGGGCAACCCTGGGCATGGCAGGGGGCTTTAAGGGGGCCTGGACCCGCCCACTTCCGCTTTGGGGGCCAGAAACAGTTGCCAGGGCAACCCTGGGCATGGCAGGGGGCTCAAGGGGGCCTGGAACCGCCCACTTCCGCTTTGGGGGCAAGAAACAGTTGCCAGTGCAACCCTGGGCATGGCAGGGGGCTTAAGGGGGCCTGGACCCGCCCACTTCCGTTTTGGGGGCCAGCAACAGTTGCCAGGGCAACCCTGGGCATGGCAGGGGGCTTTAAGGGGGCCTGGACCCGCCCACTTCCGCTTTGGGGGCCAGAAACAGTTGCAAGGGCAACCCTGGGCATGGCAGGGGGCTTAAGGGGCCTGGACCCGCCCACTTCCGCTTTGGGGGCCAGAAACAGTTGCCAGGGCAACCCTGGGCATGGCAGGCGGCTCAAGGGGGCCTGGACCCGCCCACTTCCGCTTTGAGGGCCAGCAACAGTTGCCAGGGCAACCCTGGGCATGGCAGGGGGCTTTAAGGGGGCCTGGACCCGCCCACTTCCGCTTTGGGGGCCAGCAACAGTTGCCAGGGCAACCCTGGGCATGGCAGGGGGCTTAAGTGGGCCTGGAATCGCCCACTTCCGTTTTGGGGTCCAGCAACAGTTGCCAGGGCAACCCTGGGCATGGCAGGGGGCTTAAGGGGGCCTGGACCCGCCCACTTCCGCTTTGGGGGCCAGCAACAGTTGCCAGGGCAACCCTGGGCATGGCAGGGGGCTCAAGGTGGCCTGGACCCGCCCACTTCCGTTTTGGGGTCCAGCAACAGTTGCCAGGGCAACCCTGGGCATGGCAGGGTGCTTAAGGGGGCCTGGACCCGCCCACTTCCGCTTTGGGGGCCAGCAACAGTTGCAAGGGCAACCCTGGGCATGGCAGGGGGCTTAAGGGGGCCTGGACCCGCCCACTTCCGCTTTGGGGGCCAGCAACAGTTGCCATGGCAACCCTGGGCATGGCAGGGGGCTTAAGGGGGCCTGGACCCGCCCACTTCCGCTTTGGGGGCCAGCAACAGTTGCCATGGCAACCCTGGGCATTTCAGGGGGCTTAAGGGGGCCTGGAACCGCCCACTTCCGCTTTGGGGGCCAGCAACAGTTGCCAGGGCAACCCTGGGCATGGCAGGGGGGTTAAGGGGGCCTGGACCCGCCCACTTCCGCTTTGGGGGCCAGCAACAGTTGCCAGGGCAACCCTGGGCATGGCAGGGGGCTTTAAGGGGGCCTGGACCCGCCCACTTCCGCTTTGGGGGCCAGCAACAGTTGCCAGGGCAACCCTGGGCATGGCAGGGGGCTCAAGGGGGCCTGGACCCGACCACTTCTGCTTTGGGGGCAAGAAACAGTTGCCAGGGCAACCCTGGGCATGGCAGTGTGCTTAAGGGGTCCTGGACCCGCCCACTTCCGCTTTGGGGGCCAGCAACAGTTGCCAGGGCAACCCTGGGCATGGCAGGGGGCTTAAGGGGGCCTGGACCCGTCCACTTCCGCTTTGGGGGCCAGCAACAGTTGCCAGGGCAACCCTGGGCATGGCAGGGGGCTTAAGGGGTCCTGGACCCGCCCACTACCGCTTTGGGGGCCAGCAACAGTTGCCAGGGCAACCCTGGGCATGGCAGTGGGCTCTAAGGGGGCCTGGACCCGCCCACTTCCGCTTTGGGGGCCAGAAACAGTTGCATGGGCAACCCTGGGCATGGCAGGGGGCTCAAGGGGGCCTGGACCCGCCCACTTCCGCTTTGGGGGCCAACAACAGTTGCCAGGGCAACCCTGGGCATGGCAGGGGGCTCAAGGGGGCCTGGACCCGCCCACTTCCGCTTTGGGGGCCAGCAACAGTTGCCAGGGCAACCCTGGGCATGGCAGGTGGCTTAAGGGGGCCTGGACCCGCCCACTTCCTCTTTGGGGGCCAGAAACAGTTGCCAGGGCAACCCTGGGCATGGCAGGGGGCTCAAGGGGGCCTGGAACCGCCCACTTCCGCTTTGGGGGCCAGAAACAGTTGCCAGGGCAACCCTGGGCATGGCAGGGGGCTCAAGGGGACCCGCCCACTTCCGCTTTGGGGGGCAGCAACAGTTGCCAGGGCAACCATGGGCATGGCAGGGGGCTCAAGGGGGCCTGGACCCGCCCACTTCCGCTTTGGGGGCAAGAAACAGTTGCCAGTGCAACCCTGGGCATGGCAGGGGCTTTAAGGGGGCCTGGACCCGCCCACTTCTGCTTTGGGGGCCACCAACAGTTGCCAGGGCAACCCTGGGCATGGCAGGGGGCTTTAAGGGGGCCTGGACCCGCCCACTTCCGCTTTGGGGGCCAGAAACAGTTGCCAGGGCAACCCTGGGCATGGCAGGCGGCTCAAGGGGGCCTGGACCCGCCCACTTCCGCTTTGGGGGCCAGCAACAGTTGCCAGGGCAACCCTGGGCATGGCAGGGGGCTTTAAGGGGGCCTGGACCCGCCCACTTCCGCTTTAGGGGCCAGCAACAGTTGCCAGGGCAACCCTGGGCATGGCAGGGGGCTTTAAGGGGGCCTGGACCCACCCACTTCCGCTTTGGGGGCCAGCAACAGTTGCCAGGGCAACCATGGGCATGGCAGGGGGCTTAAGGGGGCCTGGAATCGCCCACTTCCACTTTGGGGACCAGCAACAGTTGCCAGGGCAACCCTGGGCATGGCAGGGGGCTCAAGGTGGCCTGGACCCGCCCACTTCCGTTTTGGGGTCCAGCAACAGTTGCCAGGACAACCCTGGGCATGGCAGGGTGCTTAAGGGGGCCTGGACCCGCCTACTTCCGCTTTGGGGGCCAGCAACAGTTGCCAGGGCAACCCTGGGCATGGCAGGGGGCTTAAGGGGGCCTGGACCCGCCCACTTCCGCTTTAGGGGCCAGCAACAGTTGCCTTGGCAACCCTGGGCATGGAAGGGGGCTTTAAGGGGGCCTGGACCCGCCCACTTCCGCTTTGGGGGCCAGCAACAGTTGCCAGGGCAACCCTGGGCATGGCAGGGGGCTCAAGGGGGCCTGGACCCGCCCACTTCCGCTTTGGGGGCAAGAAACAGTTGCCAGGGCAACCCTGGGCATGGCAGGGTGCTTAAGGGGGCCTGGACCCTCCCACTTCTGCTTTGGGGGCCAGCAACAGTTGCCAGGGCAACCCTGGGCATGGCAGGGGGCTTAAGGGGGCCTGGACCCGCCCACTTCCGTTTTGGGGTCCAACAACAGTTGCCAGGGCAACCCTGGGCATGGCAGGGTGCTTAAGGGGGCCTGGACCCGCCCACTTCCGCTTTGGGGGCCAGCAACAGTTGCCAGGGCAACCCTGGGCATGGCAGGGGGCTTTAAGGGGGCCTGGACCCGCCCACTTCCGCTTTGGGGGCCAGAAACAGTTGCATGGGCAACCCTGGGCATGGCAGGGGGCTCAAGGGGGCCTGGACCCGCCCACTTCCGCTTTGGGGGCCAACAACAGTTGCCAGGGCAACCCTGGGCATGGCAGGGGGCTCAAGGGGGCCTGGACCCGCCCACTTCCTCTTTGGGGGCCAGCAACAGTTGCCAGGGCAACCCTGGGCATGGCAGGGGGCTTTTAGGGGGCCTGGACCCGCCCACTTCCGCTTTGGGGGCCAGCAACAGTTGCCAGGGCAACCCTGGGCATGGCAGGGGGCTTTAAGGGGGCCTGGACCCGCCCACTTCCGCTTTGGGGGCCAGAAACAGTTGCCAGGGCAACCCTGGGCATGGCAGGGGGCTCAAGGGGGCCTGGAACCGCCCACTTCCGCTTTGGGGGCCAGCAACAGTTGCCAGGGCAACCCTGGGCATGGCAGGGGGCTCAAGGGGACCCGCCCACTTCCGCTTTGGGGGGCAGCAACAGTTGCCAGGGCAACCATGGGCATGGCAGGGGGCTCAAGGGGGCCTGGACCCGCCCACTTCCGCTTTGGGGGCAAGAAACAGTTGCCAGTGCAACCCTGGGCATGGCAGGGGGCTTAAGGGGGCCTGGACCCGCCCACTTCCGTTTTGGGGGCCAGCAACAGTTGCCAGGGCAACCCTGGGCATGGCAGGGGGCTTTAAGGGGGCCTGGACCCGCCCACTTCCGCTTTGGGGGCCAGAAACAGTTGCCAGGGCAACCCTGGGCATGGCAGGCGGCTCAAGGGGGCCTGGACCCGCCCACTTCCGCTTTGGGGGCCAGCAACAGTTGCCAGGGCAACCCTGGGCATGGCAGGGGGCTTAAGGGGGCCTGGACCCGCCGACTTCCGCTTTGGGGGCCAGCAACAGTTGCCAGGGCAACCCTGGGCATGGCAGGGGGCTCAAGGTGGCCTGGACCCGCCCACTTCCGTTTTGGGGTCCAGCAACAGTTGCCAGGGCAACCCTGGGCATGGCAGGGTGCTTAAGGGGGCCTGGACCCGCCCACTTCCGCTTTGGGGGCCAGCAACAAATGCAAGGGCAACCCTGGGCATGGCAGGGGGCTTAAGGGGGCCTGGACCCGCCCACTTCCGCTTTGGGGGCCAGCAACAGTTGCCATGGCAACCCTGGGCATGGCAGGGGGCTTAAGGGGGCCTGGACCCGCCCACTTCCGCTTTGGGGGCCAGCAACAGTTGCCATGGCAACCCTGGGCATTTCAGGGGGCTTAAGGGGGCCTGGAACCGCCCACTTCCGCTTTGGGGGCCAGCAACAGTTGCCAGGGCAACCCTGGGCATGGCAGGGGGGTTAAGGGGGCCTGGAACCGCCCACTTCCGCTTTGGGGGCCAGCAACAGTTGCCAGGGCAACCCTGGGCATGGCAGGGGGCTTTAAGGGGGCCTGGACCCGCCCACTTCCGCTTTGGGGGCCAGCAACAGTTGCCAGGGCAACCCTGGGCATGGCAGGGGGCTCAAGGGGGCCTGGACCCGACCACTTCTGCTTTGGGGGCAAGAAACAGTTGCCAGGGCAACCCTGGGCATGGCAGTGTGCTTAAGGGGTCCTGGACCCGCCCACTTCCGCTTTGGGGGCCAGCAACAGTTGCCAGGGCAACCCTGGGCATGGCAGGGGGCTTAAGGGGGCCTGGACCCGTCCACTTCCGCTTTGGGGGCCAGCAACAGTTGCCAGGGCAACCCTGGGCATGGCAGGGGGGTTAAGGGGGCCTGGACCCGCCCACTTCCGCTTTGGGGGCCAGCAACAGTTGCCAGGGCAACCCTGGGCATGGCAGGGGGCTTTAAGGGGGCCTGGACCCGCCCACTTCCGCTTTGGGGGCCAGCAACAGTTGCCAGGGCAACCCTGGGCATGGCAGGGGGCTCAAGGGGGCCTGGACCCGACCACTTCTGCTTTGGGGGCAAGAAACAGTTGCCAGGGCAACCCTGGGCATGGCAGTGTGCTTAAGGGGTCCTGGACCCGCCCACTTCCGCTTTGGGGGCCAGCAACAGTTGCCAGGGCAACCCTGGGCATGGCAGGGGGCTTAAGGGGGCCTGGACCCGTCCACTTCCGCTTTGGGGGCCAGCAACAGTTGCCAGGGCAACCTTGGGCATGGCAGGGGGCTTAAGGGGTCCTGGACCCGCCCACTACCGCTTTGGGGGCCAGCAACAGTTGCCAGGGCAACCCTGGGCATGGCAGTGGGCTCTAAGGGGGCCTGGACCCGCCCACTTCCGCTTTGGGGGCCAGAAACAGTTGCATGGGCAACCCTGGGCATGGCAGGGGGCTCAAGGGGGCCTGGACCCGCCCACTTCCGCTTTGGGGGCCAACAACAGTTGCCAGGGCAACCCTGGGCATGGCAGGGGGCTCAAGGGGGCCTGGACCCGCCCACTTCCGCTTTGGGGGCCAGCAACAGTTGCCAGGGCAACCCTGGGCATGGCAGGTGGCTTAAGGGGGCCTGGACCCGCCCACTTCCTCTTTGGGGGCCAGAAACAGTTGCCAGGGCAACCCTGGGCATGGCAGGGGGCTCAAGGGGGCCTGGAACCGCCCACTTCCGCTTTGGGGGCCAGAAACAGTTGCCAGGGCAACCCTGGGCATGGCAGGGGGCTCAAGGGGACCCGCCCACTTCCGCTTTGGGGGGCAGCAACAGTTGCCAGGGCAACCATGGGCATGGCAGGGGGCTCAAGGGGGCCTGGACCCGCCCACTTCCGCTTTGGGGGCAAGAAACAGTTGCCAGTGCAACCCTGGGCATGGCAGGGGCTTTAAGGGGGCCTGGACCCGCCCACTTCCGCTTTGGGGGCCACCAACAGTTGCCAGGGCAACCCTGGGCATGGCAGGGGGCTTTAAGGGGGCCTGGACCCGCCCACTTCCGCTTTGGGGGCCAGAAACAGTTGCCAGGGCAACCCTGGGCATGGCAGGCGGCTCAAGGGGGCCTGGACCCGCCCACTTCCGCTTTGGGGGCCAGCAACAGTTGCCAGGGCAACCCTGGGCATGGCAGGGGGCTTTAAGGGGGCCTGGACCCGCCCACTTCCGCTTTAGGGGCCAGCAACAGTTGCCAGGGCAACCCTGGGCATGGCAGGGGGCTTTAAGGGGGCCTGGACCCACCCACTTCCGCTTTGGGGGCCAGCAACAGTTGCCAGGGCAACCATGGGCATGGCAGGGGGCTTAAGGGGGCCTGGAATCGCCCACTTCCACTTTGGGGACCAGCAACAGTTGCCAGGGCAACCCTGGGCATGGCAGGGGGCTCAAGGTGGCCTGGACCCGCCCACTTCCGTTTTGGGGTCCAGCAACAGTTGCCAGGGCAACCCTGGGCATGGCAGGGTGCTTAAGGGGGCCTGGACCCGCCTACTTCCGCTTTGGGGGCCAGCAACAGTTGCCAGGGCAACCCTGGGCATGGCAGGGGGCTTAAGGGGGCCTGGACCCGCCCACTTCCGCTTTAGGGGCCAGCAACAGTTGCCATGGCAACCCTGGGCATGGAAGGGGGCTTTAAGGGGGCCTGGACCCGCCCACTTCCGCTTTGGGGGCCAGCAACAGTTGCCAGGGCAACCCTGGGCATGGCAGGGGGCTCAAGGGGGCCTGGACCCGCCCACTTCCGCTTTGGGGGCAAGAAACAGTTGCCAGGGCAACCCTGGGCATGGCAGGGTGCTTAAGGGGGCCTGGACCCTCCCACTTCTGCTTTGGGGGCCAGCAACAGTTGCCAGGGCAACCCTGGGCATGGCAGGGGGCTTAAGGGGGCCTGGACCCGCCCACTTCCGTTTTGGGGTCCAACAACAGTTGCCAGGGCAACCCTGGGCATGGCAGGGTGCTTAAGGGGGCCTGGACCCGCCCACTTCCGCTTTGGGGGCCAGCAACAGTTGCCAGGGCAACCCTGGGCATGGCAGGGGGCTTTAAGGGGGCCTGGACCCGCCCACTTCCGCTTTGGGGGCCAGAAACAGTTGCATGGGCAACCCTGGGCATGGCAGGGGGCTCAAGGGGGCCTGGACCCGCCCACTTCCGCTTTGGGGGCCAACAACAGTTGCCAGGGCAACCCTGGGCATGGCAGGGGGCTCAAGGGGGCCTGGACCCGCCCACTTCCGCTTTGGGGGCCAGCAACAGTTGCAAGGGCAACCCTGGGCATGGCAGGGGGCCTAAGGGGGCCTGGACCCGCCCACTTCCTCTTTGGGGGCCAGCAACAGTTGCCAGGGCAACCCTGGGCATGGCAGGGGGCTTTTAGGGGGCCTGGACCCGCCCACTTCCGCTTTGGGGGCCAGCAACAGTTGCCAGGGCAACCCTGGGCATGGCAGGGGGCTTTAAGGGGGCCTGGACCCGCCCACTTCCGCTTTGGGGGCCAGAAACAGTTGCCAGGGCAACCCTGGGCATGGCAGGGGGCTCAAGGGGGCCTGGAACCGCCCACTTCCGCTTTGGGGGCCAGCAACAGTTGCCAGGGCAACCCTGGGCATGGCAGGGGGCTCAAGGGGACCCGCCCACTTCCGCTTTGGGGGGCAGCAACAGTTGCCAGGGCAACCATGGGCATGGCAGGGGGCTCAAGGGGGCCTGGACCCGCCCACTTCCGCTTTGGGGGCAAGAAACAGTTGCCAGTGCAACCCTGGGCATGGCAGGGGGCTTAAGGGGGCCTGGACCCGCCCACTTCCGTTTTGGGGGCCAGCAACAGTTGCCAGGGCAACCCTGGGCATGGCAGGGGGCTTTAAGGGGGCCTGGACCCGCCCACTTCCGCTTTGGGGGCCAGAAACAGTTGCCAGGGCAACCCTGGGCATGGCAGGCGGCTCAAGGGGGCCTGGACCCGCCCACTTCCGCTTTGGGGGCCAGCAACAGTTGCCAGGGCAACCATGGGCATGGCAGGGGGCTTAAGGGGGCCTGGACCCGCCGACTTCCGCTTTGGGGGCCAGCAACAGTTGCCAGGGCAACCCTGGGCATGGCAGGGGGCTCAAGGTGGCCTGGACCCGCCCACTTCCGTTTTGGGGTCCAGCAACAGTTGCCAGGGCAACCCTGGGCATGGCAGGGTGCTTAAGGGGGCCTGGACCCGCCCACTTCCGCTTTGGGGGCCAGCAACAAATGCAAGGGCAACCCTGGGCATGGCAGGGGGCTTAAGGGGGCCTGGACCCGCCCACTTCCGCTTTGGGGGCCAGCAACAGTTGCCATGGCAACCCTGGGCATGGCAGGGGGCTTAAGGGGGCCTGGACCCGCCCACTTCCGCTTTGGGGGCCAGCAACAGTTGCCATGGCAACCCTGGGCATTTCAGGGGGCTTAAGGGGGCCTGGAACCGCCCACTTCCGCTTTGGGGGCCAGCAACAGTTGCCAGGGCAACCCTGGGCATGGCAGGGGGGTTAAGGGGGCCTGGAACCGCCCACTTCCGCTTTGGGGGCCAGCAACAGTTGCCAGGGCAACCCTGGGCATGGCAGGGGGCTTTAAGGGGGCCTGGACCCGCCCACTTCCGCTTTGGGGGCCAGCAACAGTTGCCAGGGCAACCCTGGGCATGGCAGGGGGCTCAAGGGGGCCTGGACCCGACCACTTCTGCTTTGGGGGCAAGAAACAGTTGCCAGGGCAACCCTGGGCATGGCAGTGTGCTTAAGGGGTCCTGGACCCGCCCACTTCCGCTTTGGGGGCCAGCAACAGTTGCCAGGGCAACCCTGGGCATGGCAGGGGGCTTAAGGGGGCCTGGACCCGTCCACTTCCGCTTTGGGGGCCAGCAACAGTTGCCAGGGCAACCCTGGGCATGGCAGGGGGCTTAAGGGGTCCTGGACCCGCCCACTTCCGCTTTGGGGGCCAGCAACAGTTGCCAGGGCAACCCTGGGCATGGCAGGGGGCTTTAAGGGGGCCTGGACCCGCCCACTTCCGCTTTGGGGGCCAGAAACAGTTGCATGGGCAACCCTGGGCATGGCAGGGGGCTCAAGGGGGCCTGGACCCGCCCACTTCCGCTTTGGGGGCCAACAACAGTTGCCAGGGCAACCCTGGGCATGGCAGGGGGCTCAAGGGGGCCTGGACCCGCCCACTTCCGCTTTGGGGGCCAGCAACAGTTGCCAGGGCAACCCTGGGCATGGCAGGTGGCTTAAGGGGGCCTGGACCCGCCCACTTCCTCTTTGGGGGCCAGCAACAGTTGCCAGGGCAACCCTGGGCATGGCAGGGGGCTTTTAGGGGGCCTGGACCCGCCCACTTCCGCTTTGGGGGCCAGAAACAGTTGCCAGGGCAACCCTGGGCATGGCAGGGGGCTCAAGGGGGCCTGGAACCGCCCACTTCCGCTTTGGGGGCCAGAAACAGTTGCCAGGGCAACCCTGGGCATGGCAGGGGGCTCAAGGGGACCCGCCCACTTCCGCTTTGGGGGGCAGCAACAGTTGCCAGGGCAACCATGGGCATGGCAGGGGGCTCAAGGGGGCCTGGACCCGCCCACTTCCGCTTTGGGGGCAAGAAACAGTTGCCAGTGCAACCCTGGGCATGGCAGGGGCTTTAAGGGGGCCTGGACCCGCCCACTTCCGCTTTGGGGGCCAGCAACAGTTGCCAGGGCAACCCTGGGCATGGCAGGGGGCTTAGGGGGGCCTGGACCCACCCACTTCCGCTTTGGGGGCCAGCAACAGTTGCCAGGGAAACCCTGGGCATGGCAGGGGGCTTGAAGGGGGCCTGGACCCGCCCACTTCCGCTTTGGGGGCCAGCAACAGTTGCCAGGGCAACCCTGGGCATTTGAGGGGGCTCAAGGGGGCCTGGACCCGCCCACTTCCGCTTTGGGGGCCAGCAACAGTTGACAGGGCAACCCTGGGCATGGCAGGGGGCTTGACGGGGGCCTGGACCCGCCCACTTCCGCTTTGGGGGCCAGCAACAGTTGCCAGGGCAACCCTGGGCATGGCAGGTTGCTTAAAGGGGGCCTGGACCCGCCCACTTCCGCTTTGGGGGCCAGCAACAGTTGCCAGGGCAACCCTGGGCATGGCAGGGGGCTCAAGGGGGCCTGGACCCGCCCACTTCCGCTTTGGGGGCCAGCAACAGTTGCCAGGGCAACCCTGGGCATGGCAGGGGGCTCAAGGGGCCCCGCCCACTTCCGCTTTGGGGGGCAGCAACAGTTGCCAGGGCAACCATGGGCATGGCAGGGGGCTCAAGGGGGCCTGGACCCGCCCACTTCCGCTTTGGGGGCAAGAAACAGTTGCCAGTGCAACCCTGGGCATGGCAGGGGGCTTAAGGGGGCCTGGACCCGCCCACTTCCGTTTTGGGGGCCAGCAACAGTTGCCAGGGCAACCCTGGGCATGGCAGGGGGCTTTAAGGGGGCCTGGACCCGCCCACTTCCGCTTTGGGGGCCAGAAACAGTTGCCAGGGCAACCCTGGGCATGGCAGGCGGCTCAAGGGGGCCTGGACCCGCCCACTTCCGCTTTGGGGGCCAGCAACAGTTGCCAGGGCAACCCTGGGCATGGCAGGGGGCTTTAAGGGGGCCTGGACCCGCCCACTTCCGCTTTGGGGGCCAGCAACAGTTGCCAGGGCAACCCTGGGCATGGAAGGGGGCTTAAGGGGGCCTGGAATCGCCCACTTCCGTTTTGGGGTCCAGCAACAGTTGCCAGGGCAACCCTGGGCATGGCAGGGGGCTTAAGGGGGCCTGGACCCGCCCACTTCCGCTTTGGGGGCCAGCAACAGTTGCCAGGGCAACCCTGTTCATGGCAGGGGGCTCAAGGTGGCCTGGACCCGCCCACTTCCGTTTTGGGGTCCAGCAACAGTTGCCAGGGCAACCCTGGGCATGGCAGGGTGCTTAAGGGGGCCTGGACCCGCCCACTTCCGCTTTGGGGGCCAGCAACAGTTGCAAGGGCAACCCTGGGCATGGCAGGGGGCTTAAGGGGGCCTGGACCCGCCCACTTCCGCTTTCGGGGCCAGCAACAGTTGCCATGGCAACCCTGGGCATGGCAGGGGGCTTAAGGGGGCCTGGACCCGCCCACTTCCGCTTTGGGGGCCAGAAACAGTTGCCAGGGCAACCCTGGGCATGGCAGGCGGCTCAAGGGGGCCTGGACCCGCCCACTTCCGCTTTGGGGGCCAGCAACAGTTGCCAGGGCAACCCTGGGCATGGCAGGGGGCTTTAAGGGGGCCTGGACCCGCCCACTTCCGCTTTGGGGGCCAGCAACAGTTGCCAGGGCAACCCTGGGCATGGCAGGGGGCTTAAGGGGGCCTGGAATCGCCCACTTCCGTTTTGGGGTCCAGCAACAGTTGCCAGGGCAACCCTGGGCATGGCAGGGGGCTTAAGGGGGCCTGGACCCGCCCACTTCCGCTTTGGGGGCCAGCAACAGTTGCCAGGGCAACCCTGGGCATGGCAGGGGGCTCAAGGTGGCCTGGACCCGCCCACTTCCGTTTTGGGGTCCAGCAACAGTTGCCAGGGCAACCCTGGGCATGGCAGGGTGCTTAAGGGGGCCTGGACCCGCCCACTTCCGCTTTGGGGGCCAGCAACAGTTGCAAGGGCAACCCTGGGCATGGCAGGGGGCTTAAGGGTGCCTGGACCCGCCCACTTCCGCTTTGGGGGCCAGCAACAGTTGCCATGGCAACCCTGGGCATGGCAGGGGGCTTAAGGGGGCCTGGACCCGCCCACTTCCGCTTTGGGGGCCAGCAACAGTTGCCATGGCAACCCTGGGCATTTCAGGGGGCTTAAGGGGGCCTGGAACCGCCCACTTCCGCTTTGGGGGCCAGCAACAGTTGCCAGGGCAACCCTGAGCATGGCAGGGGGGTTAAGGGGGCCTGGACCCGCCCACTTCCGCTTTGGGGGCCAGCAACAGTTGCCAGGGCAACCCTGGGCATGGCAGGGGGCTTTAAGGGGGCCTGGACCCGCCCACTTCCGCTTTGGGGGCCAGCAACATTTGCCAGGGCAACCCTGGGCATGGCAGGGGGCTCAAGGGGGCCTGGACCCGACCACTTCTGCTTTGGGGGCAAGAAACAGTTGCCAGGGCAACCCTGGGCATGGCAGTGTGCTTAAGGGGTCCTGGACCCGCCCACTTCCGCTTTGGGGGCCAGCAACAGTTGCCAGGGCAACCCTGGGCATGGCAGGGGGCTTAAGGGGGCCTGGACCCGTCCACTTCCGCTTTGGGGGCCAGCAACAGTTGCCAGGGCAACCCTGGGCATGGCAGGGGGCTTAAGGGGTCCTGGACCCGCCCACTTCCGCTTTGGGGGCCAGCAACAGTTGCCAGGGCAACCCTGGGCATGGCAGGGGGCTTTAAGGGGGCCTGGACCCGCCCACTTCCGCTTTGGGGGCCAGAAACAGCTGCATGGGCAACCCTGGGCATGGCAGGGGGCTCAAGGGGGCCTGGACCCGCCCACTTCCGCTTTGGGGGCCAACAACAGTTGCCAGGGCAACCCTGGGCATGGCAGGGGGCTCAAGGGGGCCTGGACCCGCCCACTTCCGCTTTGGGGGCCAGCAACAGTTGCCAGGGCAACCCTGGGCATGGCAGGGGGCTTAAGGGGGCCTGGACCCGCCCACTTCCTCTTTGGGGGCCAGCAACAGTTGCCAGGGCAACCCTGGGCATGGCAGGGGGCTTTTAGGGGGCCTGGACCCGCCCACTTCCGCTTTGGGGGCCAGAAACAGTTGCCAGGGCAACCCTGGGCATGGCAGGGGGCTCAAGGGGGCCTGGAACCGCCCACTTCCGCTTTGGGGGCCAGCAACAGTTGCCAGGGCAACCCTGGGCATGGCAGGGGGCTCAAGGGGACCCGCCCACTTCCGCTTTGGGGGGCAGCAACAGTTGCCAGGGCAACCATGGGCATGGCAGGGGGCTCAAGGGGGCCTGGACCCGCCCACTTCCGCTTTGGGGGCAAGAAACAGTTGCCAGTGCAACCCTGGGCATGGCAGGGGCTTTAAGGGGGCCTGGACCCGCCCACTTCCGCTTTGGGGGCCAGCAACAGTTGCCAGGGCAACCCTGGGCATGGCAGGGGGCTTAAGGGGGCCTGGACCCACCCACTTCCGCTTTGGGGGCCAGCAACAGTTGCCAGGGCAACCCTGGGCATGGCAGGGGGCTTGAAGGGGGCCTGGACCCGCCCACTTCCGCTTTGGGGGCCAGCAACAGTTGCCAGGGCAACCCTGGGCATGGCAGGGGGCTCAAGAGGGCCTGGACCCGCCCACTTCCGCTTTGGGGGCCAGCAACAGTTGACAGGGCAACCCTGGGCATGGCAGGGGGCTTGACGGGGGCCTGGACCCGCCCACTTCCGCTTTGGGGGCCAGCAACAGTTGCCAGGGCAACCCCGGGCATGGCAGGTTGCTTAAAGGGGGCCTGGACCCGCCCACTTCCAATTTGGGGGCCAGCAACAGTTGCCAGGGCAACCCTGGGCATGGCAGGGGGCTCAAGGGGGCCTGGACCCGCCCACTTCCGCTTTGGGGGCCAGCAACAGTTGCCAGGGCAACCCTGGGCATGGCAGGGGGCTCATGGGGGCCTGGACCCGCCCACTTCCGCTTTGGGGGCCAGCAACAGTTGCCAGGGCAACCCTGGGCATGGCAGGGTGCTTTAAGGGACCCTGGACCCGCCCACTTCCGCTTTGGGGGCCAGCAACAGTTGCCAGGGCAACCCTGGGCATGGCATGGGGCTTAAAGGGGGCCTGGACCCGCCCACTTCCGCTTTGGGGGCCAGCAACAGTTGCCAGGGCAACCCTGGGCATGGCAGGGGGCTTAAGGGGTCCTGGACCCGCCCACTTCCGCTTTGGGGGCCAGCAACAGTTGCCAGGGCAACCCTGGGCATGGCAGGGGGCTTTAAGGGGGCCTGGACCCGCCCACTTCCGCTTTGGGGGCCAGAAACAGCTGCATGGGCAACCCTGGGCATGGCAGGGGGCTCAAGGGGGCCTGGACCCGCCCACTTCCGCTTTGGGGGCCAACAACAGTTGCCAGGGCAACCCTGGGCATGGCAGGGGGCTCAAGGGGGCCTGGACCCGCCCACTTCCGCTTTGGGGGCCAGCAACAGTTGCCAGGGCAACCCTGGGCATGGCAGGGGGCTTAAGGGGGCCTGGACCCGCCCACTTCCTCTTTGGGGGCCAGCAACAGTTGCCAGGGCAACCCTGGGCATGGCAGGGGGCTTTTAGGGGGCCTGGACCCGCCCACTTCCGCTTTGGGGGCCAGAAACAGTTTCCAGGGCAACCCTGGGCATGGCAGGGGGCTCAAGGGGGCCTGGAACCGCCCACTTCCGCTTTGGGGGCCAGCAACAGTTGCCAGGGCAACCCTGGGCATGGCAGGGGGCTCAAGGGGACCCGCCCACTTCCGCTTTGGGGGGCAGCAACAGTTGCCAGGGCAACCATGGGCATGGCAGGGGGCTCAAGGGGGCCTGGACCCGCCCACTTCCGCTTTGGGGGCAAGAAACAGTTGCCAGTGCAACCCTGGGCATGGCAGGGGCTTTAAGGGGGCCTGGACCCGCCCACTTCCGCTTTGGGGGCCAGCAACAGTTGCCAGGGCAACCCTGGGCATGGCAGGGGGCTTAAGGGGGCCTGGACCCACCCACTTCCGCTTTGGGGGCCAGCAACAGTTGCCAGGGCAACCCTGGGCATGGCAGGGGGCTTGAAGGGGGCCTGGACCCGCCCACTTCCGCTTTGGGGGCCAGCAACAGTTGCCAGGGCAACCCTGGGCATGGCAGGGGGCTCAAGGGGGCCTGGACCCGCCCACTTCCGCTTTGGGGGCCAGCAACAGTTGACAGGGCAACCCTGGGCATGGCAGGGGGCTTGACGGGGGCCTGGACCCGCCCACTTCCGCTTTGGGGGCCAGCAACAGTTGCCAGGGCAACCCCGGGCATGGCAGGTTGCTTAAAGGGGGCCTGGACCCGCCCACTTCCAATTTGGGGGCCAGCAACAGTTGCCAGGGCAACCCTGGGCATGGCAGGGGGCTCAAGGGGGCCTGGACCCGCCCACTTCCGCTTTGGGGGCCAGCAACAGTTGCCAGGGCAACCCTGGGCATGGCAGGGGGCTCATGGGGGCCTGGACCCGCCCACTTCCGCTTTGGGGGCCAGCAACAGTTGCCAGGGCAACCCTGGGCATGGCAGGGTGCTTTAAGGGACCCTGGACCCGCCCACTTCCGCTTTGGTGGGCCAGAAACAGTTGCCAGGGCAACCCTGGGCATGGCAGGGGGCTTAAGGGGGCCTGGACCCACCCACTTCCGCTTTGGGGGCCAGCACAGTTGCCAGGGCAACCCTGGGCATGGCAGGGGGCTTGAAGGGGGCCTGGACCCGCCCACTTCCGCTTTGGGGGCCAGCAACAGTTGCCAGGGCAACCCTGGGCATGGCAGGGGGCTCAAGGGGGCCTGGACCCGCCCACTTCCGCTTTGGGGCCAGCAACAGTTACCAGGGCAACCCTGGGCATGGCAGGGGGCTTCAAGGGGGCCTGGACCCGCCCACTTCCGCTTTGGGGGCCAGCAACAGTTGCCAGGGCAACCCTGGGCATGGGCAGGGGGCTTAAGGGGGCCTGGACCCGCCCACTTCCGCTTTGGGGGCCAGCAACAGTTGCCAGGGCAACCCTGGGCATGGCAGGGGGCTTGAAGGGGGCCTGGACCCGCCCACTTCCGCTTTGGGGGCCAGCAACAGTTGCCAGGGCAACCCTGGGCATGGCAGGGGGCTCAAGGGGGCCTGGGACCCGCCCACTTCCGCTTTGGGGGCCAGCAACAGTTGCCAGGGCAACCCTGGGCATGGCAGGGGGCTCAAGGGGGCCTGGACCCGCCCACTTCCGCTTTGGGGGCCAGCAACAGTTGCCAGGGCAACCCTGGGCATGGCAGGGGGCTTAAGGGGTCCTGGACCCACCCACTTCCGCTTTGGGGGCCAGCAACAGTTGCCAGGGCAACCCTGGGCATGGCAGGGGGCTTGAAGGGGGCCTGGACCCGCCCACTTCCGCTTTGGGGGCCAGCAACAGTTGCCAGGGCAACCCTGGGCATGGCAGGGGGCTCAAGGGGGCCTGGACCCGCCCACTTCCGCTTTGGGGGCCAGCAACAGTTGCCAGGGCAACCCTGGGCATGGCAGGGGGCTCAAGGGGGCCTGGACCCGCCCACTTCCGCTTTGGGGGCCAGCAACAGTTGCCAGGGCAACCCTGGGCATGGCAGGGGGCTTAAGGGGGCCTGGACCCGCCCACTTCCGCTTTGGGGGCCAGCAACACTTGCCAGGGCAACCCTGGGCATGGCAGGGGGCTTAAGGGGGCCTGGACCCGCCCACTTCCGCTTTGGGGGCCAGCAACAGTTGCCAGGGCAACCCTGGGCATGGCAGGGGGCTTAAGGGGTCCTGGACCCGCCCACTTCCGCTTTGGGGGCCAGCAACAGTTGCCAGGGCAACCCTGGGCATGGCAGGGGGCTTTAAGGGGGCCTGGACCCGCCCACTTCCGCTTTGGGGGCCAGAAACAGCTGCATGGGCAACCCTGGGCATGGCAGGGGGCTCAAGGGGGCCTGGACCCGCCCACTTCCGCTTTGGGGGCCAACAACAGTTGCCAGGGCAACCCTGGGCATGGCAGGGGGCTCAAGGGGGCCTGGACCCGCCCACTTCCGCTTTGGGGGCCAGCAACAGTTGCCAGGGCAACCCTGGGCATGGCAGGGGGCTTAAGGGGGCCTGGACCCGCCCACTTCCTCTTTGGGGGCCAGCAACAGTTGCCAGGGCAACCCTGGGCATGGCAGGGGGCTTTTAGGGGGCCTGGACCCGCCCACTTCCGCTTTGGGGGCCAGAAACAGTTTCCAGGGCAACCCTGGGCATGGCAGGGGGCTCAAGGGGGCCTGGAACCGCCCACTTCCGCTTTGGGGGCCAGCAACAGTTGCCAGGGCAACCCTGGGCATGGCAGGGGGCTCAAGGGGACCCGCCCACTTCCGCTTTGGGGGGCAGCAACAGTTGCCAGGGCAACCATGGGCATGGCAGGGGGCTCAAGGGGGCCTGGACCCGCCCACTTCCGCTTTGGGGGCAAGAAACAGTTGCCAGTGCAACCCTGGGCATGGCAGGGGCTTTAAGGGGGCCTGACCCGCCCACTTCCGCTTTGGGGGCCAGCAACAGTTGCCAGGGCAACCCTGGGCATGGCAGGGGGCTTAAGGGGCCTGGACCCACCCACTTCCGCTTTGGGGGCCAGCAACAGTTGCCAGGGCAACCCTGGGCATGGCAGGGGGCTTGAAGGGGGCCTGGACCCGCCCACTTCCGCTTTGGGGGCCAGCAACAGTTGCCAGGGCAACCCTGGGCATGGCAGGGGGCTCAATGGGGCCTGGACCCGCCCACTTCCGCTTTGGGGGCCAGCAACAGTTGACAGGGCAACCCTGGGCATGGCAGGGGGCTTGACGGGGGCCTGGACCCGCCCACTTCCGCTTTGGGGGCCAGCAACAGTTGCCAGGGCAACCCCGGGCATGGCAGGTTGCTTAAAGGGGGCCTGGACCCGCCCACTTCCAATTTGGGGGCCAGCAACAGTTGCCAGGGCAACCCTGGGCATGGCAGGGGGCTCAAGGGGGCCTGGACCCGCCCACTTCCGCTTTGGGGGCCAGCAACAGTTGCCAGGGCAACCCTGGGCATGGCAGGGGGCTCATGGGGGCCTGGACCCGCCCACTTCCGCTTTGGGGGCCAGCAACAGTTGCCAGGGCAACCCTGGGCATGGCAGGGTGCTTTAAGGGACCCTGGACCCGCCCACTTCCGCTTTGGGGGCCAGCAACAGTTGCCAGGGCAACCCTGGGCATGGCATGGGGCTTAAAGGGGGCCTGGACCCGCCCACTTCCGCTTTGGGGGCCAGCAACAGTTGCCAGGGCAACCCTGGGCATGGCAGGGTGTTTTAAGGGGGCCTGGACCCGCCCACTTCCGCTTTGGGGGCCAGCAACAGTTGCCAGGGCAACCCAGGGCATGGCAGGGGGCTCAAGGGGGCCTGGACCCGCCCACTTCCGCTTTGGGGGCCAGCAACAGTTGCCAGGGCAACCCTGGGCATGGCAGGGGGCTTGAAGGGGGCCTGGACCCGCCCACTTCCGCTTTGGGGGCCAGCAACAGTTGCCAGGGCAACCCTGGGCATGGCAGGGGGATTAAAGGGGGCCTGGACCCGCCCACTTCCGCTTTGGGGGCCAGCAACAGTTGCCAGGGCAACCCTGGGCATGGCAGGGGGCTCAAGGGGGCCTGGACCCGCCCACTTCCGCTTTGGGGGCCAGCAACAGTTGCCAGGGCAACCCTGGGCATGGCAGGGGGCTTAAGGGGGCCTGGACCCGCCCACTTCCGCTTTGGGGGCCAGCAACACTTGCCAGGGCAACCCTGGGCATGGCAGGGGGCTTAAGGGGGGCCTGGACCCGCCCACTTCCGCTTTGGGGGCCAGCAACAGTTGCCAGGGCAACCCTGGGCATGGCAGGGGGCTTAAGGGGGCCTGGACCCGCCCACTTCCACTTTGGGGGCCAGCAACAGTTGCCAGGGCAACCCTGGGCATGGCAGGGGGCTTAAGGGGGCCTGGACCCGCCCACTTCCGCTTTGGGGGCCAGCAACAGTTGCCAGGGCAACCCTGGGCATGGCAGGGGGCTTTAAGGGGGCCTGGACCCGCCCACTTCCGCTTTGGGGGCCAGCAACAGTTGCCAGGGCAACTCTGGGCATGGCAGGGGGCTTAAGGGGGCTTGGACCCGCCCACTTCCGCTTTGGGGGCCAGCAACAGTTGCCAGGGCAACCCTGGCATGGCAGGGGGCTTGAAGGGGGCCTGGACCCGCCCACTTCCGCTTTGGGGGCACACAACAGTTGCCAGGGCAACCCTGGGCATGGCAGGGGGCTCATGGGGGCCTTGACCCGCCCACTTCCGCTTTGGGGGCAAGCAACAGTTGCCAGGGCAACCCTGGGCATGGCAGGGGCTTAAGGGGGCCTGGACCCGCCCACTTCCGCTTTGGGGGCCAGCAACAGTTGCCAGGGCAACCCTGGGCATGGCAGGGGCTTTAAGGGGGCCTGGACCCGCCCACTTCCGCTTTGGGGGCCAGCAACAGTTGCCAGGGCAACCCTGGGCATGGCAGGGGGCTTAAGGGGGCCTGGACCCACCCACTTCCGCTTTGGGGGCCAGCAACAGTTGCCAGGGCAACCCTGGGCATGGCAGGGGGCTTGAAGGGGGCCTGGACCCGCCCACTTCCGCATTGGGGGCCAGCAACAGTTGCCAGGGCAACCCTGGGCATGGCAGGGGCTCAAGGGGGCCTGGACCCGCCCACTTCCGCTTTTGGGCCAGCAACAGTTGCCAGGGCAACCCTGGGCATGGCAGGGGGCTTGATGGGGGCCTGGACCCGCCCACTTCCGCTTTGGGGGCCAGCAACAGTTGCCAGGGCAACCCTGGGCATGGCAGGGGGCTTAAAGGGGGCCTGGACCCGCCCACTTCCGCTTTGGGGGCCAGCAACAGTTGCCAGGGCAACCCTGGGCATGGCAGGGGGCTCAAGGGGACCTGGACCCGCCCACTTCCTCTTTGGGGGCCAGCAACAGTTGCCAGGGCAACCCTGGGCATGGCAGGGGGCTCAAGGGGGCCTGGACCCGCCCACTTACGCTTTGGGGGCCAGCAACAGTTGCCAGGGCAATTCTGGGCATGGCAGGGGGCTTAAAGGGGGCCTGGACCCGCCCACTTCCGCTTTGGGGGCCAGCAACAGTTGCCAGGGCAACCCTGGGCATGGCAGGGGGCTTTAAGGGGCCTGGACCCGCCCACTTCCGCTTTGGGGGCCAGCAACAGTTGCCAGGGCAACCCTGGGCATGGCAGGGGCTTGAAGGGGGCCTGGACCCGCCCACTTCCGCTTTGGGGGCCAGCAACAGTTGCCAGGGCAACCCTGGGCATGGCAGGGGGCTCAAGGGGGCCTGGACCCGCCAACTTCCGCTTTGGGGGCCAGCAACAGTTGCCAGGGCAACCCTGGGCATGGCAGGGGGCTTTAAGGGGCCTGGACCCGCCCACTTCCGCTTTGGGGGCCAGCAACAGTTGCCAGGGCAACCCTGGGCATGGCAGGGGGCTTGAAGGGGGCCTGGACCCGCCCACTTCCGCTTTGGGGGCCAGCAACAGTTGTCAGGGCAACCCTGGGCATGGCAGGGGGCTTAAAGGGGCCTAGAACCGCCCACTTCCGCTTTGGGGGCCAGCAACACTTGCCAGGGCAACCCTGGGCATGGCAGGGGGCTTAAGGGGGCCTAGACCCGCCCACTTCTGCTTTGGGGGCCAGCAACACTTGCCAGGGCAACCCTGGGCAGGGCAAGGGGCTCAAGGGGGCCTGGACCCGCCCACTTCCGCTTTGGGGGCCAGCAACAGTTGCCAGGGCAACCCTGGGCATGGCAGGGGGCTTGAAGGGGGCCTGGACCCGCCCACTTCCGCTTTGGGGGCCAGCAACACTTGGCAGGGCAACCCTGGGCATGGCAGGGGGCTTAAGGGGGCCTAGACCCGCCCACTTCCACTTTGGGGGCCAGCAACACTTGCCAGGGCAACCCTGGGCATGGCAGGGGGCTTAAATGGGGCCTGGACCCGCGTACTTCCGCTTTGGGGGCCAGAAACAGTTGCCAGGGCAACCCTGGGCATGGCAGGGGGCTTAAGGGGGCCTGGACCCACCCACTTCCGCTTTGGGGGCCAGCAACAGTTGCCAGGGCAACCCTGGGCATGGCAGGGGGCTTGAAGGGGGCCTGGACCCGCCCACTTCCGCTTTGGGGGCCAGCAACAGTTGCCAGGGCAACCCTGGGCATGGCAGGGGGCTCAAGGGGGCCTGGACCCGCCCACTTCCGCTTTGGGGGCCAGCAACAGTTACCAGGGCAACCCTGGGCATGGCAGGGGGCTTCAAGGGGGCCTGGACCCGCCCACTTCCGCTTTGGGGGCCAGCAACAGTTGCCAGGGCAACCCTGGGCATGGCAGGGGGCTTAAGGGGGCCTGGACCCGCCCACTTCCGCTTTGGGGGCCAGCAACAGTTGCCAGGGCAACCCTGGGCATGGCAGGGGGCTTGAAGGGGGCCTGGACCCGCCCACTTCCGCTTTGGGGGCCAGCAACAGTTGCCAGGGCAACCCTGGGCATGGCAGGGGGCTCAAGGGGTCCTGGACCCGCCCACTTCTGCTTTGGGGGCCAGCAACAGTTGCCAGGGCAACCCTGGGCATGGCAGGGGGCTTTAAGGGGCCTGGACCCGCCCACTTCCGCTTTGGGGGCCAGCAACAGTTGCCAGGGCAACCCTGGGCATGGCAGGGGGCTTAAAGGGGGCCTGGACCCGCCCACTTCCGCTTTGGGGGCAAGCAACAGTTGTCAGGGCAACCCTGGGCATGGCAGGGGGCTTGAAGGGGGCCTGGACCCGCCCACTTCCGCTTTGGGGGCCAGCAACAGTTGCCATGGCAACCCTGGGCATGGCAGGGGGCTTAAAGGGGCCTAGAACCGCCCACTTCCGCTTTGGGGGCCAGCAACACTTGCCAGGGCAACCCTGGGCATGGCAGGGGGCTTAAGGGGGCCTAGACCCGCCCACTTCTGCTTTGGGGGCCAGCAACACTTGCCATGGCAACCCTGGGCAGGGCAGGGGGCTTAAGGGGGCCTGGACCCGCCCACTTCCGCTTTGGGGGCCAGCAACAGTTGCCAGGGCAACCCTGGGCAGGGCAGGGGGCTCAATGGGGCCTGGACCCGCCCACTTCCGCTTTGGGGGCCAGCAACAGTTGCCAGGGCAACCCTGGGCATGGCAGGGGGCTTGAAGGGGGCCTGGACCCGCCCACTTCCGCTTTGGGGGCCAGCAACACTTGGCAGGGCAACCCTGGGCATGGCAGGGGGCTTAAGGGGGCCTAGACCCGCCCACTTCCACTTTGGGGGCCAGCAACACTTGCCAGGGCAACCCTGGGCATGGCAGGGGGCTTAAATGGGGCCTGGACCCGCCCACTTCCGCTTTGGGGGCCAGAAACAGTTACCAGGGCAACCCTGGGCATGGCAGGGGGCTTAAGGGGGCCTGGACCCACCCACTTCCGCTTTGGGGGCCAGCAACAGTTGCCAGGGCAACCCTGGGCATGGCAGGGGGCTTGAAGGGGGGCCTGGACCCGCCCACTTCCGCTTTGGGGGCCAGCAACAGTTGCCAGGGCAACCCTGGGCATGGCAGGGGGCTCAAGGGGGCCTGGACCCGCCCACTTCCGCTTTGGGGGCCAGCAACAGTTGCCAGGGCAACCCTGGGCATGGCAGGGGGCTTGAAGGGGGCCTGAACCCGCCCACTTCCGCTTTGGGGGCCAGCAACAGTTGCCAGGGCAACCCTGGGCGTGGCAGGGGGCTCAAGGGGGCCTGGACCCGCCCACTTTCGCTTTGGGGGCCAGCAACAGTTGCCAGGGCAACCCTGGGCATGGCAGGGGGCTTGAAGGGGGCCTGTACCCGCCCACTTCCGCTTTGGGGGCCAGCAACAGTTGCCAGGGCAACCCTGGGCATGGCAGGGGGCTCAAGGGGTCCTGGACCCGCCCACTTCTGCTTTGGGGGCCAGCAACAGTTGCCAGGGCAACCCTGGGCATGGCAGGGGGCTTAAAGGGGGCCTGGACCCGCCCACTTCCGCTTTGGGGGCCAGCAACAGTTGCCAGGGCAACCCTGGGCATGGCAGGGGGCTTGAAGGGGGCCTGGACCCGCCCACTTCCGCTTTGGGGGCCAGCAACAGTTGCCAGGGCAACCCTGGGCATGGCAGGGGGCTTGAAGGGGGCCTGGACCCGCCCACTTCCGCTTTGGGGGCCAGCAACAGTTGCCAGGGCAACCCTGGGCATGGCAGGGGGCTCAAGGGGGCCTGGACCCGCCCACTTCCGCTTTTGGGGGCCAGCAACAGTTGCCAGGGCAACCCTGGGCATGGCAGGGGGCTCAAGGGGGCCTGGACCCGCCCAATTCCGCTTTGGGGGCCAGCAACAGTTGCCAGGGCAACCCTGGGCATGGCAGGGGGCTTAAGGGGGCCTGGACCCGCCCACTTCCGCTTTGGGGGCCAGCAACAGTTGCCAGGGCAACCCCTGGGCATGGCAGGGGGCTTGAAGGGGGCCTGGACCCGCCCACTTCCGCTTTGGGGGCCAGCAACAGTTGCCAGGGCAACCCTGGGCATGGCAGGGGGCTCAAGGGGGCCTGGACCCGCCCACTTCCGCTTTGGGGGCCAGCAACAGTTGCCAGGGCAACCCTGGGCATGGCAGGGGCTTTAAGGGGGCCTGGACCCGCCCACTTCCGCTTTGGGGGCCAGCAACAGTTTCCAGGGCAACCCTGGGCATGGCAGGGGGCTTGAAGGGGGCCTGGACCCGCCCACTTCCGCTTTTGGGGCCAGCAACAGTTGCCAGGGCAACCCTGGGCATGGCAGGGGGCTCAAGGGGGCCTGGACCCGGCCCACTTCCGCTTTGGGGGCCAGCAACAGTTGCCAGGGCAACCCTGGGCATGGCAGGGGGCTTGAAGGGGGCCTGGACCCGCCCACTTCCGCTTTGGGGGCCAGCAACAGTTGCCAGGGCAACCCTGGGCATGGCAGGGGGCTCAAGGGGGCCTGGACCCGCACACTTCCGCTTTGGGGGCCAGCAACAGTTGCCAGGGCAACCCTGGGCATGGCAGGGGGCTCAAGGGGGCCTGGACCCGCACACTTCCGCTTTGGGGGCCAGCAACAGTTGCCAGGGCAACCCTGGGCATGGCAGGGGGCTTAAAGGGGGCCTGGACCCGCCCACTTCCGCTTTGGGGGCCAGCAACAGTTGCCAGGGCAACCCTGGGCATGGCAGGGGGCTCGAAGGGGGCCTGGACCCGCCCACTTCTGCTTTGGGGGCCAGCAACAGTTGCCAGGGCAACCCTGGGCATGGCAGGGGGCTCAAGGGGACCCGCCCACTTCCGCTTTGGGGGGCAGCAACAGTTGCCAGGGCAACCATGGGCATGGCAGGGGGCTCAAGGGGCCTGGACCCGCCCACTACCGCTTTGGGGGCAAGAAACAGTTGCCAGTGCAACCCTGGGCATGGCAGGGGGCTTTAAGGGGGCCTGGACCCGCCCACTTACGCTTTGGGGGCCAGCAACAGTTGCCAGGGCAACCCTGGGCATGGCAGGGGGCTTTAAGGGGGCCTGGACCCGCCCACTTCCGCTTTGAGGGCCAGAAACAGTTGCCAGGGCAACCCTGGGCATGGCAGGCGGCTCAAGGGGGCCTGACCCGCCACTTCCGCTTTGGGGGCCAGCAACAGTTGCCAGGGCAACCCTGGGCATGGCAGGGGGCTTAAGGGGGCCTGGACCCCTCCACTTCAACTTTGGGGGCCAGCAACAGTTGCCAGGGCAACCCTGGGCATGGCAGGGGCTTGAAGGGGGCCTGGACCCGCCCACTTCCGCTTTGGGGGCCAGCAACAGTGCCAGGGAACCCACT